>NW_024870884.1:4287500-4607500 GCF_019054845.1 Dipodomys spectabilis | reverse complement strand
TTGAGTGGTGTCTACTTTTTTTCTACTTTTTTATTTCTTTAAATATTCATGAATAGCAGCATTTGAAAAGTAGGAGATGTCTACTTTTAAGCTACTCCATGTCATTTTCCTTTTCTATTAGTGAGAATTAGTCACATGACACCTCACAGAAACAAGATGACAGTGCAGGTGTGCCCTAGCCAGTGAACTCCCCATCGTAGAAGCTGAGCTTCCAACAGCTTTGTTGGATGCCAAGATGTCACTGCCAGAGAACAGTTCTTCTGCTACCCAAAGTCACAGGCTTCCCCAGCCTCCTCCAAACAGAATCCACAGTCTCAACAGCACCCAGCTCAGTGGAGTCTCTTCTTCCATCTCCAGCAAGTAGACAGAAATAGAGTCCAGAGGGTACCCACAATTAACACTCCATCTGGAAGAGAGAATGTGGGGCACAGCTGCTACTGATCCAGAGAATTTCAGAATGTTACTTGGGTGTATGTTATGAGGTCATTCTGCTCTGGCATTGAATGAACTACTTTGATTGAACTTGAATCCTACTTTCTACAAGCAATTCTCTTCACATTATTCCCTTGTCATCACTCTCTGGTTAAGTTCTTCATTTTCTATTCTCATATATATCCATGTTTGAAGTAGTGGTTGATTATACCATGCCTGGGCCTATAAATAATTTTCGTTCTGCTCCCTATTCCTCTACATTTAAAGGTAACTTTAGGATTTTTTTTAAAGTCCCCTCCCCACCTTTTTTAAGGCTCAACTCCCAAGACTCTTCCTTTCAAAAAGGGTCTGATTTCCTTGGTGGTATTCTGATCCATAGCCTTCTAACTAATTCCTTAAACTAGTGACTTCATTCACAGGTCTGTGAAGGAGTAACTATTAGGTTATTATTTTCTTTGCCTCGTGTTCCCTTAATTATATCTTATTTGTAGCTGGCTATTGTGAGTTCACCTGAAGTAGCAGAAGGAGGAACATATTTTTAATCTGATACTTGGCTGAGTCTCCTTGGACCTTTTGTTCCTCAAAGCCTTCCTCAGTTTTTACTCTTAAAGTTTTGGATCTTATGGAATTCAGCTTTACCTTCTTTGCAAATTCCCAACTTTCTGAATTTCCTCATCTGATTGTTTATTTGTTTTCTTATAATTTTGATTAAGCTCATCTATTTCTTTATTTAAATTTTATTTTATTGTAAAGATGCTGTACAGAGGGGTTACAGTTACATGAGTAAGGCGATGAGTACATTTCTTGTCGAGCATTGTTACTCCTTCCCTTATTGTTCTCCCACGATCCCTTCCCTCCCCCACCTACCACACTCCTCCCCCAACCTCCTGCCCCATGTTCATTTCCAATATGCTGTCTTGTGGGTATCATTGTTGCAATGGGTCCTTGTTTCAGCTTTTTGTTATTCCCCTTCCCCTCCCCAAATTGGACAAGATGCAGGGTACCAGAAATCAAGTACAGTGACAATAGGGAATATACCATGGTCATTTCTTTCTTGAAAGGCCTTGCTTAATGCTATCAGGAACAAACAAGTACACAAAACATGCAGAGTAAGCACATGATCTGCCTTTTTAATTACTACAGACAAGATGTTTGACAAGTGTGTACTCTGGTGATTTCCAGGTCTCCAGCTTCCCATGTCAGTTTCATTGTTGCCAGCTACCTGATTGCTAAGTCAAGGTTATGTATTTGTCGTGGCAGTACCTCACCTGAAAGCACTCAGTCTGTATTTCTGAGGGGAAAGCTGGCAGGTACAGTAGAGATGGCCACCGAATTAGGGAATTTTAGAATTAACACAGGACTTTAGAGCTCCTGTACTAGCACATCTTCATGTAGGAATCTTCCACAGAGCTGGGCAGGGACCATAAGGAAGGATCATTACCCGGCCATTGGCCTTGGTAATTAATTTTGGTTACTTCAGTTCATTCTTCTTCTGCTCTGGCAGATTCTAGAGAGCAAATGAGGAGCTTTCAAACTGAGTTGGGATATGTCTAATTTCATTAGGGCATTGTTAAGATCCACACAAAAAAAGAGGGAAAGGAAAGAAGATCCAAGAGACAATTATAACTTCAGTAGAAATGCTTCAGGAAATGAGTTAGATTAGAAGACCTGTGCAATTTTGTTATGTTATATTCCCATGTTCTTAATCTTACTCGAAATGATACATTTCAATGTCTTCATGACAGCTTTGAGATAGTTGTTTTGATGTAGTCTTAAATAAGCCATTTACTACTTACCCTAGACGTGACCAAGTAATCGGTCTAACCTGTATCATCTTAGCTTTAATTCCCAGTCATCATCTACCTATCTCCAAGCTTTGTGGTAGGGGTGAGAGTGAAAAGGGCCAGAAGTAGGGAGAAGAATGGTTTAAGGAAACAAGAACTTTGAGTTGTTGTTTTTTTAATGCTGGTATGGCATCAGTACTGTATGAACCCAGTACTGCCCCCCCCCCCCATTCAACCAACCAATCAACTAGCTAAATTCATCCCCCCCATACACGCACAAAACTAAAACCAAAAACAGAACCCAAAGGGGAACATGTCCTTGTTTTATTTGGCTATAAGAATATGTGTCAAGGACCATGGCAAATCCAAAGCACTATGTGAACAATCAGTATAAACTTGAAAATAAAAGACATTGGCTTAATTTTATAATGACTATTTCTAGCTAATGTGAGGATTTGGATTCCAACATCATCTTGGCCCACAGGATTCAATGAGGCATTATCTTTATGTCACAGGTGTGGGGAGAGGTGAGACAGGAACTCCTTACAACAGCACTCAGCAGCACTCCACACAGAGCCCAGAACCCATTCTTCTTTCATTGTCCTTTAGTTTTTAATGTTTTGCCACTAAAATATATCTTAAGCTCACGCTTTTTTTTTTTTGTCCCTGGAACAAACTACTTCAGACATCTGTATCAAGAACTAGTAAGCAAATTAAATAAGTAGAAGATATATAGACATACTCATCATCTTTATTTCATGATGGTCTGAGTGAAGGCAGCATTAACTTTACTAAAAAGGCCATGAGATATGGTGTAAGTTAGAATTTTAAAATCTAATTCCTTTTCCAGTCCCCTTCTTTTTTAGTAGCTGGAAGAATAAAGGCTCTTACTGTGAATATGTTGGTTAGAATATAGACAGATGAGAGGCTGTTTTATTGGGTGGGTAATTGATGAAGAAAGGGGCTCCAGATGGGCAATTGATGGGCTGTATCACATTATCTTTTGTTTAATTTTTTTCCCCATAGCAATAAAAATAAAAACCTGGCAGAACCACTGGCCCTATTTGGGTGGGGACCCAAATATAGGCAACCTCAGCTTTTAATCACTTTAATATTACTACTGCTGGAAACTTTTTACAAAAGCAAAATACTGTCTTTAGAATCTATCACTATAGTTCTTTTAAACCACGTAGGATCTTTAATGTTATTAAGGAAAACACAGGGATGTAGGGAAGATCAAAGCGGTGACTCATCAGTCCATAGCTCACAAAAGGCTTGTGAATACACTGGGCCTCTGAGGAGAACTGCTAGTCTAGTGAAAGAAAATTACCCTGCTCAGAAAGTAACACTGGTGAAAATGCAAGGGTTAGGGAGGAAAATAAACAAAAAGCAAACCACCCATTTACCAGCTATGTCTTTGAACATTCCATCTGTCCCTGTTTTACTAATCCATTTTGATTATATCATTGTATTTTAACAGGCACTTGGTAGAATAATCAGGAAGGAAAGAACTCCCAGAACAAACAGGAAAAAATCCTGCTTTGCACCTCCCTGTAGAATTCCAATATATTGTTACAAATGGAACTAACATATCAGAACCGTAATTTCAGAGATAATATAGTTAAATAAGCTAAATTTTAAAAGCTCTGGCAAACAAGTATTAGTAAATAGTGCAGGTGGCCATTGGATATGGCCAACGCATCTAGGTTACTTGAGAAGCTGAAAATTGAGACTCAATGCACTCACTATCTCATTCGGTTTCATCTTATGCCTCAAACCTGCCTAGATTTTTAGTTATGCTAAGCAGATGTGTAAATATCACCATGTCAAGTTTCAGAATACATACAGAAGGACTAGAGTCCCAGGAGCAGACAGCGTATTTCTTTGGATGTTTTTAATTACATGAGAAAAAGACATCGTATGAAGCAGTATCATTTTGAGTTATACAGCTATATTCTGATGCTTTCCCTATTTATTAATTTTCGCTGTGGTCTAGCAGTTACTTCCTTGAGGTAATGGGCAGGCAGGATGAAGGAGTAGGGCTAAGACAACTTCAACTGTGTGAAAAAACAAAACAACTCCCCCCCAAAACCCAAAAAAAACCCAGCCATTTTTGACCCAAGAAGTAGCTATTTCCTATTACACTTGTTCTCTCTCTCTCTCTATCTCTCTCTCTCTCTCTCTCTATCTCTCTCTCTCTCTCTCTTTCTCCCTCTTTAAATTCTCTGGTGAGAGAAATTCACACAAATACTAAAATCCCACAGAGTAGGCAGGGAACCCTCATTGTGTATATATTTATTTTTCTAATTAAAATTAAATGCATGGCAAGGTCAAGTTTATTTACTCAAGTCTCATTGCAGATTAACTTTACACTTTCTGGAGCTACTGGTGGAGTGGAAAGAAGTGCTTATAAAGAAACAGTGTGCATACTTGCTTTGGGTCCCAGCTCTGCTAGGAACTGGCTGGGTGACCCAGGGAAGAGTACTCAGCGTAACAGGTCCCCACAGAGAAAACAACCTCAACATGTCACTGCACCCTGAAGATTCATTCCACGATTCCCAGAAAAGCAGTTTGTCTAAAGTTTTGTCTTTCAGTTTACAAGTATTGTAAATGCTGAGAATTAATGCATAGTATTAAGGGAATGCTTTAAGATTTCAAAACTACTTCAAGTCACCAGCTAGCACGTAAATTATAATACATACGTGACATCTTACCCTTAAAAATAAAATCAGCCTCTCCATATAGACATTTCTACTAACCTTCAATGGAAAGATGTTGATTTGCTTGGTTTTACTTTGAATATAATGTACTCCAATTTTAAGAGGGAAATAATAGACCATGCTTGTTTGCAGGTGAATTTTACACATAAGAAGGCTTTCAAAAGTTGGCTTTCTGATAACCCCTGCCCGTTATTTCTCCTATGGCAAGCCACTTTCATTTTAAAAATAGATCTGTTCTAGGAGACTTAAGTTGGCCCCTGTTGATGTCCTCTTATGCGAGTTATTTAATTTAAAAATAGAACTGCCTCAGATCGGTATCAACTAGTTGCTGATCATTTCTGGCTGAAGTAAACTTGAGGTTGGCCGCCAGTTCTATGGAGTTGTAGATGAGGGCATTATAATCCATTTGTGTTGTTTCCACTCAGAGAACTCAGACAAGAATTTTATTTCCAGGTTGATAATTCTAGTGCATTTAGCTTATAAGTATTACCTTAGACTAAATTTAACTTCTCCAAGGGCTGAGGAATTTTCTAATTTGGGTGAAAAGGAGATTACCATTGGAAAGTAGTTAACATTTAACATTTTTAGAATAAGTAATTACCCTGAGCCTGTTTTTAGATCAATCAAATTACACTTTTACTCAGAGCAGTTATAATTTAAAAGGCACTGGCACACCTTTGGGCTTATTAAAATAATCATTATTTCTGTGAATGTGTATTTGTATAGGTGTGCAGAAACGTCATTGCAGATGAAATGGTATATAGTATGTTCCTTAAGTCTAAATTGTTTGAGGTTTTTAACTTTCAAATGAAATTTGATTGACTGATTTTTACAAAGTGAGAATGTTTTTCATTGTTAAATATCAAATTATAGTTTACTTTGTGTTGCTTAAAGACCATACCACCAATATAGAAATTCATTTTGTTTTACATACTTTTAGAGATAGAACTTTTTTCTGTTACAATGTTTAGGACTTAACAACTTATAGAAAATAGACATGAAATATGCTAGATGTCATATGTATTTATTATTAGATTCTAACTTAAAAGGATGATACTTTATGAGTTTAATAATTTGACATATTTTGTAATTAAGTGTCAAATGGAGTATTCTACCAAACTTGAATATACAGTGTGATGAAGTATTATTCAGTCAGATGTACAAGTTCTTTATCAATAAGTATAATTTCTCCTGAAATTTCTCCTTGGTAGAATTTTGCCATGGAATGACACCTTAAAAATCTTGTTTTCTTGTATCCAACCAG
Source organism: Dipodomys spectabilis (assembly GCF_019054845.1). Lineage (NCBI taxonomy): Eukaryota > Metazoa > Chordata > Mammalia > Rodentia > Heteromyidae > Dipodomys > Dipodomys spectabilis. The sequence continues at coordinate 4,601,300 of NW_024870884.1, read as the reverse complement.
CAGAGAGCACTTTAGCTTTTAGTATAAGCATTGTATATACAAATGAATACAGTCAAGTTCATAAGTGAATGGGCTAGCAATTCACCTCAGTTACAATCTCATTTCCTACCAACTCAAATTTATGTCATTAATCTCCTAACTTTTGCATTTAATTTCATCATTTAACTTATTTTTATAGTTCAAAAAGTTACTAAAATGGCATTTTCCTAAATTTATTCTGTGGTATGCCTTGGGTAGATCTTTTCATATTAGTTTTTTTTAATATTTATAATCTCAATTTTGAGATTCATGTAGGAAGAGATAAAGTTAAATCTCCACTTTTGTGTACTCTTTAGTTTTCCTCCTTAAACTCCACTAAACTAAACCCTGTATTCCATAAGTAGTTGTTGACAAAAGCTTTTTCATCTTTGTGTGTGTGTATGTGTGTGTATGTGTGTGTGTGCGTGTGTGTGTGTGTGTTTGTGTGTGCACGTGCCTGAGTGTGTCGGTATGCACACGTACACATGCCAGAACAGTGGCTTGAACTCAGGACCTCATGTTCTCACCTGGCTTTAGCTTTTTCAGTCATGCCTAGTGTTCTACCACTTACGTCATACCTCCGGTTCATCATTTTGTTGGTTAAAGATAGAGTCTTTCAGAATTGTATGCCCTCAAGTCTGGAGTTGGCAGTGTTATACTTTTGGACATATTAAATTAACCATTTCTGTGAATGCATATTTCAAAACCATAAGTGTCCAGAAATACCATTACTTTGAACTGGAATCTTCCAGGTCTTAGCTCCCTAAGTAACAAGGACCTGGCTACAAAGGTTTTTCTGGAGGTGAGAGGTGAGTCAAACTGTTTGCATTCTACTATAGATCCATTACAGGTAGATGTGTGGTGTCTCTCTTATTTTCCTGGTGAAGAATGGGAAGGTTGAAATGGGAAAGTCTGACCTGAATCTACCTTTATAGATCCTTCAGCTTATGAATAATTTGTATTAAAAAAAACCCAAACCTGCTTTATCCTTCTCCCTCCAAAGGTACACAACCTAATTTCAGTAAAAGACCAAAGGAGACAAGGAAGGAACTGCCAGTTCCCCCAGATTTCCGTTTCAAAAAGATGATCAAGGGTTGAATCACTCAAGAACTTGAAAGGATTGATAATTATCTACCTTTTACTGACAAGAGAGGCCTTACTGAATAAATAACCAGCAGATAATGGGAACTGTGGAGAAGCAGATAATGCAGAATGCGTGTGTGGAACATGGGGATTCGATGTCCAATACCAGTTAGCCTTCTGGCCACACCGGACTTATTGAGATATGTATTGCTATAATTAGTATGCAACTTCACATTAGAAAGGAGCTACCATAGCTAACACACTGTTCCTGGACAGCATATGGCTCACTGGCAGGTCTTTTACATGGCTGCCCTGGCCTGTTAGCCATGGGGAAGAAGACATCTCTAGTCTTTTCTCATACTCCTGTGTTCTCTGAGAGATAGATGGTTTGAAGAATAAGGGAAAGAATGTTGGAAGAATATAGACACACTTCCCCCACTTTCATAATAGGTAAAGAATGGAGAATATCAAGATAAACATGTACCCTTTTGGGTCGATATTTTATCATCATTTCCTTGAACCAGTAGTAGCCTCCTCCCCATGTACAACACTGGAAATTTAGCCTTTGATGACTTGTCTGTCCCTGTACAACTGTGCTTATGTTAATTAGAATCCTTTTCTCTTGGATTAAGAAAAATGTTGGAATGAGGTAGTAGTCTGGTTTATTTCTGGCTTCGGTTCCCTAGGAACCGGTTCCACTTTATTTCTCCCCTTCTCATTAATTCTTCTTTTTTTACCCTACACCTATGTCACCTTTCCTCTCAAAAGGACCTGTTTCTATGTTAAGATTGCTTCCTGAAGAAGATTGAGTCTGGTATTCTTCCAACGATGCTTTAAGTGACAGCCTCTGATAGTAATTCAGCTGTGTTTGCATGGAGGTACCATGTTGTAAGGGAATTTCCACCCAGGTATGAGGTTGTGCAGATGCCCAGAAAAGATCTCCACGTCGTGGGCTCAGGATGGCCTGCAGCATGGGGTGTGGGCAGGACATGATGTGTGGTCAGGGCAGCTGTGGAGTGTGTAATGTAATCTGAGACCTGTGCTGCCTGAAACACAGTCCAATAGCACAGACTGTTTCTGTCACAGATCGCCACGTTGCCTTTAGTATTTCCTGAATATTTTGGAGGCTGTCTTTACTATTGGTTGCATGGTGTATTCACAGAGATAGCCTAATAACTGAATGTGAATTGTGGCAAATTTAGGGAAAGGGTTGTCTGTAATGAACACTTCATTAGAGATCCTTAGTTGAAGAAGATTGGCAGTTTGTCATGTTTTACTTATATTAAAAAAAAAGAGTAATCATGAAGTAAATGTAGCCTATGACTTCCACTAGTAGTAGCGGGTCTGTCTTATTGTTTGAATCATTGAGCACTTAAAAAATCGTTGTTGTTGTTTTTTTTTTACAAACCAGTAACTGGATCTTTTCTTACTCCTCATTGCTGCCTCCTCCTCCCCTATGCCCTGATGCATTCAACACATGTGTCCTCATGGGAGACTCCCAGCTCTGAGAGCAATTTACATTCGGCTTCCCAGGCTGCATGAAGCAGCAAATCAGCCCCTGGGAAGGCTTCAGAGACTTGTCAGCAGTCTGTAGCTTATTTCTGTGTGACTCTCTCTCTCTCTCTCTCTCTCTCTCTCTCTCTCTCTCTCTCTCTCTCTGTGTGCGTGTGTCTCTCTCTTCCTCTCGATCACCATTTACAAGCTGGAATCACTGTGCAGGAACAAACGACAAAGTCTTGTCAAGATCTTATCTCAGGGTAATGACTGGTTAAAAATGAAAGGCCAAAATATTGATTTTCTTTAGAGGAACAATTGAGTATTTGATGTAGAGAACACCCAGTTTCTTCCTGAGGAAAGCCAAGCCAGGGCTACATTAGCAGCCGGGTGTCTGTGACAGAAGCAGGGCTGGGTTTCAGCAGCGGCTGCCTTGCCTGTGGGGAGCTCCCGTAAATGGACTTTGGTCTCAATGCTTTGACTCTTTGTCGTGGTTTTGGATGTTGGAATACGGGCGGTGATCTCCTGTCTTTTATAAACTCACCTGATTTAAAGGAAAGATGAGTGAAGAACCAAAGGAGAAAAATGCCAAACCTGCTCACAGGAAAAGAAAAGGAAAAAAGGTAAGAAAATCAAGCAACATGTTCTCTCATTGTTCTGGCTCCGTGAAGGAAGTAATCTTTAGGCTGGCTATTTGAGAGGTTGGCTTTAGTTGTACAAAGCATGCTAGAACTGGATTGCATTTTTTTTTTTTTCTTTCTCGGATCTATTAATGGGTGTGTTTGGTGTTGGAGAAAAGAAAAACATCACAACTCAGCTACATTGCTAAAATATTTAAACAGTTAAATATAGTCATTTAGATTTCACTGAACTGGTGTGTCTTTCATAGTGATATTCAGGATATTAAGTAAACACATGTCCTAATTATGTGGGTGGGTGTTTTTTTTCCCCCATTAAATTTTCCAGAATGCTCGTTAATCAACAGGGTACAATTACTAATGAATATTATTATGGTATGGATGGTTTGCTTTAACACGTATTTTAGGCAAACTTAAGGAAACCTGTAGTTAGACTGTAAAATTCCAGCATGGAGGTGAACTCCATTTTAATTATTGATTACTTTATGGCTGACAAATCTCAGATTTGCATTCAGTCTGCCATTGTTCAGCCACATGTTCCAGTAAGATTTGTAAAATTATTTTTATTTTCAATGAAAATCAAATATTTACCAGTATATTGATGGATGATTATTGTAAACCTATAGATTCATTTTAATTTTCTTGAATTTGAATATCTTAGAATTGTATTCCTAACTTTTTAATACATCTTAAAATGGGGATACAAGGTATTTCCTTAGATCTAGTGTTTGGTTTGGATCCATTGTGGTTTATAAACTGTCTTGATTTTAGGGTGTGCCACCAGTGGAAAAGATAATAGTACATCTGTAACAAAGAAAAACAAATCCCTGAAATAGGATTGTAGCTCATAGCTATTTAAGGAGAACGTATACTGTGGTGTTTTTTTTTACATCTTTATTCCAAATCATCAGATATTATAGTTTATTTTCTAGGAGTATTAAATGTGATTATATCTCTTTAAAATGCTTCCTTATCCCAATGTGATGTATATGCAGACAGAGAACACACGGAGACTGGTTGGTTCTAATAGAGAAGATAAAGGATCCCAACTACTGGTTGAATATATCAGGCATTTAAAAACCGTTCATGATCCATTTATTATTTATGAAAGATGGATTTGAATACGCTGTTGCTAAATGATCTACTTTCACCAGACTGGGCTGAGAGCACATTAAGAGACATGCCAACATTCTAGGGCACTGGTTCAACAGCCTACCCATTAGTGAAGCTGTGCAGACTGCCTTTAAGTCAGCCTTGACTTTTTGTACATTGTCTCAGCAGGGGTTGATGATGTTGCAAAGGTGCTAGTCTGATTTCCCAAGGGAGCAGGTCTCAGCTGCACAGCACAAATGATTTGTTTAATGCCCAGCAGAGTGGTGCAGGGCTCCACGAAACCTGTCAGCTTTGCTCATGTTTATGAGAAATGGCCTTAAGGATCTGACAGCCTCCACCATGATTCTGAACACGGAGTGTCATAGAGAGCTCAGACAGACACATGAGCCACGACAGTACAATCCAGATTAAAGTGAGCAGTGGCTGGATTGGTTGTAAATCACTGAGCTTTTATGTAGAGCCCTTTTTTTTCTTTCTCTCTCCACCTTGAATTGTTCCAGGCCATGTTTCATTTCTTTTCATATAAGGCTATCTTGTTCAGAGCACGGTAACAAGTCAGTTGCTTTGAGCCCTTCTCCTTCCATGCCACATTCTTCCAGCTGCTGCCAGGACATTCTTTCTGAAAGCCTTGATCAGCATACTGCCGAGTACCTTCTAAACTCCTTACTGCTGGCTCAGTGGAATTCAGATTCCTGACCCCAAGGCTGGAGACCCTTCACAGCATGACCTGCACTCATGTCCCAAGAATTTCCCCCTCATCATTCACTTCCCTCTTATTTGACTCTCTCCAGACAGAAGGTCTTACCAGTTGCAGAATTAAATCATTTCTTTTGATGCTTGTTCTTTGTCCACTGAGAAAGTCGTCCTATGCCAGACTGCTTGCTGTAATCCCACCCATTCTTGAAGGTCAAACCCGGCTCTCGCTCCTTCTTTAAATTTCTTGATTTACTCTGGTATCAAGACACTCAGGCTTCTGGATTGTTGACACAGTACTTCTACGGTCAGGGCATTTAAACACATTCTGCTTCTTTTTCAAGTCACCAGGCACCAGCTTTCTTCTCTAAGCCACACGGAGGCCTCTCCATATTCTCATTGGGAAGCACAGGGCATGCTGCCTTGTATGTAGTTGGCTCTACATAAACATCCCATTGACTGATGTCTACCAGTTCCCTGAACAGAATTCACTAAGAATTGTTTAGAGGAGTCACATATCAAATAGGAAGTATGTTTTAAATGAGTAGGCTTTTTCATTTCAGATAAAGGATGCGGTGTTTTATGATCAGCTCTAAAATTATTTATTTATTTAAATAAATACATACAAAGAGGTTGACTAAAAATCTGTTCAAAGATACTTGTTTGAAAACAAAAATTTACACACACACACACACACACACACAAACACACACATATTGCATTTCATTCTGTATCAAATAGTTGAGAAGGCTGTTTCCTGGTGTTTCAGATGACCCTAACTGCAGCACTGGTAGGTGTGGCCAAACGTAACATCCTAGATGGGAAATACATGCAAACTCCAAATACATTACTCCTACATATCTCCTACTTATGTATAGGAGGGTTTTTAAAAAAAAACATATAGGATTATATATCAAAATGGCTTTAAAAATAATGTGTTGGTGTTTTTGGAAGAACAGATTATGCCAAGGGCATTTGGGTACAAAGTGTCTCTTGAGATATATTTAATGTTGAATCGGTAAGATAAATGGAATGGAATCCTTGTGTTATTCTTTTGTTAACCCAGAACAAAGATGTCCTATTCTGCTCAGACTGTGAAGTTCAGATTGGCATTGGGAAATATTCCTAGTAATTTCTCTATTTTGAAAAGGGCACATGTAGCAATGTGTATCTATATCCTATAGCTATGTAACTCTCATGTTAGTTATGGGAATTTACTAAACATCAGGGATGGGAGTTCTAATGTGTTCCAGATTCTACCTTGATATGGTATCTTGGATAGCACAATCAAGTGAGTACAACACCAAAAAATACTGTGGAGTACTTTGCTACAAAACCAAGAGGACTTTAAGACTAAAATTAAAATAATAAATAAGAGCCAGGTGACAGAGGCTCCTGCCTATAATTCTAGCTACTCAGGAAGCTGAGATCTGAATATTATGGTTCAAAGCTAGCCCTGGCAAGGAAACTCCATGAGATTCTTATCTACAATTAACCACCAGAAAACCTAAAGTGGAGCTATGGATCAAAGTGGTAGAGCTCTAGCCTTGAGCAAAAGGTGCTCAGGAAAACTCTGATTTCAAGCCCCATGATGGACAAAAAACAAAGAGATCCTATTTATCATATTTTTTTTCAAATGAAGTTTTAAAAAAGAACAGCACCTGAACTTAAAAGTGGTCATTATGGCAGTATTTCAAACTTACCATAGAGTAGCCAATCCCAGAGAGGCAATGACAAATAAACACACCTTGTTCCACTTGATATTAGACTGCACAAATGCTTAGGTTAACCAGACACCAAATATACATGAACAAAGTGACAATGACAGTATTTATGTAGTGTCTATATTAGTCAGCTTAGGATAAGAAAATATTATGCATTCTGAGGCTTAAATAACAAATGTATTCTCTTACAGCTCTGGATACTAGAAATCCAAGATCAGGTACCAGCACAGTCTGGTTCTGTGTTCTTCCTGAATAGCAGGGTGCTCACATGGCCCTTCTTTGGATCATGCCTGTGGAGAGGTGACTCTCTTTCTTCCCCTCCTTCCCCTTCCTTCCTCTTTTATAGCCACCAATCCTGCTGGGTTATAACCTTATTGTACTTTAATTACCCCCTAAAATCCTTATTAACAAGTATGGTAAGGCCACAATAAAGGGTAAGATTACCACATGTGAATTTGGGGAAGAGGGCAAGGGGAGTACAAAGTTCAGTCTATAGCAGCACCCAAAGAAAGGTTCCCAATTTAGGTATGTGTAGTAAATCATGTGATGGTGATCAAAGTTCTTTTTATAAATCATGTGATGGTGATCAAAGTTCTTTTTTTAATTTAATTTGTTGGGCAATGCTCTATGGAGAGCCTTCATGAATGAAAGAGTCCAGAGCCAGCTACGTATAAAGTGTTAAGGGTACCAAACAAAGGTAAATACAGATTCTGTTGATGGAAAACAGGCTAGAATGGTAAATTGCACTTGGAGGATGAGATCAAGAATTACAACTAGAGGAAGGCATTCTTGGATTGATATGAAGAAGTTAATGTGGGCTCAGTGATGGAGTGCTTGCCTTGCATGCATGAAGCCCCAGGTTTGATTCCTCAGTACCACATAAACAGTAAAAAGCCTGAAGTGGCTCTGTGGCTCAAGTGGTAGAGCACTAGCCTTGAGCCAAAGAAGCTCAGAGACAGTGCTAAGGCCCTAAATTTAAGCCCCAAGACAGGCAAAATAGATAGATAGATAGATAGATAGATACATACATACATACATACATACATACATACATAAAATAAAAGAAGTTAATGTGTATCTCAATTGACAGTAGTAAGAATCTTTCAGTTAGGGAATGGAATGAGAAATGGGAAGGGTTTGAAGGACATTGGTATATCTTGGAATCTGAACATTGGTTTAAATGTTTAAAGAATAGTGTGCATAGATGTGTTATGTATTTTTTTAATGTCCTTGGGTTCACCAAAAAGTGGATGAACATCAAGTCAAATTTCTATTATGTTGGTTAATGCCATTTTTTGTTTTTTAACTTTTGTGCCATCATTTGATTTCTGAAAGGATTATATGTGGTCGCAGGGCTTTTACTCAGGGTCTGGGAATTAGCCCTGAGCTCTTTTTACTCAAGGCTAGTGCTCAAAAACTTTGAGCCACAGTAGCATTTCTGGTTTTCAAGTGGTTAACTGGAGACAAGAGTGTTACAGACCTTTCCTTCAAAGCCGGGGCTGGCTTTGAAGGGTGATCCTCAGATCTCAGCCTCCTGGAACTGTAGATTTTCATTGTCAATGAAATATATAGTTTCATTGTCAATGAATATTTAGGACTTGATCCTTTGAGTATTTATTCAGTGATTCATTTATTTTTGTGTGTGTCGATGTTGGGGCTTGAACTGAGTCAGATTGCTTTCTCTTAGCCTTTTCCATCAAGGCTGGCACTCTATTGAGCCATACCCCCACTTCCAGCTGTTTACTGGTTCGTTGAAGATGGGAGTCTTTCAGATTTGTCTGTCTGGGCTGGCTTTGAACTGCAATCCTCAGATCCCAGACTCCTGAGTATTAGGATTAGATGCATGAGCCACCAGCATCTGACATATTCAATGATTTTATTTAAAAAGAAGATTAGAAAAAAACAATTTAGATGTTTAGAACTCTAGTAGGTAACGAATCCCATTTCAATAAGTTTGCTTTTATTTTAGAAAAATTCAGAAAAGAGAGTTTTACCTTTTCTGTTCACTTACTTTTCCACCTTAAGAGCATAAAATAACTTGCTTTAGTGAAGCTAGTTTTTATGGTTTGTCTCCTTTCCTCCTTTCTTTCCTTTCCTCACATCCTCTCTTCTCTCCCTTCTTCTAATTGGCATGGGTTACCTGGTTTATGAGACATGTTCTTCTTTCATGTCTGATGAAGCTTAAGGTACCCAATTAGGTGTGCATTTTTTGAAAGAGAATCAAAGACATGTCCACTTCAATGTATATTTCTTAATTCTGTCATCACAGTCATAATGTGCTCTTTTATCATTCAATTTTTTGATTGTTGCTGGAATTTCATTGAACCTCTCTTTTCTGGCCTTTGATTCCCTAAGGTGTCTTAAATGCATTATGCTCTCTTACTAAGATAGGGATATGCTAGTGTACCTTGAGTACATGACAGTCCCATCAAATTGTAATTTTTTAACCCTGTCTGCTCAACCCTTCCTGTGCGTGTGACTGCACTATAGGCAAATACCCTCTGCAAGTTCTTTGTTGGTGAGAGAGATGATTTGAGTAATGGTTCATTGAGCATGGTTATGTGTTCCATGCAGTTACATTTGAAGGGGTAATAATTCACTCCATAGCAACTGGCTTTATATTCATTCCCATTTCATTATATGCGCTACAGTCAAGTCTTATTATTCTCTTGATAGGAATTTTAAATATTTCCCCTTTTCACTCAATGTTCTTCCTCTTTGTTAATCTCACTTTCTTATAAACCCCATCAACTACACCATTAACAGGCACACCTAAGATGATTCTGAGTGTGACAAATCTAGATCTACAAAGCAGCATTTTGACTTTTCTTCCAGTAATTATTTTGATGTGGTATTTTCTTAAACACAATATTAGACTTTATTAATTTTAGTTTGCATATTTCCACATTGTCTGTCTGCACAGTAATTGTGTGTTCAGAGCTTTCTTTAGGCAGAAAGGACAAAATGGATTCAGAGAACATGGAGTTTTACTTCTTGATTTCAAAATTTCATATGTTATAGGTCCATAATATAATATTGCCTTTCAAAAACCAAAGCTGGTGAGGTAAGTGTAATTGGAGAGTGTCTCCAAGATTTTTTTTAAGGCAGAAAAAGATGTTATAAATTTATTTTATATGTAGCAACTTGGGGACACAGGCCATAAGCTCGACTTTAACAAGCAAAACACCAATATCCCTTCTGTGCAATTGCAAAATACAAAATTAAATAATGGGGGAATTGGCGGCAAAATCTGACCTAACCTGAACTCATTTGGCAATAAAGCTTGATCTGACCTTATGTGAAGCTATTTATAATCTTTATTTATCCTAATTAGTGTGAATATTCATGTTTTGCTGCATAATAAATATTCTTTGCTTATAGGTAGCATAGGGATGCTACCTATAAGCAAAACACTGCTGAGAGTGTCTAGAATATTTACACATACCTTCCTTAAAATCTGAAAAAATTCAGAGTTTTAAAGCTTTTCTAGCTGTAAGGATTTCAGACAGTGGATGTGAGTCTGTACCAAGTTTTGAGCTGGAACTCACAAACCAGTCTGGTAAAGCTTAGCTTGGAGTTGGGATGGCGTGGGGGCTTATTTGTATCTTTAATAAATTCCAGATAGAGTGGTACTCTGAATACCAGGCACTATATCATAGGTCAGTAATGCAATTTTCAGTCTGGTATGAAAAATGGTTTCCAGGAGTGCTGTAACAGGAAATTGCTTGCTTGATAATAAATCTGATATTTGGATGGTTGGTTTTAGAGATAATATTTGTAAACCTTATTTCTTTTTTAAATCTAAAGAAATATGGTTTATCAGTAATAAGAAAAGTCTTAATTACTACTTTAGGAATTCATAAGGTTTTCTGTTATCACCATTTAATATCCTGAAAAATAACTCGTGTTTTCTGAGTTATTGTTTGAATCAATATATACCTACTTCCAAGCAAATGTTGTTAACTGTAAGATAATTTACTTAAATAGCACATAAAATGGCTTTCTATCATCCAAATTAAATAAAATTTCCCATTTACTCCTATTTTTCATACAACTTTACTTTTTAATATATATTATTGCTATTATTAAGGTGTTGTAGAAAAGAGTTACCATTTTATAAGTCAGGTAAATGAATACATTTCTTTTTGGATGAAAGTTTTCACCCTATTTTCTCTGTGTTACACAACATTGTACAAATAATGGATTTTATTCCATGGTTGTGTTAATGACTTAAAATCTAACCATTATCTTTCAGCTCCTTGTTTCCTGTATTAATTTATAACTCTGGTTCTTAAAATCTACTGTTTCACCTATTATTTAGAAGATAATATGAGCAAGGCATTTAGAACATGTTTCCATGTATGTGTGTGTGTGTGCACACGTGCATGTGTGCATGTGTGTATATGTATGTATGGCATACTAGATTTGTCAGTGATGGTAAGGAAAAACAAAACCTCAAAATCATTTATGAAGTCTTAATATGGGGATAAGAATTTAGATAGTGAGACTTGGAATATAACTACAGAATTTGCTGAATGTAGATGGTCAGTGTGGACAGCTGAAGAACTTTCATCCTTCACTTCCAACTCCCTGGTGTTATCTTACATTTTCCATCAGATGTAGTTGTCCCACATTTATAAGTGTGTTTTAAGATGAAGTGTAGTCATGCAAAAGTATTTGACAGATCATTTTTATTCTGCCTTAGTGCCATGCTGTTTTTTCTTGCAACCAATAAACCTTGAGTAGTTACTACTCCAGATGTAGGAGATATATAAGGAAGAAGACAAATAATAACCCATCATGGAGTCAGCTAATGAATGAAAATTAATATAAACATGACACCAGACGTAGCTACAATGGATAGAGACCAGGGCTCAGAGAAGGTGTCTAGGAAGGCCTTACAGAAAAGGTAACCCTTTGAATGGTAAGTGTGACTTGTCATGGCAAGACCTTGGTTAGCTCTGGACAGGAGTAGCGCGGGAAAAGGCCTAATGATCTTCCATCTTGAGAAAGAAACAGCTGTAGACCTCCTAAGGGATGCATTCTGTTGGCATGAACTCAAAAGATTTCTTCACACAGTCCTCAAATACTTTACTTTTTCTTGGAATTCAACCAGTATATGAGTTTTAAAGGTAAGGAAAGATATTTTAGGAAGTAAGCTGGAGATATGTGATTCATATCTTAGAAACCTCAATCTTGGTATGATGTTTATATGACAGTTTTTGCAATGACATTTATGTAGTCGATGGAATATGCTTTGCTTTAGTTTATAGGTCCCACTGCTACTCAAGACATTTGTGTCATATTTAATGTCAGCATTTTGTATGTACTTAGAAAAAAAACCAAACAGTAATTATAGCAGACCAAATTAATTCCTTAAAACAAAACTTCAACTCCTGACAATTTACATGGGAACATTGTAGACTTGTGCTTTATTATTCTCATGATGCCAACTTATTTAATCTTTATACACACAATGTGTTTACCACCAGACAATTTACCTTCTGTTGATATCATATTATCTTAAATGATAGTTTTCCTGTTTTCAGTCCAGTTAATTTTAACATAGAAGAAACAGCAAAAATGCATCCAGAAATTGAACAATGGTGGTCTGAATATTGATAAACAATATTCTGTGGGTAATCACAAATAATAACCTAAATCATGTTCCCATGTAAATATGTATAAATAACTTCCAAGTTTCTTTTCAAAACAAAATGGTTGCAGTTATGATTTTATGAATTTCCACTCTACTGCACCTATAGAAATGTTGATAAATTTTTTTAATGAATTGCCTTGTCCTATAAATTTGGGGTTATTTCACTCAATCTGTTGTTTTAAACAAATGGGCAAGTTCAGGAAGCAGCTTGGTTTCAGATGTTGGAAACCAATATCTTGTTCTGACCTATTAAGGGATTATTCTCCGTTGTTCTGTAAGCCAAAGAATGAGAAAAAAAATGAAACTTGAAGAGTAATGATACACTTCTTTATCTGAGACATAAAAAGAAAGTTCTACACATGGGTTTTGATGAATTCATTTATGTGAACATACTGAAATTATAAGATAGTAATGTTCATTAATAGGTTAAGCCATATTTAAGTATTTCTCAGTACATTTCCCAGAGTTTAACTATTTAAAATTATCTGCAGAATTGTCCTCTACAAATAAGAAATATCTTCAGTTATCAAGTGTAGAAACTACAGAACATTAATTTTAATCACTTAAGTTAATAAAAAATTTTGGTTAGTAGCCCATCCAAAGACACTGTTTTTAACACTACCATTTTTGAGGTCAATATTAGATATTTTTATATAAGTTGGAAGTGTGTGAGTCAGTTACATTTTTCAGATGAAAGACAGATGTATTATACTGATGTAGATTTGTATTGAACTAATGTGTCAATTTGTTCTCTTTATCTTCTATTTCAAGTTTGTCTATAGCACTTGTTTCCTTATTGATACCAAGGCTTGAACTCAGGCCCCTGTGCTATTGCCTGGCTTTTGTTTTTCTTTTTTGCCCAGGCCCAGTGCTTTGCCTCTTGAGACATACCACCACTTCCAGCTTCTTGCTGATTAATTAGAAATAACAATCTCCCAGATTTGTCTGCCTGGGCTGGTTTTGAACTAATATCTTCTAGTATCAACCTCCTGAGAAACTAGGATTACAGACCAGAGCCACCAGCACTGGATTTGTCTATAACTTTTCATATAGAGATTCTTCCAAAACATGTTATGGGTTGATGGTCAAATAAGCACACTGGCTAATAAACAGTTAAGCACAGAGAACAGAATCACATATGCCAGAGTTTGAGTCCTTGTACCACCAGTTAGGAGATTCTCAAAGTTAGTCAAGTTACTTAAATTCTCTAAGCTCTTGTCTCTGTAACATAGAGTATTTTGAAATTCAATGTGAGGATTAAAAACAGCATATGTAAAACAACTAGCATAGGTCTTGTCCAAGCATTGACTGAAGTATAGAGCAGCTATTACTATTATTATCATTAAAAGTATTGCTAGCATTCATTTTCATGCTACTGATTACTTCAAGAGGAAGGCAGATTGGAGCAATGCAATTACAGTTCCTTGTCTCCTCAAATCATAAGTTTTAACACTTTAATATCACCTTCTTTTTTTATAGAGCAGAATATAATTTATTCAATGATGGCAAATTAAATTTGCTATGTTGATTCCTACTTCCTTAGTAACTAGATTAGAAATTTATCCTTTGAGTTGTTTTTAGAAGCTTACATATTTATTCTAATTCTAGAGGAATTCTCATTTTGGAACAATTTGTTGGACATATTATATATAATCACAAAAGTAGGCAGAAATAGTTTATTATAAATTTGTGACATTAACTTCTGATGGTAGATATCAGGTTCAGATTATTTACATTAGTATATTAGCATAATAGTGTGTATTGTGCTCTAAAAAATTCTTGATGTGCTATAGTTTATGTAACCCTTTAGATTGAAGAAATAGGGGGGTATATAAGAAAGACCATGCACTGTGGGTCCGAAGTGTTGGATTTCATCTTGGCTCTTGTGAAACTACAGGAAGAAGCAGCGTAATGGAAGGAAGATGAGATTCAAACTCAGACAATATGGAATTCTTCCTTGCCTCTCATTTGCAAATTGTACAGTCCTGAACAAACCCCAATCAATGTTCTCTGCCAGGAACATCACATACCTATTGAAAAGTACATATTTCAAATTCCTACAAACTTACATCCTTAATTTAACACATTGTCTGGGATTTTAAGACATTATATAGGAAAACATAAAAATGTTCACTGAAGCTAGGCACAGTGGCACATGCATCTAATCCTAGCTACACAGGAAGATCAGATTGTTTAAGGCCAGCCTGTACAAAAGTTAGCAAGACTGTCTCAATAAGGGATGAAAGCAAAAAGGTGGGGGTTTAGCTTAAGTAGTAGAGTATTTGTCTAGCAAGCCCAAGATCGCTTTTAGATCTCTATTATTGAAAAAAATATTGAGGTTACACCTGCGACATTAGGCTGACATTAATTGAACTGGCTGATAACGTTGGCCTTTATCTTTATTTTTCAATTTTTTTTTTTTTTTTTTGTACTGGGGCTTGAACTTAGCAGCTGTCCCTGAGTTTTTGTTTTTGGTGTTTTTTGTTTGTTTGTTTGCTTGCTTTTTTTTTTTTTTTTGCTGAGAGTTAGTGCTCTACTCCCACTTGAGCCACAGCTCCACTTACAACTTTTTGGTGGTTAATTGAAGATAGAAGTCTTGTAGACTTTCCTGCCCAGGCTGGTTTTGAGGCATGATCCTCAGATCTCAGCCTCCTCAGTAGCTAAGATTACAATTATGAGACACTGGCACCTGGCAGCCTTTATGGGTTTTAAGAGACAGCTTTCTACAGAGAACATTGAAGCTTTGTTTTCATAGATGTTGGTAATAGGTAGAATTTGACATGTTAATGTGTGTTTTCTAAAGGAAGTTCAAAGATTGTGGGACCCTCTTGTCTGTAGCTGCCTTCAATCCCACATTGCTAGCATCATTCTAATAGTATAGTTACCTTACTTACTTATCCACTTTCTATTTCTTACAGTATTATAAGAGTTTTATAACAGAGATACAAAGAAAACAAGGAATGTTTCTAGTCCTTGTATTTCTCAAGATCAGTTATCATTGTGTTAGCATATTTAACAACACAGTAGAATATTCTGTAATTTAAAATAACATCTAGTTGGGTCCTAGCTACTCAGGAGGCAGAGATCTGAGGATCATGGTTTGAAGCTAGCCTGGGCAGAAAATTCCCCATGAGACTCTTCTCTCTAACTAACCACTCAAAAACTGGAAGTGGCACTGTGGCTGAAGTGGTAGAGAACTAGCTTTGAGCACAAAGAGGCTCAGGGACAGCACCTAGGCTTTGAGTTCAAGCCCCACGACTGACAAAAAAAATAGCATCTAGTATAGTTTCTAAATAAACACCTTACTTAATGGGTTCTTTCAATCCTGGGCCATGTATAAAAGTTCCCCAAAAATAATTTGTGTATTGTTTGTGTGTAAATTATGGGTAATTTGTCATTTTGATTCCTTTTATTGTGACAAATACTCATAAAATTTACTGCTGTCGCAATTTCAAGGTGAACAATCATGATATTACATTTATCATGTTGTGCAACCATCTCTATCCAATTCTAGACATTCTACACTCCAAATAGAAGCCTGTTAAAGAAATTCAAGTTCCTTCCTTCATCCAGGCTATGAAACTACTCGTACATACCTCAAGGCACTCTTAAGAACTTAATGTGCTTTTCTATATTCAGAACTAACTTACCTGTTCTAAATACTTCATAAAATGGAATCATAGAAATTTGCACTTTTCAGTTCAGTTTCTGTCTTGCTATGTTTTAATGTTCATACATATCGTCACATATATGCATACTTTATTCTTTCTTTAAACCAATTGGCATTTCATGTTATGATAGTCTAGATTTTGCCCATCCAATCATCTGTTAATGTATAGTTGAGCTGTTTCTGCCTTTTAGCTATTGTGAATAGAGCTATAATGAACATTTGTATGCCAGTTTCTGTTCCATTAGCTGTTGGGTATAAGATATCTAAAACGTGTGTTTTGGAGTATTCCTAGAAGTGGAATTGCTGGTCACATAGAAATTCTATGTTTAGTGCTGGGAAGGTGGCTCAGTGGTAGAGCACTTGCCTTGCATGCATGAGGCCCTGGGTTCGATTCCTCAGCACCACATAAGCAAAAGAAAAGAAAAGAAAAAAATGGAAATGGCACTGTGGCTCAAGTGGTAGAGCGCTAGCCTTGAGCTGAAGAACTGAGGGACAGCGCCCCGGCCCAGAGTTCAGGCCCATGACTGGACCAAAAAAAAAAAAAAAAGAAGAAATTCTATGTTTAATTTATTGAGGAACTGACACAATGACTTACACTGATAGATTCTGATAGTTTGATTTCTGTTCTAATAATATTTTAGCATCTTATTACTCATGCTATCATATGAGATATTACTCTTTTGGACGTTTCCCAAAGTAAAATGTAGTGCACATTGCATATGTTTATCATACAAAGATGATGGGAAGAGGTATGTGAAAGAAATCAGTGACCCTGATCGCATATGAATAGAGAGAGGAGCTGTGCAGGCTTTAGTGAATGTCAGCAGGCATATCCCAGAGAGTTGGTGCAAGGCAAAGCATTATGGTAACGTTCCTAATGAGGGTTTTAAGCTTTGAAGCATAGAAGATCTGAGAAGGCTTTATGTTCCCCATGATATGCTTTAACACAGGACACTGACTATTCTGAACATAGTGCTTGAGGTAGAAAGACAGTCATCCAAAGAAGAGAAATATATATTGGGCTAGAAAGTACATGCTAAATTTAGCCACCTCTGGCTTAAGAATTCTATCAGAGAGAAGTAATTTGACAGTTTAAAAGATCATATGCTTATTGTGTTGAATGGTTGGTTAACTTCACTATGCAGCTACTAGATATTATTCTCATTTTATAGTGTAGCCAGTCATCCTTAGTTCTTTCTCTGTTAGTATGTGGAATGAGAGCAAGCCCCAGGGCAGTTATAGGAAGTTTCCTGAACTAGCTGGGCCATGACTGACAACTGTAGCCACCACTTTGGTTTCTGGGGACAAAAGCAGTTGAGTTGCACAACTGGGAATTTCCATTGCAAACACCTGACTATGTGATTGCACTCAGGAGAAAACTGGCATCAAAAGAAACAATTATTAACTACCATGCACTGTAGTAGTCACTGAAGGGTAGGGGACAGTGTTGGAAACATATTTGTTCATGCACCCATGACATTTTCATCGGACATAGGAAAATTCCCAAGGTGTCAGACTCCTGGTCTCTTTTTTTTTTTTTTTTTTTTGGGTCCGGTCGTGGGGCCTGAACTCTGGGCCTGGGCACTGTCCCTCAGCTCTTCAGCTCAAGGCTAGCGCTTTACCACTTGAGCCACAGCCCCACTTCCACCTTTTTTCTTTTTGCTTATGTGGTGCTGAGGAATCGAACCCAGGGCCTCAGGCATGCAAGGCAAGTGCTCTACCACTGAGCCACCTTCCCAGCCCCTCCTGGTCTCTTATGAGTAGTTTCTTCACTCATAAAAATATGCAATCAGAGAGATTACCCCACAGTCCACAGGACCAAATTGTATTACCTCCACCCCCAGAATAATTTTCAGTCATGGCAGGTGTTAAAGATAAAAGGTTTAAAATGAACTAGCTAGGACAGTTATCCAGGGTCTCTTGTATGGTTTTCCAACATGAATAAAATATAATCATCAATCTTGAATGCTTTTTAAATTTTTCTAATTTTCCATTTATTTATGCATGACTTACTTTTGTCTCATTGAGAATTAAAATCAGGGCTTCATGCATACTAACCAAAATACTCTACTGCTTGAGTTAAGTTCCAATCCTTGTTTTACATCTATCCTGAGAAAAATCTGAAATTTTAATTCTAATGGGATATAATTCTTTAAAATTTACTTTGATGTAGATTACTTGCTTAAACGTTCTTTTTAATATGTTTGCTTTAAGTTTTCTTATACCTGAAACTGTTTATGATTTTCTTCCTTATGATTGTTTATCTTACTTTCCTACCCAATTCTCTAAAAACAATTTCACTCATGTCCTATTTTGAAGTAAAGGAGGGCACGGTTAGAGGAGGTGCAGCTAAGTGACAGAGCATTGACCTAACATGCTTGAGATCCTGATTCAATGTGTAGTGCCTCAGAAATAAATGAAATGAAAATTGGGAATATCCTTCCTGAGAGAATCAATTGGGAAGCTACTTCATATATTCATTTTCAAATAAGCTTTTCCCTAAGCCTCTTTTTATCTTGAAATTTAGACAGTGTATTTCAATTTCAAATTTTTTAACTTATTAGTTTGTATTGCTATGAGACAAAGGATGGAGAAATTTCTGCTTTGGTAGATTCAGCAAAATAATGCAGTTCTTTTTGCCAGTCCTAGGGCTTGAACTCAGGGCGTGGGCACTGTCCCTGACTTTAGCCACAGCACCGCTCCCAGCTTTTTCTGTTTACGTGGTACTGAGGAATCAAACCCAGTGCTTCATGCATGCTAGGCAAGCACTCTACCACTGAGCCACATTCCTAGACCCTGCAGCTCTTTTTAGACTTTATTGTCATATACTTGGAACTTTTAAGATTCTACATATGTTGCTCACGTGGCATTAAGGTTCATCTTGCCTTGAGCTGAAGAGCTGAGGGACAGTGCCCAGGCCCAGATTTCAAGCCCCACGACTGACAAAAAAAAATCATTGTTTAATATAAAAAAAAATGGGTTAGAAGTTAGAACAATTAGAACATTGGCAGAAATGTTCCCATTATAGTCTATCTGAATGACTTTCCCTTTACTTCTTTTTTTCTGCCAGTGGAACCTTCTGGAATTATACCATTTGTACAATATGTAGAAGAATTAAATTTACTGGATATATATATATATATATACATATATATATATATATAAAGATTCTACATCTAATTAGATTTTTTTTCTTTTTTTAATTTATTTTTTATTGTGAAAATACTGTACAGAGGGGTTACAATTACATGGGCAAGATAATGAGTACATTTCTTATCAAGCATTGTAGCCTCCTCCTTTGTTTCCCCTTCCCATCCCTTCCCAGCCTCAAATTAGATTCTTTAAACAGCTCAGACCGTATATACTTAGAGTTCAGGGCTGTTACACATGTGGTAGTAATGAGTAAACCTGTCTTTGCTGAAGTGCCAGCCAGACCAAATTCACAAGGTGTCCAACATCCTTACCAAAAAACATATGCTTGTATTTGGTAATTCTACATAAAACCCTAACACTAGTGATGTTTATATTTATTGTTGTAATAAAAGCATTTTGTTGAAATCTAACATATGTATATTTTAGTTGGTTAAATCTCAGACATGGTTATTTACAAGGTGTTATACATTCAGTTGAGAGCACAAAAATTAGCTTGTATTTTGTAAGTATAAAATAGGTGTATAAAGATTCTGATTTCAAGTTGCAAATTAAGAATAAATGAATATGAATTTCTAAGCAACAGGGTGTCTTCCACATTCTAATGTCTCTGGCATTAAGGTTCATCTTACAAGAAATCAAGTTTTACCCTCAGGCAGCAGCCTTGAGGTAGTTGTCATTGCTTACATGCATGCAAAGTTGGCTGATATTCTGGGTAACATGACTATAATGTCTCAAGATTTCAGCCTCTCAAGAATTTATAGATAATAGGCTGGGAAAAAAACCAATTGACAGTTGTGCATCTTTTAAGACATGCCACTTGGTCTATTGTCTTGATGGCCCAGGTAAAAACAGGTCTGGATGCCTTAAAGTCAATGCATTAGTAGTTTGGCAGAGCAAGAAGTTCTGTTGCCAATTGGTTCACCTTCATTTTTCATGTGTCTATAAAGGTCATATATAAGTAAAGTTGATGAAAAATATTTTTTAAAACCCCACAAATATGAAACTTCATGTCATAAGTTGATATTTGTTTCTTTTATTGTGTTAGGTTTGGAATGGTATATTTCATGAAAATGGCATCTTAAACGTGCTGAAATATACTAGTGGATAACTTTCAGTCAAAATTCAAAACTCACACTTCATAATATGAAGAGTCACTTAAATGTTATAATAGTAGTATACTGCTAAGTTGCAATTTAAAAAATCCAATTAGAATACAGAATTATCTAGATGATAATATTTTTCTTCAAGGTTAAACCGACCTCAAATACATGAACTACACAAATCATCTTTTCTATTTTTTCCCCCAGTTTTCTTTGTAAGTGGCAACCCACGGTCAGCAGTGTGCAGCAAATGGACACAAACAAAAGTGGAGCATAATTGAATGCCTTGGGATTAGTTGGCTCTCCTTTTAATTCCTTTTGTGAATACATTTTCAACAGTAATAGCCCCTTATTTTCCTTTCAATCTCTTATTTTTTAAATACATCTTACTTTAATCTGTTAGTGAATGTATTTGGCATCCATTTTCATTTCCATCTCACTTGAAAAAATACAGTGGTAAAGTTAGAGATATCAGGAATAAGTTTTATCATTCTGTTGTACAGTAGTGACTATAATCATCAGCAATGTATTGTAAATTGTGTATATTGATTTTTGAATGCTGTCCCAAGAAAAGAATTACAAGTGAAAGCTCTGCTAATTTTCTTAGTTTGGTCATTAAGTCATATATATACACATATCAGAATGTCACACTGTATCCTATACACACAGATACTTATGATGAATCAATTAAAAAGCAATCATAACAAAAAATTATCAAAGACATTAAAATGTTCATAAAATAAAATAAAATTTGGTTTAATCTTTTAGGATATCTTTGAAACTTAAAACCATTCTATATTCTTTAACACTTTAAATATATGTATTTTCCTTTTTTAATAAAATGATATTTTAGTTTGAAAAATTTCAAGTTTATAATAGCCTATAAAGGAATCTCACATAATCAATGCCTTTTATTATACTAGCTAAAAGATCTATTAATATTATAATCAAGTGTTGCTTGCATATCAAATCAAGCCTGTTTATATCTAAGATACATGAAAATCTTTAAAACAAAATATTGTATTTGTATGCAGCATAAATATACAATATACAAAATATGTAAGTATAAGACTTTTATAATCCTATAATTACTTCAAAACAAAAATGTTGGTATGATTCACATATGATTTACTGTTAGGATTTGATGTCTGTTCTTTTATTCTGTGATCATAGATCACTGAACAGTTCTGTTATTTCAGTCTGAGTGAGTCCAGTTCACTTCAACAGAGCCAAAACTTCTTTATGAACATGTACTGAGTCCTCTTCCTTGTTTCCTTGAAGAGGTTTCATGTTTTGTTTGTCCTGGGCACCAGGCTCCTGATAGGAACCTGTGCAGATTCCCCAGCGTAATGTGCCACCTAGTGACCCATAAAGAAGCCACAGTTTTCCATCAATGATCCCGAATGCACAAATGTCATTCCTAGGATAGGTCTTTATCAAAAATGCTTTCTGATAATGCCTATGTATGTATCTCTTTCATTTATTTTTCCAAATGCCAATTGTGATTTTAAAAGTTGAATCTGATACGAAAAAATATTTCAACATATGATTCACATCCCTCCTGAACTAAGAATTGTGAGTTTCCTCAGTAGAATCTAAGTTCAATGACCAAATTATTCTTGGAAGATTAAAACTTTGTGTGTCTGGAATATACATGAGTGCTTTAGCAAGTTTCAACTCTGTTGTAAGCATTAGTTCAACTAATTATACTCTAGGGATAAGTATGAGGCTTTTCCATGATGCAGAATTGAAGGCAGTTGGCTTGTTTTGAGACAAACGTTGTTTTATTGTATATAGCATTTACACTCTTTAAGAACAAGCATAAAATATCAAACCACGGTAAATAATAGTAAGAATATTATAACCACATTTACCCCTGATGTAAAGTTACTGAATCATAAATAAGAAGATAAATACTAATTATTTATGTTTTAAAGTACAGTTTGGAACTGATTTCATTGTTACTATTTCAGGCTCATGGCATGTAATGTCTTATGAAAAACATGTTTTTTGTGTATGTGTTAAATGTTAGTCAGCATGGTGTGTGTGTGTGTGTGTGTGTGTGTGTATGCATGTATATGTATGTGTGAGAGAAAGAAAGCCTTGGTTTGTCCTTTAACTTCTTTTGGAATTAGAAATGTCCACAGTGCTTTAGTTGGGGAATCTGACAATTATACATTTTTCCAATGTGTACAATTTGGCTTAAAATATGCAGTTTTGGATAAAGTGAGCAGAAGCTCCAAATTCTGCTTGTAGAATGTTTAAAAGTCTTCTATCTTCAGTTTTCCTGTCCATAAAACTGGGGGATAAGGTAATACTACTTTGTTTGTGTCAAGATATTGTCCTAAGAGCTAAATGAGTTTGTGAATACGAAATAAGTTCTGTGCTCTATAACCATAGTACATTGGTATAAATGTAAATTACCATGAGAACCTGACACTATATTATCTTAAAAAAGAGATATATTTGAGAAATGGTGGAATAAAAGATTACATCCAATGGGAACTAGCATGATGCATTTAACGAAAGTGAATTAGGGAAGGGTGTTAATAAATCAAGATGTAACCTTTTTTTATTCAACTATCAGACTTATTTGGGAGATAGCAAGCATGGATTTGAGACTCATTGATTACAATCGGGTTTTTTGATATTACTAGCTTTTATAAATGTCCTCTGTAAATGTTTTCAGATACTTATTTTGGGAAATTTTCCTCTTTGGGAGAAAATAATAAGAACCTGTTCTCCTAGCAAATGGTGCTCATTATGTCATCTGAAACTTGCTGTGTGTTCCCTTTGCAGGGCTTTGCTGTTTAGCTGATAATTTCCACTAAAAGAAAATTAATGTTCTGGGTTCTTTTCTTAGAAATTAAATAAAAGCTTGGGTTCTGATGTCAGTATGGTCCCACAATTCCATATTGCCCGTGTGGTTCCTAAAAATGGGGGTTTCTAATGTTTTTAGATATTTGAAAAGATGAGAACTTACCTTCTTTATCTTTTCTTGTGTCCTGTGTGTGAATACACACACACACACACACACACACACACACACACACACACACACACGCATGCATGCACACACACACAGAGAAAAATATATCTTCCTATCTTTCCATCCATCTATCTTTTTCAGATAAGATCCCACTGTGTTGCCAGGCTGCCCTTGAACTCTTGGGCTCAAATGGAATTCCTGGCTTGGCCTCCACATTTTCAATTTACTCATGAGGGCAATTCCCTTTCCTGGTTACATACAAAAGTTGGTCAAAGTTCCATTGGAAAAATGATGAGAAAGATGAGAATGAAAAGACATCAGAGGTAAAACAGACCTGGTACCAGAGGAATATTTTTCAACTGTGTGACTTGAACAAATGACTTCATCTCTTTATGACTCCGTGTTCTTTATGATGTCTAGTGTGATTCTATCTGTGGGGAGGTTGTGAGGCTTATATGAGTTCAAACATCACCTGGCACTAGGAAGCACTGAGTGAGGCTCAGCTAACTAAAGCAGCCTGATGCTGTATGCTTCTTGATATCTTTTAATGTAAATGTTTATTATTTCACTCTTTTCCCTCCATTTGTGTGCTTGACTTTCTTTCATTCTAGACATTAAGCTCCATTGTTTTGAAAGAAAGAAGACAGCACAGTGGAATGGAATGTTGATTACTAGTATTGCAATCAGAACAACCACATAGTAGAATATGAAATTTTATCTGGAAGGTATACAAAGCTTCTTATATTGGTCCTGCTGTTATCTTGTGGCTCCTGCTTTCAGAAGGGTAGAAATGGCATAAAGATTGGGATAATGTTGCATGGTCAATAAACCTATGGATGTGGAAGTGCTTTGTGCATTTTTTTAAGATGCTCTGGATGTGGATTGTTACATCTGTTGATCTGCCTTCTGCCAGGGAGCCTGGCTTTCTGGAGGACAGCCTGGCATCTCATAGTCCCCTTTATGAAATGTTCTGGTAGCATCATCTTTAAATGGTAATGGCACAGACTTGAGGACTGTGTCTATTATATTATTTTAGGGACATAAACTGAGGTGGTCTTGTTATTGTATAATAACCTTAATTTGAGGAATCTATTCTATCACTAGTTCTTAGTTTACAGTATCCTCTTGTCTGTCCTGATTGAACTTGTGAGTCAGCTCTGGATACACAATGGCCTTCACTTTGGCTTGAACGCTTTAGGTTCAGTCTAATATTTCCTTCATTCCCCCCAAAAGTTTATACATTCCTAGGTATCATGAAAACTGTCCTTGTCATCTAACTCACAGGTTTGAAGTCTTCTTGGACACTTAGCCCCGAGATTGACCAGAATGTCTAGGAACCTAGAACTTGTTTTTTCTTCAATTAACTTTGAACTGTACAACTTCTGCTCTGGTGGTTCCTACAAAAACAAATGCTGTTCAATAAAAGGTACCAGTCCTCTCCCCAGAGATTGGGAGCTGGAACACAGAGGAAGTTGCCATCCCCAGACACATCACTTCTGAGGCTGCTGGCTCTCCAATCTCACATTTCTCTTCTTTCCTGAATCATCTGTGTGTTCTTTGTCTTACTTTATTTCCATCTTTCCAGCATCTCCATCTTACATTCATCTGATGTTACTGGTTATGTTTGTCTAGCTGTCCTTTGTACTTTTGTTTTTGATCTTTATTAAGATTTTGATTTTTCCATCTATATGTTTAGTAATTGTGATTTTAATCTCTAAAAATCATTATTCTTCATTGGTAAATTGGGAGACTCTTCCAAAAATGAACTAAGAGAGGATAGTCTTCTTCAAGATAACCTGACATTTCCTTGGGTTTTCAATAATATTATCTGCTTCCTACTACAATGCTAATTTGACTACTGAAACCAGTGTTACATATCTACCACTGAATTCTTTGAGGATTTTGAATGCATTTGTGTTAAAATATTATTTGTTGAAACTAAACAGTATGGAGATTTGAGAACATCTACAATGGATACTTAAACTTCTTTAAATGGTTAAGATTAAGCAATGTTATAGGTTAACAAACACAATGATAGAGATGGAAATGTTATAATTTATACCATAAATGAGAAAATGAAGTTATACTTCTTTATTTTACATTATTTTGATATCTTCATGTTTTGATTTCAATTAAAATCTAAGACCGTCATTTTAGAGTGAGTTATCTAACAATATTTTTATATTTGTAACTGCCAGTTAAAGATAACTTGAAGTGCAGTGCAAAAAAAATCTTTTATTTTATTTTATTTTGGGGGGTCTGGTCATGGGGCTTGAACTCTGGGCCTGAGCACTGTCCCTCAGCTCTTCAGCTCAAGGCTAGTGCGCTACCACTTGAACCACAGCGCCACTTCCGGCTTTTTTTCTTTTTGCTTATGTGGTGATGGGGAATCGAACCCAGGGCCTCAGGCATGCAAGGCAAGCGCTCCATCACTGAGCCACCCTCCCAGCCCCCCAAAAAAATTTCTAAAGGAAGAATTTGTTAACCTGTAAGAGTTGAATATTATTAATGGTGATTAAATGTGGGAGAAGAATGGAAAGCAGTATTTCAGCTGAGGCCCTGAAGAAAGTAGAAATGTGGCAGGGGTGTCAGATGAGAAGGTTAAATTATATTCTGCATATTGCATTTCATAATCAACTATTTATTATTCTATACTTGTCGGAAATTGTCATGGCATGTTAATTTTAAATTCTCAGATATTAGCATTATAATCAGATCATCCACTGAGTTAAAGACTGGTATCTCAAATCAAGTTAAAGACAGTGGCTGAGACTACTATTCTTTCCTGCCAGAAGACATTGTTTGGTCTATAGAATAAGTGTGTTGGGTATTTGCTGAAGGCTTTGCCCTGGTCCCAGTTGTCTCTAGACAGTGTCTTCTACACAGTACATCTTGTTTTCTGAAATTATCAGGACATACAACTTGAACCTACTGGGTATTTTACATTATAGCAAGCCAAGGGGAAGAGCATGAATCTTTTCCGTACTTCACTAGCCTTTCTCTCAAAGAGTTTGCATTTCTGTTCAAAGGCAACAATACCCACAAGCCACATTGCACATAAAGTACCATCAAGGTGTAGGTTCTGTATCATCTGGAAGTTTGCAAGAAGTAAGAATTGGTTAGCCAGATTGGCTAGAAGCTTCTCCACATTGGAGCTGGGATTTGAACTCAACTTTGAAGAATTTGAGTAGGTAAGAAAGTAGGTAAGAAAGATGGACGTTGTGAGAAAATAGAAGGTATATCCAAAGAATTCGCAATTAGAAATTTTAGGTCAAATTTTATGAGACTTAAGAAACAATGATGTAGGAGGGTATGAATAGGATGATAGTACAGTATATGCATGTATGGAAATGCCATGATAAAACCTATAACTATGCACAATTTAATATATACCAACAAGCAGAATAGTTCGGATACATATTATGAAAAAGAAAATGTGTATGTTCTGAATATAAACTTGGACAAAGAAATACCTCTCCCAAGAGTTGATCCTTACTGCCAATTCCATTCCATGGATAGTGTGCATATATACTTATAAAATGTGTGTGTGTGTGTATTTGTGTGTATGTGTGCATGAGTGTGTGTCTTCTTTATATAGCTCCTAAGGTATATGCAGAGGATTCATTCTAGGACTTTCTCAGAAATCAAAATATGTTGCTGCTTGAGACTCTCATATCAAATGTTACAATATTTGCATGTAACCTTCCATATACTTGTTATTTCTAGACTATTTGTAATAGCTAATAAAATGTAAATCCAGGGCTGGGAAGGTGGCTCAGTGATTGAGCTCTTGCCTTGCATGCCTGAGGCCCTGGGTTTGATTTCTCAGCACCACATAAGCAAAAAGAAAAAAAGAAGCCAGAAGTGGCACTGTGGCTCAAGTGGTAGAACGCTAGCCTTGAGCTGAAGAGCTGAGGCACAGCGCCCGAGCCCAGAGTTCGGGCCCCACGACCGGACCTCCCAAAAAATAATAATAAAATGTAAATCCTGTGTTAAATATTTGTTTTACGGTATTTTTAGGGATTAATAAGGAATACATATTTAAGATGGACATAATACTCCTCAGTATTTTTGGCCTAAGTATGTTTGAATACAGCAAACATAGAGAACGCTCCCATCTCTCCCTGCCCCAGCCTTGGTAATTCTAGGACTGTTTGCTCAGTTTGCTTGTTTGCAGCTGGTGCTCTGCCACTTGAACCATGACTCCAGCCCAGCATGTTTTGCTGAATATTTTTGAGATGGATTTTTGCAGACTTTGCCTCTTGGATTTGCTTCCAACTGAGATTCTCTCTGTCTCAGTCTCCTGAGTAGCTAGGATCATAAGCATGAGTCACTTGTGCCCAGTTTACCCTTAACTTTTCACACAGAGATGCCTTGTTCTTCATTATGGGCAAGACATTAGGTGGAAGTACATACTTAAGAACTTTAACTACTTCCCTTACTGATGGGTATCTGGACTGTATCCAATCTATCACTCTTTGCAAATACCAGTGCTGTAAATATCTTCCATTTCTTTGCACCTGTATATCAATATGTACCACAGATATGCTGAGGGAAATATGTATATATTTCTAGGGAGTCAAATTGTTGAGTCATTAAACTTAAAAAAAAGAAAGAGATGTACACACTGTGTGTTTTAGATCTTGCCACCTGTCCTTCCACAGAGTGACTCCCATTTGGTTCCATATTCCTGTCAGTAATATGAATGATCCCGTTCCTCCTCAGCCCTTCCATCATGGAGTGTTGTCAGACTCTTTGTTACTGTCAGTATGAAAGGCGAGAAATGTCTCTCACCTCAGTTAAATATTTTGCTTCTTAGTTTCGTGAGATTTTTTTCAGTAATATAAATAGCACACGACTGTGTGGACTATTTTAAACAGGCCATCTTTTCTAGAAGTGTCACTGATTAGCTGCTTCTTGGTTTCCTTGAGAACTACAAAGCCACACTGAGGGGCAGCTGCATCATGCTGGGCATGTGGATTATAAAGGCCCTTCATGTTTTGTTTTTAGCCTCCTCGGTTTTAAGTATCATCAAAATATGTTAATGGACATATAGTGCTTCAAACCTCAGTGTAGTGCTGAGTGGGCTATCAGCTTGTGAAGGAGTGAGCTGGTGAGTGAATGGTGATCTTACGCCTTCTTTAGAAAGGTGAGATTTCAAACACTGGGAAGGCAAACTTCATATTCAGGTTGTGTTCTGTGCTTCCCTAGTTATCTGTGTTCTTTCTACTCAAAGCATAGTGAGGGACAGAGTGGAGGAATACACATTATATTATCCTTAATATAAGAAATAATGTACCTTATCAATGAAATGGCTTTTGGTTTCTTTGCTTATTCTTCCCTTTTTATATCTTTATCAACTCTAAGGCATTTATAAACAATAAAAACTGTAGGATTTATCTTTGTAGTAAAAAAACCAAAGCAACCCTGCTTATAGGGGAGAATGTTGTCAATTCAAACCTTCATACTTTGCGCATGTAGTAGGCTGGTTCACTGAAGAAATGCCCCTAACCTAAGGAGGATCTAGATGGAATTCAGTAAATTTCTGCTGTTGTAGCTCTGACTCAGGTCCTCAGTCTTGATACAAGAACCAGATAGTTGTTAGGAGTAGAGACTCTTGTATGTTTTGGTAAACTGTTAAATGAGTCTAGATTCACACACCGGAAAGAGAGAAAGAAACTTTAAAAAAATTATTGCCAAACAATTGGTAATTTGTGGGTGCTGTTCTTGGCTCGAATCTCATATTCCAAAATAGACCACAAATATGTTTACAAGTTAAGAACACACTAGTCTATAGCAGATCAGACCCAAGGAAATAGATTTTGTTCTTCTTTTAGTAAACTTGCCCTGCTAAGCCAGATTTAAAAACCAATGCAACAGCGATATTCACGATATTGGAAATGAACTGTTCAACTTGAGAGGAATTGGGTGGGGGAAAGTGGGAGAAAAATGAGGGAGGGGGTAACAAGTTCGACAAGAAATGTACTCACTATCTTACATATGTAACTAACTCCTCTGCACATCACCTTGACGATAAAATTAAATTAACGAAGAAAGAAAAAAAATCCCCACAAATAGAGCAAAAAACCTAGCATCACCTGTTTTCGTAGAGAATTCTCTATAATACTTATAACCTAAGCACAGCTACATTCTAGTTTAGCTTCCTGGAGAATCTATATCTATATCTATATCTATATCTATAAGGGAAATATGAAAGCCTAATTTTTACTTTGCTGAATTTTATCTATATCTATAAGGGAAATATGAAAGCCTAATTTTTACTTTGCTGAAGGAGGCCCCCTCCTTTGTCAAAACCTATTCTAGCCTAGTAACAGTGAGACTTCCTCTGTAGCCACACTTTTGGGAGTACTCTGAGGAGTTTGGGTGTTATTCTTAAGATATTTATAGCAAAGGGAGTTAAGTAAAAGCTGTGCGCCTTGGTGGTATAGGGGTATTTTTAGT
This sequence comes from Dipodomys spectabilis, assembly GCF_019054845.1. Lineage (NCBI taxonomy): Eukaryota > Metazoa > Chordata > Mammalia > Rodentia > Heteromyidae > Dipodomys > Dipodomys spectabilis. The sequence goes on along the minus strand of NW_024870884.1, from coordinate 4,571,504 downwards.
ATCTTTAGCATTTTGCGCTTTTCCAAAACTGTCAGCATCTATGAGCAAGATAGAAAATCACTAGGTTGCTTTCTTTCAAGACAGTGGTGCAATTTCACAAAGAGAGGAAGAAAGAAAATTTAATACTCCTTCTCATTTCCAAATCTGTGAGTTTGCTTACAGTGTTCATGGAGTTGAACACCTCTTTTATTTTCTGCAGAGCCACAGAGAGACCTGATCTTTATAATGATTAGAAAAGCAATACATACTTGCAAGAAATGTTAACACTGCACAAATAAATCAGAAATCAGATTTTGGGGAGGATGGGAAGGGATGGGAAGGAGAAACAAAGGAGGAGGCTACAATGCTTGATAAGAAATGTACTCATTATCTTGCCCATGTAATTGTAACCCCTCTGTACAGTATTTTCACAATAAAAATTAAAATTAAAAAAATCAGATTTTGGTCCCTGACTTATGAAATTGCCTCGGTGAGGAGTTTGGAGGGGAGTGTACAAACCCAAATCACATATGGGAATCTGTACACTCTATGCTTATTTTTTGAACTAAGATAATCTTCATTGAGGCTTTGTCTTTTCTTAATTTGTTAATATATTTTGTCAACATGTGCCAATACATGTAGAGGAATAGAATAATTAGCTAATTAGTTTTTAACTATAATAACTGTAACATAGTTGTTTAAAAAACAGTTGCCTTTGGATGTTTGCTTGTGTTATGTGCATTTTTTTGTAATTAGAAGCAAAAGTAAAAAAAAAAAGAGAGAGGAGGGCTGTAATAAATAGCCTTGTGAATTTAAGAATGTATTCCCATGTCAATATTTCTGTATGTATGTTTTGAGTGAAATTGGAATTTACCCATTTAAAAAAACCAAAGCCTTTAAAGTGAGCAAAGGATACAGGTTGACCCATTGTAACAATGAGATGTACAAGACACTATGTTGAAAAACAAACTTTACAATTTGGGGTGGGGGAGGGAGGAGTTGGTGAGGTAGGGGGGAAGGGATGGTAGGGGAAAAATAAAGGAGGAGGTAACCGTGCTGGATAGGAAATGTAACCTTTGTGTAATTGTAACCCCTCTGTACAGTATTTTTACAATAAAAAACATATTAAAAATACTCAACAAAACAACAAAGAAACTGAGTGAGGCCTCAGGCCAATGGCCATAATGGTGATAGGTTCCATCAACTCTGCATTCAAGGTGCATGGTGCAGGGGTTTACCCCATCACAAGCTGGGAGACATTCTAAGCTGACACCCCCTCCTCCCCCACATTTTTTTTCTTTTTTCTTTGTGAAATTCCCACCACACTGTCCCTTTGTGTCACTGTCATGGCCTCTGTCTCCAGGTACTTTTTCCACTGTTCCATCCTTTTCATAGGTGACAGTGTGGAGGCTTAATTCAGTGAATGGATTCATGATGTGTTTCCAGATGGAGCTCCAGATAGCAATTTCATCCAGTTGTAATAACCACATTTAACAAAGATAAACCCATATGGATCGCTTTAAGCCAAATACGGAGGCATTTGACTGAAGGCACCACATAGAACTCATGACCTCTCTGGGCTTGAAACACAGTCATATCTTTTTAATTTATTTTATTGTAAAGGTGATGTACAGAGGGGTTACAGTTACATGAGTGAGGTAATGAATACATTTCTTTTGGAACACTGTCACCCCTCCCTTGTTTTCTCCAGCTTTCCTTCCTCCCCCTTACCCACAAGTTGTAAAGTTTATTTCTAACATAGTGTCTAGTGAGCATTGTTGTTACATCGGTTCACCCTTTGTCTGATTTCAGTACCCTTTGTCTTGAATATAAATTTCTCTGATATGGGGAAGGGAAGGGGAATCACAATCATATCTTAGAATAGATTAAAACCAGGAACCGGAAAGCCATGCATGAGGAACTGAGATCGCTCCATCTTTACAGAGTCATGTAAAAATATCTATCTGCTTCCATTCATCTTTTATTCTCAGGTGAACCAATTGTTTTAACCACTAGAAAGAAAGAAGCCGTTCCAAGCTGGGAACAGGTGGCCCATGCCTGTAATCCTAGTTACTGAGGAGACTGAGATCTGAGTATCATAGTTTGAAGTCAGCCTGGGCAGAACCACAGGGCCACTTCTGGCTTTTTCTGAGTAGTTTATTGGAGACAAGGGTCTCATGAACTTTTCTGTCAGGGCTGACTTCAAACTGAGCAAAAGATGCTCAGAGACAGTGACCTGGCCCTGAGTCCAAGCCCCAGGACCAGCCAAAAAAAAAAAAAAGCCATTTCATTCCAGGTCATCTTTACTCAATTGTAGAGTCCTAATTCCTAGGACAAAGTGTTTTATTGACAGGCTTAGTCATGAATTCATAGTCAGGGAACCAAAGCCCTAGTGTGCCTGACACTTTCTTCTTTATGGATGTTACTGTCTTTATGCCCCTTGTCCAAGACTTTTCTTCTTGTGATCCTGCCTTGTTATTTCGTATCACTTAGAAGAGTGCTTTCCTAAGGCAACTCCATTTCCACTTTTCATCTTCTCCCTCCTCTTCCTCTTCCTTTTTCTCTTCTGTCTTCTTTTCCTTTGGTCGTCTCTTTCTCCTACTAGAATATTAGTTCCATGACATGAGGAAACATTAATTAAATTTATTTCTATAATACCAGGGCCTAAAATTATGCTTGGTTCATGGTAGAAACTTATTAAATGTATGGTAAATGAAGGCACAGATGGAAAAGCCTAGGATCCTTTTGCCGAGGCTATATCTTGGAGATTTCAAATGTGTAATTTCAATTTCTCTGAAAGCTGTTTTGTTTTATATTTCATTTATTTGGAAAACCATGTATTTCAGTCTTCTTACATAGGATATTCTTTGCTTCAAATTGTTCACAGTTTTGTTCATTTAGTTCTCACAGTAACCATATTGGGTGAGAAATTCAGGCACCATATTGTTTTATGTTTTATTGATTAAAACTGTCTACAAAACATTGGTTGTATGAGAGGGTTGCAATTTAACATGTCCCTTTATGTGTACAGTACATCTTGATCAAGATGCAAAGTATCATATTCTTACAGAGATGCTGGACTACTTTATGCTTTGTTCAATGCCAGACAACTGGTAGATAACAAGAGAGCCTATTATAGAACCTGTCTTCTGATTCCTATATTGAAGTTAATATCAATATTCCCTGGCTCCAAAGATTATTTAAAGCCAATAGGGAAGTTTTAGTTAAGACCTAAAGGTATGGTTTATAAGGTTCAGAAAGGGACCATGTGAAGTCAGAAGCATTGCACATTTTCTTTGATTCCTCTGTACTCATGCAGTTTCTTAACAGCAAAAGTTACATCTTCATACATTTCTGTTTGAAACATACTATCAATGGAATTATGATTATTTTAAGTGTTTTGAAGTTTTAAGCCTTAAGTTTGTTTTTTTATCTTGCAGGTTGAGACCTTAGGTTTATTTTTATAGCTTTGTTTGTGCTTGCTTTAGTAAAAGATCTCGGAAGATGTGTTACCAGAGAGCAAATGCTGTGATGCTAAGCATGCTCCTTCGTTTAGTTTTTACTAGTATTCATTAACCTGCTATTCACAGATAGATCATAATGTATTATATGTAAAGAAATTTCTGGAGACACCTTGGAAATATATAAAATCAACAAAACTAAAATTGTGCCTTGGATTGTACCTCAGACACAGAACTTGGTGTTTAACATGGAAGAAGCCTAAGATTCTATGCTCAATACCCTCCAATAAAACTAAAATGTCTATGCAAATTATTTCTAGTATGATTAATACTAATTATGATCATTGTAAACATATCTCTTCTTTCAGGAAAGTGTAAAGTAATTACAGTGGACATTTTTAATATGCATTTCATTTGGCAGTAAGTGTGTATTTATTACTTTCATATAGAAGAAGACAGGCCTTGCCTGTGGAAGTTTTAAACACAGAAGGTAGTTACATTAGTGAAGAAACAATGACCACAGAGCCATTGTGTATATTAAATGTTGCAAACGTTTCGTCTCTGCAGCTGGCCCAGTATCTAGTAGATTTTATAGCATATGGAATAAAGTAGATAGTTAAATGTAAATATGGTTGAGCAAATGAATAAGCAAACTTTCAAGCAGTATGATTAAAGTAAAAGACTTGACAGAGTAGAAGGATATTAAGAGGACAAAAACTGAATATTCTAGGCAGCAAGGATTAATGGGTGATGATTTCTCCATCCAAGGAAACAAAAGGAAACAATACTCTGGATTACCAAGCTTGCTGACAAACAAAACCAGGAGATACTAGTTGTTAAGAATTTTGTACTTTTATAAGTACAAATTTTCTATTACTTGATATCCTTGTTCCTCATTGGGTCATTTTCTTTTCTTTTCTTTTATTTTTTGTCTTTTCTTTTTTGGTACTGGGGATCGAACCCAGGACGTTGCACTTGCTAGGCAAGCGCTTTGCCACTGAGCTACATCCCAGCCCCTCATTGGGTCATTATCTTTGCCTCATTCAATTTCAGTCCTCATTCTGAATTGTCTATGTTGCTCCTGAAAAAAACTGTCAAAGGGCATATGACCCAACTCAATGTAAAACCATGGCCATATTGACCACAGGGTTAGAGCATAACATAAAAATAAAGAGAACCACAATTTCCCCACACAGAGTAAAATGGCACATCTCTGAAATTATTTTTGATGTGCTCAGATTCCTGACTGATAAAAAATATAATTGAGAATTTATTCATTACAGTAATGCATTTGGAGTTCCTAACTTTATGAGAATGACTCACTGTGAATCATACATTATAGGAGAAATTTAGTCATTGTCCACAAATGAAATGGTGACACACACAAAAATGTAATGTCACCTTATTTGTTCTGTGATGTTAACTGTGACTTAAAATTCAAATGTTTTGAAGATGTAGTATATAAGTAAATCTAGTATACTTCCATCACATTAAAAAATGAAAGTATGACTTAAAAATGTGTGAAATAAGCCTACTCCAAATTTATTTTGAGTAATACTTTTATAATATAGAAATTACTGATTATATTTTATTTTTATAGTACCCATTGATTTTCATTTTCTGCCACAGATTTTTAATGCAAACTTCTTATTTAGGCTAGTGACTTGGAGCACTGTGAGTGTAACATTGTAGTGTATATTAATAAGTTACTATAAGTTGTTAGAAGTTTGACTTAATCTTACTATTCTTTTATTTTCTGTGGGTGAAGTACTCATGTCTAGTTTGAGGCTTTTTTTCATTGATGATCTCTATTGTTACTGTAAAATATTTTTCTACCATAATCTTAATTATTGTGCCCAAGAAATGCATATAAAATCTAAAGCTAGATTTGCATCACATTTAATTTTTAAGTTGCTTGAGACTTCTTATATTTCCTTCTGAAATCTTTTATCAACTGCTAGAAGAGCCAATTAACTGTAACAATGCCATTTTAGAAAAGAAGATCACTGCTTTTATTCTACAAAATGACAGTTCCTTACAGAAAAGAAACACTTGTCCAGTTGAACTCAGAATTTAAAATTGTTTCCCCAGATTTCCCTTTCTCACAAGTCCTTCCACCAAAATATAAAATATTATTTTTCCTCCCTATTTTCTTGTCTGATTTCTCTTGAAGCTGAATGTCAACATTAGCATTTTCTGACTCTTGCTGAGGCAGACATTTAGGTTAATGCTTCTTTTGGCTTTGTTTCAGCTAACTGAAGAATGTTGATTATAATTATTGGGATTACTTTAATTTAGAAAAGTGCCAGTCCCTTTTTGTGAGCATGATTTATTCTTGCATAAATCAGATTAAAAGTTTTTATAGACAGCAGATCTATCTTTTTGGCCTTATAAACTATTGGGTGCACTATTACTTACTGAAGAAGAAACGGAAAAAAAGGAGACAGGGCTTATCATTAGCAATGCATCAGACTCAGTTGCGGGAACTGCTATCAACTGGGTGGACACTTCTTGCTTGCTTACCCTTCTTTCTAATGGTAGAGGTGGCCATTTCCAGTTGTTTATATAATTTACAATCTTTGGAAATGTAATGAGAAGATTCTGGATGAAGGACCGAAGTATTGGATATGTTTCAGGATACTCAGAAAATGGTGTTTCTCTCCTTAAAATGCTTTAAGACATTCCCTTTTATGATTTTTTTTTTTTTTTGGTGGTTATACTGGGGCTTAAACTCCAAGCTTCAGTGTCTTGATTAGGTTTCTGCTCAAGGCTGGTACTCTACCCCTTGAGCCACACCTCCACGTCTGGCTTTTGGCTGACTAATTGGTGATAATCTTAGGGATTTATCTGCCTGGGCTGGCTCCTCAGATCTCTACCTCCTGAATAGCTAGGGTGATAGGCATGAGCCACTGATGCTGCCCAGCTCCTTGTATAATTTTTTTGATTCAAGAACTCCTTTTATGTTTAGCCTGTTGAATTTTATCTAAAAGAGCTTGAGAGAGGGAATGTAGATGACTTGAAGGTGACATTTGTGGTTTTTTTGGCTATTGCCATTGCCTCATTGTAACAGGTCACAGCTTGTTTAATTTTCCCTGCATGTTTAAAAAATATGTGCACTGTCCTGTAAACCAAACTTGCAAAGGATGTAGATTATGGCATTTTTTTTTTTTTGGTCCGGTCGTGGGGCCTGAACTCTGGGCCTGGGCACTGTCCCTCAGCTCTTCAGCTCAAGGCTAGCGCTCTACCACTTGAGCCACAGCGCCACTTCCGGCTTTTTTCTTTTTGCTTATGTGGTGCTGAGGAATCGAACCCAGGGCCTCATGCATGCAAGGCAAGCACTCTACCACTGAGCCACCTTCCCAGCCCAGATTATGGCATTTTTAAAAGAAGCTTAAGTTTTTCTAGCACCTATAAAATTATAAATAATTAGGATTTCAATAGAAATAATAGTTACAGGTATGTTGATTAGGGTTCAGATAGAGATAATTATATATTATTTTGATAAGGTTTAGTGTATATATAATTTTTGTTATCCCAAGATAATTTTACAGAAGAGTTTCATTTCACCATGTCAGTTTATGAATAGAATGCATGTTGATCTATCTTTCTCCCTCTTGATGAGTGTATTAATGATAGAAATAGTTTGCAAACTCCTAAGAAATAACTGAAAAACCCTTATTAAAAGTTAAAAACTTGTTAAGAGTAGTTTTTGTTTTGTTTTGTTTTTGTTGGCCGTGGGGCCTGAATTCTGGGCCTGGGTGCTGTCCCTCAGCTTTTCAGCTCAAGGCTAGCGCTCTTATCATTTGAACCACAGTGCCACTTCTGGCCTTTTCTGCTTATGTGGTGATGAGGAATCAAACCCAGGGCCTCATACATGCAAGGCAAGCACTCTACCACTCAGCCACCTTCCCAGTCCCTTAAGAGCAGTTTTTAAGAGTAACTTTTAGCCACTAGTGAGATTACCTGCATTTTGTTAGTATGTTTGTCACCAGATAGCCTTTTTTTGTGTCTTGTTGCGTTTTATACATGGCTCCCCTCAAAAAGAATATTAGATTGTTATTGAAAACTTGAGTTGAAAGAGCAAATTCAGATTGCTTTGAGTGAAATAGTCAAATCGTTGCATTGCCAGTATCTGAAATTGTGTTTCTGAACTATTATATTTCTCCTCATTCACCTAAGCAGCCTTATACACTTTTCCTAATCTTTCTCCTTACCTTAATAAAATGTTTATAGTTAGGTATGCTGCATATGTCTTTATGCATTGTACATATAAATAATAATATGCCATATGTAAGACTTCCCCTATTTCTGTCCCAAGAACCAATACTTGCCCTGTGAGGGGGAGTATCACCCTCACTGAGAAAGCATGATCTAAAGTACAAAATGAAACCAAGAAATTGCAGCCCCTTCTTCTTATTGCTAGGGATTGTGGAGGACATACAGTTTTCTTGGAACAATAGGCTTTCTCGCTATATTATTTCCACTGCATGTAGCTAATTAGTATTTGCAATTTATTTAAGGACAAACAGAATCATAGTCTTTCCAGGTATAGTTTCTAGAACTTTCTATATAAAAGTAACTTTTACCCACAAAGAACAAATTATGCTGGACATGACCAAATCAGAAATTTCAGATACACTTGTTTTCTTTTACTGCTAATGAAATAAAGGCATGAAAAACAAGGAATCTCCCAACCTGCATTTGGTTTTAATATCTGGGCTAAATCTAAAAGCCCTGTTATTGAGTAATTATGAAACTGCAAACATCAGAGCCCAATAAAGGCTTTGATGTTTTCAAATGTCCAAGTGCTAGGATTGAAGTTTACTGGTCCACAGTGACCAGCTCAAGAGTTTGTTATAAAGGAAAACATATTTCAGCCCTGGGAGGCCTGGCTGCAGTGAGCCCAGCTGCCTCCACCAGCCATGTATTTACCCAGCTGTGATGAAACTGGGTTTGGTTTGAACATCTATGAAGGTTAACCCATGGAGGCTGATTGACACTAGTCATTCCTGCTGGGGTTCTTTGTCTTCAGTCTGTTTCTTGCTGAAAGCAAGGGAAGTTTTCCATCCATTAGCATTGGGGCTTTTTATCACAAGCCAGTATTTTACCAAATTACAGTAATAGGAAACATGCATTTTTCACATCTGAAGACAAAAAGTTGTCATTTTAAAAACGATTTTCAGACTTACTATTTCTTCACATCTACTAATGGCTCCAATTTAGAATTCTTTTTGATTTTTTAAGATTATTAGTGTAAAGGTGATGTACAGAGGGATTACAGTTACAAAAGTAAGATAAAGAGTCCTCCTACCCTTGCTTTCTTCCGTTTTTTTCCTATCTACAATGTATATAGTTCATTTTCAACATGTAGTATCACTGCTGTCTTTGTTTACCCTTTGTCCATCAATTTTTATGCCCCTCCTTACACTTCCAAAGACAGATAAAGGAACAAACAAGACAAAAGGAAAAAAGAAAACAAAAATAGCAACAAAGAGAAAAAATATACTTTCTATTTCCTAGAGTTCATTTTGATAAATATTGATAAATATTATTTTACATGGTCAGATGTACATAGCTATGTGATCCTCTTCTAAGAATATTCTCCTTTGGTCTTACTGTGTGCCTGTCTAGAGACCTGTATAATTTATCATGTCCCAGTGTGTGTGTGTGTGTGTGTGTGTGTGTGTGTGTGTGTGTGTGTGTGTGTGTGTGTGTTACCATCTACCAATGTGTTTCCTTGTAGATTTATAGGCAGGCACATTCTAGTTAACACAAATGAGGGAAACCATGCAACCTATGTCTCTTAAGTAAGCCAGACCCAATTAGAGTTTTTTTTTTTTTTAAATAATCACACTATCCGGTAGAACAGACAAGTTTTTGAAAAATGGAGATTTTTGTATATACTCTGGAGGAAATTTTGGTTGCTGCAGATTTAATGCCCTGATCTATATTACAATGAAAGGATTACTTTAGTGTTAATACGTTTTATGCACAGAACCTTTTGAAAAAACGTTATCTATATACATATTTATGTGTATATATACATATGCATACATACATCTATCTGAAGACTTCCTTGACTTGTTATTGCAATTTAGAACACCAGCTTACCTTTCACTGGGTAGTTGACCCTTGACTTTTGCAGATTCAACAGCACAGTCCCAGCATTTCCCAAATAATCTAGACTCATTTGTAACTTTGCTGAGCCATGGATGTGTGTGATTTGGAAGACTAGTGTGCAAGAGCAGTTCACTTGATGAGCAAGCCCATCTATTTAACTGGGACCTGCCCCTCCATGCACCTTGATCAAGCTATGTTTGTTTGTACAAGAGAATAGGTGTTGGAGGTATCTTTGGATTTTAGGAGATGTTTAGTTCTCCTTGCTATCAACAACAGCTGCTCAGGAACTCAACTTCCTCAACTGATAAAAAATAGGGCATTTTCTGAATAATCAAGATCCAGCCCAGACCCACAGGGCTGTCTTAGTAAATTCTTGTTGTTCTTCATTGCATATCCCGGAAGTTGCTGTGCCAACTCTTCAGATGTGAACCAATGGTACCAGCTGTATTTGTTGTTGTAGCCCTGACCAGATTGGACAGTATGGTTATAAATAGCTGGAAGTCCAGGTTGATGAGAGTGAATGTGAGTTTAATGTGAATTCTTCTTTGCCTTTAGAGTTCAAGAATCAAGTTCATGTGTTAGAAATGTTGGGGTAACATTCCAAGGGGTTAAATTTCTTTTTTTTTTTTTTCAAATCTGTTTCACCATCATGTTGTCTTTATGAGAAGATGTGAATATAAATTTGTGTACTCACATGCATTTTTTCCCCCAATGAGGCATTTAAATGTCAGATATCATGAAACTTTACCACTAACTACTTTGGCACACAACTCTCCAAACTGAGGACAACATATCTAATAACCAGGAAAACAATAATTCTCTAATGCCTTCTAATACACATTCTATATTCAGTTTCCCAAACCAAGGACCATCCAAGGGGTTAAATTTCAGCCTACTATTGGACACTCTGTTTTATGGCATTTTTTTTTCTACTGTAGACTGTTCGTTGTACTGACTGAACCTCTCAGACCCTTTCAAGTTCAGGGATCGAGTTCACTGGAGGACCTAAGGGGTTAAATTTTATTCTTCTCATGGCTACCCTTTATTTTATGGCTCTTTTTATTTTCTAGTACAGAACTTTGTAGTCTTGACTGGGTTTCTTATGACCTTTCAGCATTCGGTAACAGCTCTTATTTGGGTTGTATCTTCTCCAGTGTTTCACAGCACAATCTCTCTAGTTCAAAGTCTGTCTCAAACTTACACTCATGAAGTGATGCATCTTCAGTTACATCAAAAGTTACAGTACAAAAGGTGGTGATATTTGAAACATGCTGAAAAGGCATATTGCATGCGATGTGAGGGTGCGTACTCTGGAGAAATACTGTCAAAGTTCTACAACCGTCAACTTGGATATTGTAAGGTGGTTTCTAAAGTCTAACCATGTATTAGAATTAGGCTGAAACAATACACAATCCTGAATTTTATGTGGGTTGTTAGGGTTTATTATGGGGTTGGGGGGGTGCTGTTTTAAATAAACTCCAGCCACCTGCATTGTGTTTGTAAGTTAGAAAGTACTCTGCAAGGTGATTTGCAAACCTGAAAGTGCATTGGAATGACTCTTGAGGACTTTTAAAACAGATTTGGGAAGGCAGTACCTAGAGACTCCTTTCCAGTGGGGCTGGGGTGAGACATGGCTTTTCCTATAGGCTTTCAGGCGAGGCTGCTTCGGGAACTGAGGGAGTACTGACCTAGAAGCTAATGTAACAACTTCTGAGCCCCCACATAGATACTGTGCTCTACTTTCTGATCTCACTGTCTCACAATCTCCTCGGGGTCTTTATTTTTTATTGTGCATGCTTTTCTGAAGCAGAGAATGTATTCCCATCATTAAAAATCAAAACATGGAGAGTATATAGTGACTTTCCCCTTTCCTGATTCAAAAACCATCCACTTTTCCTCACCACAGCAGTGACTATTCCTAGTCATTTGATTCTCTTTTCAGAGATATTTATGCTTACAGGGCACACGTGTATGAATGTATACACACTGAACCTCTTTTTTAATTAAATGCTAGTATTCACTAATCTGTACTCTACTTTGTTTGCTTAACTAATTTATTGTGTAAATCTTTTTATTTCAGGACACGAAGGTCTTGACTGTGTGTGGGACTCATTGCATGATTGTCCCATAATCTATTTTAATAGCGACCTATGGACATAATTGAGTTTTCAATCATAGAGTTCACAAGCCAAGAGCAGACACTCTAAGTCCCTAAGCATCATATATTAGCAAACTGCTTCAGACTCTTCATTAGTTTCTGAAGAGATCACTTTCTAAATATTATCCAGTAATTGTATTCCTATTGATTCTAAGTGAACTAGAACAAAGTTATGATTGGGTCAATGTAAAGTGCAATGAAAAATTGCCATTAATGTATGAAATGAAGACTAGCAGTGGGTAAGGAAGTGTGGAGAGTAATGTTTACTAAGTACACTTTGGGAGCTTATCAACATCATGTCTTAGAGCTAATCCTTTGGTAGGTACTGTCTTTGTAGTTTTATTTTTGCACAGAAGTGGCATTAAGGATTGCCACTGGTAAACAGTGGAGCTAAGATATCGATTTGCTTCTTTCAAATCCTCAAACCCTCTGCATTCTCTCAACCATGTCTTAAGTTAATGTGACAGGGATAGTTGTGTGTGTGTGTGTGTGTGTGTGTGTGTGTGTGTGTGCGCGCGCGCGTGCGCGCATGTGACTGTGGCTGTGTCTCTGTCTGTCTGCTAATACTGCGGCTTGACCTCAGATCCTCACATTCTCACTTGGCTTTTCCACTCAAGGCTAGTGCTATACCACTTGAACTATATGTCTACTTCTGGCTTTTTGATGGTTAATTGGAGAAAAAGAGTCTCATTGACTTTTCTGTCCAGGCAGGCTTTGAATCACAGTCCTCATATCTCAGCCTCCTGAGTTACTAGAATTACAGGTGTGAGCCAACAGGACCTGGTTACGGGGCCCATTTTAGGAATCAATGAATGAGTTGCTAGGTACCCCTTCTGTGAGGCATGTGGCCCCAGTGTCTTACTTCCCTCAGGCCCAGGTACATTACTCTCATTATCTACCAAATGGGGATAAAATTTGTACCAGACTCACAAGTTATGTTTATTTGTTTGTTTGTGTTTTCTTGAGAATTAATGGAGGTTACACACATGGCTTAAAATAGTGTCTATTCCAGAATAAGTTCTACTTCAAGTTACTTAGAATTAAAATTCAGTTTCTTGATTATTCACAGAACAGTCAGAATCCTAGTTAAGTAAGTAGGCTCTTTGAAGCTAGAACATTTTAGTATGAACAAAGACAGATTTTTACATCTTTTTTCCTTTCATGGACCAATCGAATAAGAAGATCCTAACATCTCCTTTTTAAGTCATTCTTGTTGACAGAGACCACTGTCTGGACACCAGAAGTGGCTTCTGTCCCAGGGTGGAGGTGGGAGGGCAGCCTGCTCCCAGAGGTCAGACCAGGGGGAGGCTTTCTCAAGACTCTGGTCTTGTTTCTTCTCCTTCAGAAGCAGGAGGTGGGATGGGGGAATCCCAATTCCCTTTTAATGCCAGCTTTTATTCGGTTCCTTTTGAGAATTCCCTCCATCCCACACTTCCTCCCACTCTCTATCCAAAAATATTAATGCCTGAGAAAGAGAGCAAATGCTGAGGCTGTTAAGTAAGAACTTCAAAAACGTCTGTCACATATCTATAGGCATTTGTTTAGAAAGTAACAAGGCTGGTGTTTGTAGAGGATGAGAATATCTAAACATTAAGTGGTCATATCTTTAAAATATTTTTTAGCATATATGAATTATACAAAGGGACTTCATTGTAATATTTGCAACAAATTCAGCCTGTCTATAATCAAATTCATCCTGTCTGTAACTACTCGTATTGTATGTGTGTGTGTGTGTGTGTGTGTGTGTGTGTGTTTGTGTGTATAACTTGGCTTTTTTGCTCTAGGCTAGCACTCTACCAAGTGATATATGCTTCTAGATCCAGCTTCTTGATGGTTAATTGGAGATAAGAGTCTCAAATTTTTGTCTTCACAGGATGGCTTTAAACCTCAATTCTCAAATCTCAGTTTCCTGAGTAGTCAGGATTATAGCACCTGGCTATATTATTCTTATTATTCTTTCTTAATTCCATCTTTTAAGCATTTTTGGGTGGGATTTATTGTGCTCCTTTCATACATACATGTATAATTTATTTCTATAATATCCACCCCCTGGTACATCTTGAAAATGCCGTATTGTCCTGTCTTATGGGCACTATCATAGGAACTAAGACTGATAGATATATAACAAAAGATTTTCAATTGGTTTTTTTAAGTCAGTTTTTTTTTTATTTTACTCTTTAAGGCGACTTCAGACCACATGAAAAGGAGCATAGTTTTGAACTTCACAATATTTGCTTCCCATAGAAGGAAAATGAGTCCCTTGAGCATTGCATGTATACATTCTCAAGTATATGTTTATTAATCCATAAATGTGCATGTCATCATTTTTAATTTTCAAAAATAAAATGCATTGATGAAACCTCTGTTGATGTGTGGGGGTGATGCACAGATCAGTGTGTGAATAACAGGCTCTTCTACCATGTTCCTCCGGGGAGACAGTCCTTGGCTCTTGACTGCCAATCTCATCATGCTTATGACTAGGCATTTGAGAACATTTTGTAATCTGGTAGTGCAGAGCCTTCTGAGAGCCTTTACTTGGGAAAAGCTTATCCAGATCCAATGCTGGTATGCCAGGCTGGATTGTCGATGACTGTTAATTCTGGGGCTTTAGGGTATGTTTACTCTCACCTTCTTCCTTTGTTAATGTTTCCCTGCAGATGCCTTCTGTGTAGGCCATGATGCTTTTGTGAGTCTCCTTGAGAGATGGGCCTCCCACTGTGCCTGGCCATGCTACATGTTGCCCTATCTTGAACAGATAGCTCAATTATGAAACACATGCAAATGTCCACATTGGTTTAATATTTTTGCAACATTATATTTCTGTTCATTAGGCTATGGTCTGACATTATTTTAATCATTCACTTCATTAGATTAGAACTCAACACACAATGTAGATCACTGGGTTTTTTTAAATTTATGTGTGTGTGTGTGTGTGTGCGCGCACACACACGTGCATACGAATGTGCCAGGACTGGGACTTTTGAACACAGGACCTCGGTTCTGTCCCTTAGCTTTTCTCACTCAAGGCTGGCACTTCATAATTGGTGGAACACCTCAACTTCCAACTTCTCACTGGACAGTTGGAGACAAGGGTCTCACAGACTGCCCAGGCTAGCTTCAAACCATGATCCTCAGACAGATCTCAGCCTCCTGAGTAGCTAGGATTACAGGCGTGAGCCACTGGCACCTGACTATGAGTGATTCTTAACAGGAAATGATTTTGACTCTTGGAGGACATTTGAGAAGGCTGCAGATATTTGGAGTGTTCTATTACTTGGAGGGAAAATGAGACTTCTAGTAGAGAGGGCCAGGAAGCTCTGAACATTCTAAATGCACAGTGTATCAGTCACCCTACAAAGATGAATTGTCTGGCCTACCGGGTCAATAGCACTGAGGCTGAGATACAGGTTGAAACATATGAAACGGCTATTAGGTTGAACCACCATAAAAGTGCTTTTGATGTACAAAAATGACAGTCTCATGCAGCTCAAGCAATTGTTTTAATTACAAATTGCACAAATGAACTGCTACAAAAATAGATGACATGATAAGAATGTTTAAACAGCCTCTTTTAAAGAGGTGTTAAGAATAAGTATGTAGAATTTTAATATTTTACACACACTGTACTGGCAGGTACTGTTCTAGGCATTTGTTTAATCTGAAGATTGATGGGACCACCATCAATTTACTTGGCTGGTGTATCTCACAGTATTCTTTGGAGCGTCTGGGGCTCCTTGGTGCTGTCAGAGTAACTGGCTCCTTGTGATAGGACAGGCCTGCAAGAGTCTGGCTCCGTATTTCAGGATTGTTTTGTCAGTTTGTCTAGTTGTGTTTATTAAGGACTCATGTGGGCATGGGTGTTTCTAAATCTCCTTTTTGTATCCTTAACCTTTCTGTGGTGGGTATGGGTTACTAAAAACAAAGCACTTCTCTTGCATTTGGTTGCTTATTGTGTACTGGTTCCATCAACATGTGGAGGAGATTCTGGGTTTCTCAGCACTTAAGCAATTGGTGCACATTCAGCTTACTAGGGAGCTTTCTTTTTAAAAAAGCAAAAAAAACAAAACAAAACAGGTATCTGATTTGTGCTCTCCAAACATAAGCATTTTTTTAAAGTGGTCCTTGGGTGATTCTAGCTTTCAGTTAGAGCTGAGACCCACTGATCCAGAAGATAATTAGCATTTGTTTCTTGTCATTTCTTTTAAAATATGACTGTCTATCTAGAACTTTATTTAAAATACCTCTAAAATCCATGTATTTATATGAAAAAAGCAAGTTATGGCCTTATAAATAGCTGTGTGTGTGTGTGTGTGTGTGTGTGTGTGTGTAAAACATGGATGCTCATATACACCTTCACAAACTGAGAGTTAATGACAAAATTTTTGGTTTAATTGATCATTGGGTAAGATTTGGGTTTTTTAGTGGAAAAGAGACTTACAGTTTCTCCGGTTTGGATTTTCTCCCCAAGAGCATTTAAAAACAATAGTAGCAAATAGCACTATACTATCTTACCAACTTATGTTCTGACTACTTCATATTGGTTATTTTATAAATACTTCTCATAGGCCTCTCATTTCTTCTCTACTGCATTGACAAATTTCTTGGAAATGTGTTGTTGAGATATTAATTTGGCTTTGGGAAAATTGTGCCTTTTAACAACCTGTTGAGAATGATTTGATATACTCCTACAACAATGCCTGCTTTGTTTCCAAATCTTCATGGGTAAGCATAGTTTACTAAAGAGATGTTTTGTCCCAGGAATCTGAAGTAGTCACTCCTGACATTTTCATGAGTCACTGAGAAATTCAAAGAATGTCTATCTGATAGAACACACCTGAAAAAGGACCCCAAAGGAAAGAATCTGTGTCAGAGATAATGTTCTATTTTATAAATGCATCAGGCTGAGATGGGTCTTGCCCAGAAACATTGGTGAAATTATTCTTTAGGAATCCACATTACGCTGTTTGAGAATAGTCAAGTGAATATGCCTATTGTGTACCAAAGAAAATGCTTTCTAAAACCCCTGTAGTTTGTCTAACATTGTACAGAAGAGTGGTTCCTACTCCCTTGTAAGAACTTTGTTAAGGGAGTCTATCTTACAAGTATGATTAGGATGGGGGCATTCCATCCTAGCCAACTTAAATCATTCTGTCTTGAAATTCAGACCTTCTCTCTCTCTACAACTTCTGAAGTCTTAATCAGTTTGGCCTGTTTTCCTCATCCGGCATCAAGCAGTCTGGCTCAGTTCCACTTTATAGAAAGCCAAGAGATTTCACATCTGCATAGAATAATTGAACTTGCCGTAACTAGCATTATTCACAAAACGTGTTCACATGCTTCCTTCCAGACTGCCTCGATATCTCTGCTCTTTGCACTGGTTGTAACGTCTTCTGGTTTTCTCATTTAATAACTTCAGTAAGATATTTGGAACATGTTCATTTTATATTCATACGACAATCATCTTAACCTTTAAACTATTTTTCCTTTGACTCATATCATCCTTATAGAGCCTTATGAGGATTTTTAAAAATTGGATATCATTATCTCCATTTAGCAAATGAGAAAAATTCAACCAATGTATGGGATTAGAAACCGATTAGAGCTGTACTCGGCAGCTTATGGTTATACTGAACTGGAGGATCTGAATCCCAGCAGTTTTAGCACATAGTTTGGATAGGCCCAAGCCAGACAATGGGCACAAATACAAATCTTGAGTAAGGGTAGAAGATACAGTTAAGAGTCAGATTTAATCAAGCAGCAGTTATGGGATATAGAGCTAAAAGTTTTGAATCTAGCAGAGAGAAGACAGTAAAGGGGTCCACGATCTAAACAGAAATCTGGCCACAAAGCATGCTTTGCTCACAGAAAATGCCATTATAAGGGGCTCTACCAAACCCTCTGTGTCTGACCCATAATGTGGCCCTCTGTCAGCGGGATCCAGCTTAGCATGGGCATTGAAATTAGGCATAAAATTAGAAACACCTGGCTAAACAAAGGAGTTTGAGGGCTGAAGCAGGTAGTGACTTCTGATAACTAGATAAGGACAATGCTCTTCAGTTGGGCTCAGCTGCAAAAAAAAAACAAAAACAAACCCAAAAAACAAAAAAACAAAAAAATTGATTTTTAAGCTACACAGTTTATTTTTTAAAAAAGTGTACACATTCCCTAAGTCCCAATGGAGCCGCCATTTTCTTCCTACCCTGATTAATCAGACTGTGTTCAAGTGAATAAAACTTCTCTGTCCAAGCATTTCATAATGTTTTGATGGAAGCAAAGCCACCTGGTCTTTCTTCACCCTCCCTTGTGACTCCTGTCCCCATGATTAAATTGTTCCCAAAGTATGTTTTCTGCTGTTTGGAAGAAAGGTAAGGATTTTTTTTTACCAGCTTTCATCTACTTTGAAGAGTCAGGAAACTGATGTTTTTTAGTGATTTAGGAAATGTGGGCATTTTGTAATTTCTTTTTGAGGTAGCACCATCTTTAGGTTTAAAGCAGTCCTTTTGACAGCTTTAATCAATTATATTACAAAGGAAAAAGTGATTCCATATTAGTGCCTGCGTGGCTTGTAAAAAACCAGAAAAGATGGTTTGGAGTGAATATTAAAGTGATTTGGGTGCTTTATTCCCTATGGTTATCTAGCTAGGCTGCCATATCTGCATAATCCCTAACGTTAACTGTGGGATCTTGCAGTTAACATATCACGATTACCAATGAACTTCGGTCATGAGTTTGCTGATAACTCTTGTACTCAGCTACTAACCTTTGTGTGGCTGTACCAAGTAACGAGTTGGAATTACTTTTATTTTTGAAATAATTGTTTCATAAAAGATTGAGTGGTTTACTACTGAAACATATTGCTCATGATCTAGGAAGAGCTGCTCTGTGAGTCAAATTTTGAAAAATAAAATATGTAAGACAAAATTGCCAAATGCAATGATTATGACTTTCAAATAATGTATGAATTTTAGAGAATGTGAAATATGTCACTGTGTAATTGGTCTATTAATATCTAAAAGCAATGTTTGATTTTTACTTTTTTTTGGGGGGGGGGTCCGGTCGTGGGGCCTGAACTCTGGGCCTGTGTACTGTCCCTCAGCTCTTCAGCTCAAGGCTAGCACTCTACCACTTGAGCCACAGCGCCACTTCCGCCTTTTTTTTTTCTGCTTATGTGGTGCTGAGGAATCAAACCCAGGGCCTCAAGCATGCAAGGCGAGTGCTCTACCACTGAGCCACCTTCCCAGCCCTGATTTTTACTTTTACTAAAGGATTGTGTCATATTTTAGATTTCTGAAGGATAGGTAATTTCTCTTTACCAATCAGTATGATTTGAGGACAACATATAGAAAGAACATTAATAAGAAGTCTTGAGAGTAATATATACAGAAAATTCCAGGGAAACAAAAAGTACAGGAAGGTAAAAGTACTAGAAATGGTGTACAGACGGTGCTTCTTTTTTTATTTTTCTTTATTTTTATTGTGAAAATACTGTACAGAGGGGTTACAATTACATGGGCAAAATAATGAGTATATTTCTTATCAAGCATTGTAGCCTCCTCCTTTGTTTCCCCTTCCCATACCTTCCCATCCTCCCCCTGCCCCCCCCCCCCCCGCAATCTGAGTATGCTTCTTTTTTTTTTTTTTAATTTTATTTTATTTTATTTGAGAACATACTGTACAGAGGGGTTACAATTACATGGGCAGGAAATGCATACTTTTCTTACCAAGCATTGCAGCCTCCTCCTTTGTTTACCCTTCACCTCCCTTCCCAGCCTCCCCCCTCCCCCCCACCCAATCATACCCCCCCCCCCCACCGACATTGTAAAGCTGGTTTTGACATGACATTTTGTACTTCTCATTGTTGCAACAGGTCCACCTGAATCCTTAAACGACTTGTTTGTCCCCGTCTCCTCCACATGTTATACTGACATCAAATATAGTGAAAGCGGGGGTTACACTGTGGGGGAGGGACATACAAAGCAACAAAGAAATAATCTTATAAATGCGTTAGAAACACATGCATGAAAGAAACAAAAACATTAAAATACATATTTGAGGGTTCGTTTTCCTAACATCACATTCTCTGACTTTTTCCGCTTGCTGAGTATGCTTCTTAAAACATGCCTTGGTTGAACATCTTTTTCAGTAAATTGACTTTGAAATAATTCGCTCTCATGACTTCTCATTCTTGGTTTGGAATGGATACTTGCCTCTGATGAGACCCATTTTTCTTGATGTCTTGATGGTCCTAGGTTTTCTTCTTAGTGTGGTAAGGTACAATAAAATCCACAGCAGAACGTAAGCCCTCTGTGGGCTTACCATCCTGTTTTTCCCATATCTAGAACATAATACTATGTGATTTCTTTTTTCTTTTGTGTTTTCACCCCTATGGTTTATCCTCTATTGTCACTGCATTCAATTTTGGTACCCTTGGTATTTTATATACATTTATCTAAACTAGGGGAGGGAAGGGGAACAATAAAATGGTGAGACAAAGGACAAAAGGGGAACCAACGCAGCAGCGATACTCACAAGACAGTATATTGGAAACGATCTGTACAACTTGGGGCAAGGAGGTTGGTGGGAAAGGAAAGAGAGAAAAATGAGGGAAGGGGTAACAAATTTGACAAGAAATGTACTCACCACCTTATTTATGTAACTGTAACCCCTCTGTACATCACCTTGACAATAAAAGAAGTGAATATACATTTGTTGACTTAGAGAACCTAGAATGAAGCCACAGACTTGCTCTTAATTCCTAGGTCTCTTAATTCTCTAAAGAGTCATTCTAGACCTTCAAGGTTTAGAATGAGAGGTTCATTTTCATATTGGTGAAATGAGGGCTGGGGAAAAAATCAATTTCTCTAAATATTTTGCAGTTTACATTAGTGGAAAAATGATTTCTTTCTCTTCCAATCCTCTGTAAGCTCCTGATGTGCAGAGATGTTTGCCCAAATATTGATGGAATTCTTTTTTTTTTTCTTTTTGTCTGTCGTGGGGCCTGAATTCTGGACCTGGGAGTTGTCCCTCAGCTCTTCAGCTCAAGGCTAGTGCTCTACCATTTGAGCCACAGCGCCACTTCCGGCTTTTTCTGCTTATGTGGTGCTGAGGAATTGAACCCAGGGCCTCATGCATGTGAGGCAAGCATTCTACCACTGAGCCACCTTCCCAGCCCTGGGTGGAATTCTTTATAGCAACTGCTTCCTATCTGAAATATACCAGACACTCCATGAATTGTTTTGGTGAATTTTTAGACAGACATCAGACCTTGCTTGTGTTGGAAAATTTAAAAAAAAAAATGGCCTGAAGGTATGTAAGCAACTTTGTGTGCCTCTTTTCTGAGACTTGCTATTTTTTAATGTCTCATCCAGGGCTTTGAGTCTTTGCCAAGGGCACCTGTCAGCTTGCTCAGATATCACAACATCATTTTTCTTTAAGTCTCCTTACTCTTTAGCCTTCAGCAAGGAGGGAAGCAAAGGTAAGAGTCGCCTTGTGCTCTCTAGGATCTACAGAAAAGGCGTTTATGATCAAAGGAGAAAACTTTATTTCCCATCCCTGAAGCAGAAAGCAAGTTAGGTGGGAAAGAGGCCAGGAACGGAGTCATGGTTGAGACCAGGGTTTCCCAGCAACGGGGGCCCATTTCCTTTTTATCTTTTTGGATAAACTACGAAATATGAAAAATGCCTGCAGTCGTCCTAAACCAGATTTACACATTGGCTTGGATAACGAAAAGCTATCTTCATCAACAAAATTGCATTCAAACCTTTGGTAGTCTTCAGGTGAAAATTATTTTCCTGGCCATGGTGGTATTAATGTGAGCATGTTTATCCATGCAAGTTCTGATTTTCCTAGGGAAAAAAACCTGATAGCTAGAGTTTCAACAAGTACCTCAGCTGGTCATCATTATGATGGGTTAAGCGTGTGAGCACGTACTGCGTGCCTTTTCCAAGTATAAAACTCCAGTAGTATTGTTGGAGGTCGGAGCTGCCACAACACAGCCCTGGTACCTGTCATATGGAGCGTCTCATCTGCTGGGTACTGAAAGCTCGTTATATTTTTCCCTTCTGACATTTGCTACAATGTACTGTGTCATTTCAAGATAGAAAAAAGTAGGTGCATATTACATAAATTACTTTGATGACTACACCAGAAACTTTTAGGCAATGAGAAATAAGTTCTTCGAGGGTATCCTTGTTTTTGGCTTTTGGTTTGATTTTAGCTATACCAAAGTCTGCGGTGGGGGTATGGTGCTAAGATATTTTGGCTGCTTTCTAAGCCCATATTGATTTAAGTCTTACCGTGTTACAGGATTTTGCTGAGCTAATGAATCATGCTACTTGAACTTCTCAACCTCCCTGAGAGGTTAATAATAGCATTATTCTTATGAGTTAGCTAGTGGAGGCGCAGGAAGGTAAAGCAGTTGGTCTGAGGTGACTCTGAGGGTAGTGGTATTTCTCTGTTTCCTAAAGTCTTGCCCCTACCCAGTTTCTCTTTATTGTTTATTGGTGAGGAGTCTCCGATGGCTGATCTGTGGGCGCCCATAGGAGTCATTTTTGCCTGGCAAGTACTTATGTCATAAATATTTTTGTTAATGCTAATTTAGTTAACATTGATCTTGGTGTGGTATTTTGTTTTTAACAAGGTTCTTTCAAATGTCAGTTTTGGGGTGATTTCCCCACAACAAACTTTGAGAGCCAGTTTTATCTTAAGTCATGACTGAATGGGAGTTCTGATTCTTTCATTTTACTTGTTTATTACTTAAGCTTTCGGGGGTAGGTAATAAAAACACAGCCCTAAATTGAATTGTTTTGGGTGTTTGAATTTGGGGCCTTATGCTTGCTGGAAGAGTTCTCTCCAACTTGTGCCATGTCCCCACCCTAGCCACCTTGAATACTTACTAAGGTCTCATGTGAAGGCCTTCTGTATTGTGCTTTTGCCTTTGCAATCCTATCCATTTCACAGGTGAGGTAGCTGAAGATCAGAGGGAGCCAGATGACTTCCCAAGGTCACTCTAGAGGCAAATTGGATTCAGATGCCAGAGAAGCCTCTGTCCAAAGCTCTTCCTGGTGACACCACACTTCTTACAACTATTAGGAACTCTGCTCTTCCCTAGAGGTGCAAGAATAGCATTCCCCCTCTATCTCCACCACCATCCCCACCCTGATCTACTTTAGCAAAAGGAAAGTTCTACACTGCTTATCCCTTTCTTTTCAGTTGGTTGGAGTGCTTGTGCCTACTAGGGATGGGGAGAGGTGGTGAGGTTTGGCTTGGCCAAACAGGAGCCATGCTACATCTATCAGAACACTATAGTAGGACAGTGCAGTACAAACCATGCTGGCAGGTGAATATCAACCTCGTGGTTTCCTCACCATTATGCAACTGTGTCTTCCAGTGGAGCATGTCATGTTGTCAATCTGCAGTTCTCTCTACAGGATTATGCAGCTGAAATAAGATGACCAAGAATGCCTCCTCCAGGCCTACTGTATCTAAGTAGGGTGCTATCAATTTTCCTATTGGTTTTTCTTCTCTTTCTTTCTTTTGTGGTGCTAGTGATTGAACCCAGGACCTCACCCATGCTAAACAAGTTCTCTAACACTGAGCTAAACCCCCATCCCCACATTGTTTTTAGTCGTATTTCCTTATCACGACTCCAGCCCCTGTGAAGTTTCTTCAAAGCCCTGACTACAATTGGTACTGACATTTGTTTGCCCAATTGCTTGAAGTTGTCTGTGCCCCTCATCAGCTGTCAGCTCTAGATGGTAAGAGGATGTATTTATTTAGTGTTTATATAGCACTTAGCACCTTGCCTGTCATATTTTTGGTCTCAAAGATTTCTGTGGAATGACACATTCGTCACTTTCAGTGTTTTAAGATTGCTTGTTTCTCGCTTTCTCCATTTAGTTCCTTTGAATCTGACCCCAAGTAGGAGAAAAGGGAATTTCTTCTCTTCCACTGCATTAGCAGCCTGAGTTCTATAGTCATTTCCTTTGTAAGTAGGACATACTACTGACAAAGGAGAGCAGTGGTTCTAAGATCCCTTGCTTGTTGTAAACTGATAGGAGGCTTAGCAGCCTCATGTATATCCCAGGCACTGAGGTAACAATATTGATTTGGTAACTATTTGGTTATATCAGACTATCTGATTTAAAGGAACTAATTAGTCATTGGCCTGGGCCTTATCTGCCACTGCTTTATTTTGAAAAATGATTTTCCCCCTTCTGGTGAGCCAGAAGAAGTTCAGTGTGGTCATGAGGCTCCTCTTTCTGGATGCATCCTTTCTTGCCCTAACTTAATTTTGCCTGGAGCTTCTTCATTCCACGTCAAGCCAGACTCACTTTATTCCCTAAGTAATAAGATTGGACAGTATTGGCTCAGTGATTTAATAATTTCTGCCCTTGTCTGGCCTATGATGTCAGCTGCCTTCTGGAAGCTTCCATATCTATAGCACCCCCAAAGTGTCCAGTGTAATACATTACCTATGAAAGACTTCTAGTCAAAACTTCTTGAATGAGGAATTGCTAGTATTGCACTAGTCTTTTTATTTACCAATCAGTATACACATTTAGCATTAAGCTCAATAATGGCAATTTAATGGCAATAGTACTTTTCTTTTGAAGAAAAATTGACAGTTCATTATTTCAGAGCCAATTTGGAACTCTAGCTAGGACCATCAATTCAGGATGCAGCTCTTTAAAATAGAGCTTGGCATTTCCTAGGAAACATCTGAGTCACTCACTAGCTGTCCATTCTAGTGATGTGCTTCATTAAATCCAACTTTTCTAAGGTTAGCAAAGTTAGGATCATCTTGATACATGGTGCCATTTGAGATTCATCCTTCAGTAGCTATATTTCTTGAAAGCATTGTGTGAACACAAGTCCTGGGGCTTGAGCCCAGGACCTTGGTACTGTCTCTGAGCTTTTGTATTCAAGGTTATTGTTCTCTCTCTCTCTCTCTCTCTCTCTCTCTCTCTCTCTCTCTCTCTCTCTCTCTCTCTCTCTATATATATATATATATATATATATATATATATATATATATATATACACATTTGATTAATTGGAGATAAGAGGCTCATGGATTTTCTACCGGGGCTGACTTCAAACTGTGATCTTCAGCTCTCAGCCTCCTGAGTAGCTAGGATTACAGGTGTGAGCTACCACCTCCCAGAATTTTCATACTAGCCTCATAGAAGACAGGCCCCTGACAGGACTGTGATATTGTCATGTTGACATAGGAGCAGACATAGTATCTCAATTTGTTCTGGGTTTTTGTCAAGGAAGAAAAACTCAAAGAATGTAAAACTAGAAAGGAGCTTATTTTTAAGCAACTTGAAAGAATGGACATTGGAATATACTATGGCAAGAAAGAGTAGTTCATTTAAAGGATAGGAAAATCCCAGGCAGCCACACACCCTGAATGCTCCTTCTTCATCTCCGCTTCATCTGGTCATTTGCTCCCTTTTCTTTCTTGGCAGACAGATACTTGTGTTCATTCATTTCCACATGGGGCCTTGGAATTGTCCAGTATTGTCTCCACAGCCTTTAATGGTGACTAGTTTAAACAGCATCTTTGGTTCAAATTTCCCAGAGTCTAATTGGCGCAACTTTGATCAGGTGTCTTATTTTGTTAAAACAATTCTGAGTAGTGATTGGTTTGTCAAGCACTAATATGACTGACCAGAGACCAGGGCCACACCTCCAGGAGGGTTTGGATGGAGGCAGATGCTTTCTGAAATCTGAGAGAAGAAAGACAAAGATCATCTTACTGTAGAGTATGGTTTTAGAGTATGTCATCCTTGATCATTTTAGTTGTTTCTGGTGTTTGACAAGTTGTAATTGAACAAGGTATTGCTGTGAATGGCATAGACTTTTGTCATTCTGCTTTACACTTCATCCTCAGAGTAGTGATGAAGGATGTTCTTAACACTGGATTAGTTGGTGAGGAAATAACTTCACACTTTGGGGGTGTGTGTGTGTGCATGCCAATGAGAGGGAGGGAAGGGGAGAAACTCTGTGTGTGTGTGTGTGTGTGTGTGTGTGTGTGTGTGTGTGTGTGTGTGTGTGTGTGTGTGTGTGTGTGTGTGTGTGTGTGTGTGTGTGTGTGTGTGTGTGTGTGTGTGTGTGTGTGTGTGTGTGTGTGTGTGTGTGTCTCAAGGCAACACTCCTATAGATATTGGAGATGGGATTGAAGCTCCTAATTATTATTCTACGGCTCCATAAAGATTTCTAATACAGATTTATCTCCCTGCTCATGCATTCAGTCTGGAGGATCACTAAATGTTGTTTTATAAACTGGTCTCGTAGCTCATAATAGGTAATTGTGAACAAGAGACATTAGAATCAGGGCTGGTAATCAGCCAGGCAAAATACAGGCTCCATTTTGATGGCTTAATGTCTGAACCATATCATTTGGTGTTACAGTTACTTTTTCCTCCTTCATTTTGGAATTTATGTTTAATACATCTTTAAATTTTATTGTGCAATAAATACTCATTCCTTTCTACTAC
Organism: Dipodomys spectabilis; assembly: GCF_019054845.1. Classification (NCBI taxonomy): domain Eukaryota; kingdom Metazoa; phylum Chordata; class Mammalia; order Rodentia; family Heteromyidae; genus Dipodomys; species Dipodomys spectabilis. The sequence continues at coordinate 4,545,282 of NW_024870884.1, read as the reverse complement.
CTGAGATGGTGCTCTACATAAAAATATCTGTTAAAAAACAAATACCTGGGGCTGGGAAGGTGGCTCAGTGGTAGAGCGCTTGCCTTGCATGCCTGAGGACCTGGGTTCGATTCCTCAGCACCACATAAGCAGAAAAAAAAAGCCGGAAGTGGCGCTGTGGCTCAAGTGGTAGAGCGCTAGCCTTGAGCTGAAGAGCTGAGGGATAGCGCCCAGGCCCAGAGTTCAGGCCCACCACTGGACCCCCCCCAAAAAAACCCCAACAAATACCTGTTTCCCTTCACGATGCTTCAAAACATAATATTTAAAATATGAATATGCAGCTTCTATTTTTATAGCCTATAGAAGGAAGCAGTGTATATGTAGATATACCTATATCGTTTTATGTTATCAGTTTGAAATCATTTAACTTTCAAATTTGGATTCATGTTTCATGGACCTCTTTTGAAACTTGGCATTAATTTTATGCTAGCCTGCTGGTTCACTTTGCCAACCTAAAGTCGTCTCTTCTTGACTGACTTCTTAGAATAGACTATGCTTATTGTAAGAGATATGAATTGTCTCGAAACAAAGTAGAATCTTGACTGGCAGTTGGATATCAAAGTTTCAATATCACTAGATGCTTATCCAGCTCTTTGAGAGCAAATGGCCACATCTTAGAATCTTTGTGGTCATCATAGCAACTCACCTAGCTCTATCTCCATTCCTCTATTGGACAAATATTAAATACAACCTTTGAGCTACTAAATATTTTGGAGGCTAGAAATACAAAAGTGAATTTCTTCCCTAATGATTTTATTAGGGAGGAAAACATGTAGTTGGAAAAGGAAAACGTGAATCTGTAGCTCTTGAAACAAATTCAGATTTAAGTAAGCTTTTCATTCCTTCTCATTGATTAATACAGTTATCATTGTTACCATTAGAGTTCATGATGCTAATATTTCTCAATGCAGGTGTTTAATGAAAGTTTAAGTATGAATCATATAAATGACAAAAATATTTCTATTTTGTTTACCTTAGGTGATTTCTCAGGCTCTTTCCCAATATAGGCCATACTGATATTTCCTAATGTGTACAGTTTTTAATCCGACTTGATCAATATTATAAGTGTGTATATATATATATATATATATATGCTCATATTAAAATATAATATGGAAATAATTTCTTAAAACACATTTTTATTCTACATCAAAATCATAATAATTAGCATTCTCTCAAGGACTATTTTTCTAAATTGTCATCAATTTTTTGAAGGATCATCTTCCCATTAAATTAAGAGACTATGACTGTCTGGAGCCAGGAAATTGATAGCACCTAGGCCAGTAACAAAATCATTTTCCTTGATTCACAATGAATAATTGATTTTGCTTAAGAAGCTTCTTCTGTAGAAAGATCTTTCTCTTTTCTCAATGTGGAAATAACCCCTGGCATGACACTTTACCATTTGGTGGTAATGTTAACATTTAAAACCTGCAGAGGTTTTTTCCCCACTAATTGGATGAATATTTCCTTTCAGACTTCTTTATTCTTTAGTTGAAAAAAAAAGTATTTTGAGGAACGTTTGAATTGAGCCCAAGGCAGGAAATAGTGTTGGGATTCAATGAGTACAATAAGATGCAAAATGCAAAAACAAAACCATGTGATTGTTTTTATGTCTTTTGAATTTGGGTTTATTTTCCTGTATCCATTGAGCTGATGACCTTTTTCCTACACAGTATGAGATACTGACTTATGTTTTCATGCTGTACCTTTCTTAGTTGGTGGAAAAGTTCTTGGAAACTTGGGACATGCACTTGCATCCAAAATTGGTGGCTTCCCTCTGTGTCAATTATAATGAGGTAGGAGAGCTACTAGTCTTTCCAGAAGGTAGATAATTCCAGGATGGAGATTTCAGTCTTTTTTTTTTTTTTTTTTTTTGAGATTTCAGTCTTGACTCCTTGATTGACCTATGCCTGGGATGTGTTTACATTAGGATTTGTGACCTTTAAATGTTCCAGCAATTCTGTTATTATCAGGGGCTTTGAATTTGCTCGAAATGAAAATATTCTGCCTACTAAAGGTACACAAAATAAAGGTTGTCTAGTATTGGGGGAGGAGGGACCGGGCTGGACTTTTCATCTCAGTATTCTGCAAAGAGTTGATGTGTTGCCTCTGAATATTTGTCCTATGAGGCTATGGGTTAGTGAAGGCTTTGAAAATAATGTTCTGAAATAAATTCAAGTTCATTTATTACATAAAACGACTTTATAATTTCAGATAAATTAAGCATGTATTAACACTAGCTTCTAATCATCTTTACTATGAAGTTTCAAAATGAAACTAGATTTAAAGGAGAACTCAAATAGTGTCATTTCTTAGAAAGGCAAAGTCAGCATTCCCTAATGTTGGGAGCAGGTACCAGAAAGAGTTGGGGTGAGGTTTAGGGGAAAAGGGGAGGAGGTTAAAGAGAAAAGGAGGAAAATGCAGTCCAAAGTATATCCTGTACAATTAAGAGTGGGGGAGGGTGTGGGTAGGGGAGAGCTGGGTGAAAATATTGAGAAGGATGACACTGATCAATATGTATTGTGTTCATAAACTGCTTTGTTAAATGGCAACTCCTTTGTTCAACTATGTAAAGAAAGAGTAAATTAGCTTTTTTGTTTGTTTTTGGTCAGTTGTGGGGCTTGAATTCAGGGTCTGGGTGCTGTCCTTGAGCCTCTTTGTGCTCAAGGCTAGTGCTCTACCACTTGAACCACAGTACCACTTCCAGTTTTTGAGTGGTTAACTGAGTAGTTCATTGAGTCTCCCAGGGATTTTTCTGCCTCAGCTCACTTTGAACCATAATCCTTAGGTCTCAGCCTCCTGAATAGCTAGGGTGACAGGCATGAGCCATAGGCACCCAGCTTAAATGAACTTTTTTTTTGAAAAATACCTTAATCAGTAGGACAAAGCACAGATGTAAGACTGCTGTTCTTCCACCATAACCTTATAATCTTGTGAAAATTACAAGAAAAGTGACTCTTGGAACCACTTTTTCTATTCTTTAATGTGATTGCTTTCCTGTCATATTTTATCTTTCTATCTTAAAGTAATAGCCGTAGTAGCAAAACACCCATTTGTGACATAGGTCCTATTGGCAGACATTTTCTTGCTGACAAATTTGAGGGCAAATGGGAAGAAAAAAAATACAATTGAATCATTTGAATATGTTCTATTTGAAAATATATTAATATTTATACTTGATTTCTTACTGGATACTCACGTGATATGTGGAGCAGTCAGGAGTGCGTGGGACAGAAATATAGATTCCTAAGAAGTAGGAGGTGAGTGAGCCTCGTGAATCTTCTCTCTTTTAAAGATAAATTTAAAGATAAGAAGAAATGGCCCATCTTTTCAGGTAGCCCCAAATTGTCTTGGTGTCAAAAGTTGGGCAGGAATCCCAATAGAGAGACTAACTGTGACATTCTTATATCTCCATTTCCTTCTCTGTAAAATGGAGATGATACTATGATTTGAAAGGCTTGTTACTAAATGAAATAATCTGACATGATTGGTAATGCTTAGTATTGTACTTGGCATGTGGGAGATAATCAGTGACTATTAACTGAATCGGATTTATATGATTTTCAATCAATCATATGATTAACCTCAATGAAAACATTAGGAAAACATTACAAAACACTTAATGGAATATTATATCTTTATATTATATATTATATCCTTAAAGTTTTCCCTTTCGAAAGTACTATCTGTATTTGAGTGGTATTTGCCTTGATGTATAGATACAGTACAACCTATCTACCTGCCTATCCATAAGGTTATGTGATAATCCTAATAAATGCAAGTATTGTGTTAGGAAAGATCTGACTTTTTGAAAATAACTTATTTGATAACAGGTAAAGAGCTACTCCTACCATGTAATATCTTCCTTAGTCAAAATATTACCGTAAAATAATACCAGTGGCTTCAGAAATGTATGCCTCATCTGCAGATAGCCTCAAAAGAAGTTTCTAGAAATAGGAGTTTCTAAAACATGGTAATTGCAGTGGGGTGAGCAATCCTAGGATGCCATTGACTATAATTGGTTCTGTTATATGTTTTTATTACGTTCGTTGTATATCATTTTATATACCACCTCTCATTCCTGTAAAAATAATCTTGAAGAAACTTCTGTGAGACCAATTCTAGCCAACTAATTTATACACAATAATGATTTGACACTAAATCTTAATACACTGAAGCATTTTATTTCTATTAAGCCATATAGTTTATTCTAAGGAAATGCTGTTCTTTGTCATACATAAAACAGTATTGTCATTTTGTTTTTTTGAAGTACACAATTGTAGACTCTTCCTCAGCCTTTCAGTAACTTGTCAATATGAATCTTGGAAAGGAGATTCATAATTTTCTTGAATCTGTGAAACCTGAGTTGGTAATTTTTGAAAATGCATATTGTTATTCTAGTATGATAGTTCTTAGCCATGTGGCTCTAAGTAAGTTTAATTTCTTCCCTATTACAGCAAACAAAATGAACAGGTATTTATGTCTTCAAGAATTGATTTAAATGTTTACTGAATTTATACATAGGACTTAGTACATGATAATAGTGTAAACAGCTGTTAGGGTTTTAGATCTAGAGCTATATATAGATATATACAGGTCATCTTTGTTTACTCTTTCATAATGGTATGTCCTCAGTGCATTGACATTTGAATATTTCCTGTGTTTGAGATGGAATATACCTCTGATAACACATACATTAAAGTGTGTAAGGACAAAAATCCTTCACAGTGATGGTGTTTGCTGTTCTATTTATGGGCCCTCTAGCTGTCCGTTGCCTAGGAGATCATTGGCAAAATTCCAGCAATGACTAGCACCAATTTATCCTATAAAGAGCTACAAAGCATCTAGTGACAATCCTTAGATGTTTCTTGGGGAAACATCCTCAAGATCTTAAGAAATGTCTATTTCTGTGCCCTGTCTTGTTGTCATACCTGCTCTTCAATAAACAGAAGAACAATTATTTATCATCAGTTTGTCATAAAGAAAAGATTTTACTTCTTTATACAGTTATACCTGTTCCAAAGAAGTCTTGGTTTATATACAGGGGAGAAGGAACTTCTGTTTCTAAAACTGTGTTATTAAAGACCTCACCGTTCTATTTGTCTTTTTTTATATCACCTAATCTACTTTAAGTCAAAGCTAATTAGTAGAAAAGTTGGGAGATAACTGTGCCTTCATGATTAGAGATTTAAATCTTTGCTTTTCCTTTTGCAGGTAAGTGAACTTGGCTTTGGGCAGTACTCATTATGATTCCTGTCTGGCTTTTACACATCTTACCATTATATGGACTAAAGCTCCATAAGACAGTTTAAACTCTGCCATGCAGGGTTTGTGGATACTGTTGGAGTGTGTGTGCTGAGAGAGATGGTAAGTGTTTTGTTTTCCATTTTAACCATACTAGGAATACCAAGCTGAGATCCACTATATTACTTTCCCCAGTCCTTCCCAGAAAACTTTGGCTTTGTTGGTTTAGTAAGTGTCTCTTTGTAGGCACAGCTAGAAAAAGAAGTGAAGCTTCTTTTGCAGGGCTGCTGGATGTGTTTTGGAGGATAGTTTTTACCAGAAGTTTCAAAATTTTTGACATTGTTGGTGTTTTAGAAGCATCTGTTTCCTCGTGCATTGAGTCTCACATCTGGCCAGTTTGGAATGAAACAATAGCACTGTGTTGGAATCTTCTCAAAGTGGTTTTTGAGCATAAAGAAAGAATGCTTGACTGAAAAAAAAGGTCTGAAGTCCCTTAAAGTATAACATTTTACATTAATAGTTGCCTAAAGGCTAGAGTATTATTAGCCCTCTTGTTTCCAATTCACTGTTCTAAATGAAAGTAGAATTGGAAGTTCCTTTGTAAATATTTGGTGACTGTATTTACTATGGAGATGTTCAAGTATTAGACCTACATTTAGAAGGAAATCTAAAGGCATTTTCAACAGGAATGTGAAATCCTGTTCAGTTTACTTTTGAAAAAAAAAACAGCCACTGTCAAAGGCTTTTTACGTTATTAAGTAGTTTAAAATATTACAGAAGTATTATAGCTAAATCCTGTATTTTCATTATTAGTAATTGCTTTGCAATTAACAGTTGTGAGCATTTAAACAATTTTAATCTGGAATTCAATTTCTAGCTGAATCTTTCTTTATGTTTAGAACCATTACTACTTTATTCGTGCTACATGATTACAGGCTATGAAGTTAAACTATAAATTCATGGTAGGATTTTTGTTCTTTTTGCTTACTATTATTGGGGAATATATTGTACAAAAGTATTTGGAGGAGGCCTTAGTGTTGAAGTATGCCATAGTGTATTTTCAGGTGAACATAGTTACAGATACCTATCATTACTGGGTTCTTGTTATTATACTTCATATAGGACAAATATAGAATGCACTGGCATTACCTTTGGCAATATTAATCTAGGGAGGTTCAATATTGAGTGTTCCAGGTGTTGACTTCTATCATTTTGATTTCTTTTCCAAAGTGAGTTTATTATATAATATGATCCTGTTAACACTTACATTGTTATAGTATTGTGGCACCTTGGTCTTTGAGAGTGACTATAAGAAAACATAAATCTTACCTACAAAGCAAGCACTAAGTTTCATAATAAGATATTTTCAGACCTTCCATTTCTATGCGAGATGGATGTGTGAATAAATACCATTTCATAATACTGGTTATATTGTTAAATAATTTATTTTCACATTTTTACAAAGTTGAAAGGGCTATGAATTAGCAATATTTTCCTATGAATTAATTGCTGTGACTTTTACTGCCAACAGGGAAAATGCTTTGTTAGTGACTACAATGTTCCAAAAAAGCTATTGAGGAAATTGAGTAAGAACCTCAGACCTAATTTCAGACCACTTAAACCTTTACTCTTTTAGACATCTACATCTTGTATTTTATGCCTTTTTTTTTCACTAATTTACTCATTGTAAATATCCTAATTCATGCTTTGACCTCAAGAAAGCATATTTTCAATTCCTAATATCACCCATTTTAACTGGGGACTTTCTTAAATCTGTGTTTAGAAGCAAAGTCATATTTGCATCAGAGTTGCTGTTACTGGAAGCTTCTGATCTAGAGAGACAGAGATTTCATAGAGCCTTAGAAGAGCTTTTAAAAATAAGATACTTAGCACATTCTGTCTCTGTTTGGAGTATGTGATTCACATCCTATCTTTTTAAGTCCTAGAAGTTTTGAAAGATTCCCTAGCCATATCTTTTTCTAATGGATGTTCAGAAACAGACAGTTGTTAAGCCCCAAGAGAGCTTTGTAGAGCCTCCTTGGAATTACCTTGAGTGTTTTTTATGTATGTGTCACCTGCCAAAGCCCTTTAAGGGCTGCTGATGGGTGGATGACTGAGCTGTCTCTCCTGTAGGAGAAGAATCATTTCAGTAGCCTTTATATCAGGGCAGTACTTCCTTTTATTATTAAAATAATGGAACCAGAGGAGTAGGGAATTCACTGTCTTTGTATATTTTCCCCACATCAGCAGGCATTCTCATCAGTTTTATTGTTTACATTTGAAAAAACCATAATTTCCCACTTCCTTTTTCTGCTCTGCTTTTCTGAGGGAATAGATTGTAGACATGTTCTTTGAGTAAGAATAATAATTAGGTGAGGAAACTTAACCCAGGTGGCTATAGAAGCAGGCTGTTTTTTGAGGACTGGCTCTTTGAGTTTGAATCTTTTCCTTATTTTAACATTTACCTTTTACTGTGTGAACCATATGAGACTATCTATTCTGTGTGTAATTGCACTGTATTGAAGATCCTTTAAAATCCAGAGAAGAAATGTGTAATTGCACTGTATTGAAGATCCTTTAAAATCCAGAGAAGAAATTTTTCTTTTCAAAATTTCTCATTTTCTGATATCTTCTCATGTAGATACTGAAATTTTGGGAGCCCAAAGGAAAGTGGAATATTGTGAGTTAGCATGGGGTGAAAATGAGGAGTTCAAGTATCATTGTAGTTTTGGTTCCTGCCTCTGCTTAAATGACTTTTATACCATGATAAAGTGTATATGTTGCAATTTAAATAGCATGGGAAATGTCATTTAATATGAGGTCTCACTAGGAATTGTGATAAAGACGTGCTGGTGTCATTTCACCAATGACAAAGTGTCGTAGTTTCCACCAACAGGAATAGCTATTGCTTCATTTGAACAAAATTTATTCATTTATTTTTTCATTGTGAAAATCTCGTACAGAGGGGTTACAATTACATGGGAAAGGTAATGAGTACATTTCTTATCAAGCATTGTTGCCTCCTCCTTTGTTTCCCCTTCCCATCTCCCACCCTCCCACTTCCCTATACCTATCCCCCCACCCACCACCCCCTACCCCCGGCCAAAGTTGAAAAGTTCGTTTTTCAACGTAACGTCTTGTACATCTCATTGTTGCAGTGGGTCCACCTGTATCCCTATTTAAACAATTTGTTTTTCCCTTCCTCTCCCCAATAAACCAACATCAAATACAGTGAAAGCAGGGGTTATACTGTGAGAGAGGAATATACAAAGCAACAAAGAAATCATCTTATAAATATGTTAGAAACAATCTCAAGAAAGAAAAAAAAACATTTGAATTCTTATCTTGGGATTCATTTCACCTAACATCAACTTATCTGACCTTTTCTGCTTGTCTCAGATATATACTAGTTATTGCAAATAAGGGAAACCATGGGACCTATGTGTCTTTGGGCCTGGCTTACTTCACTTAATATAGTTTTTCCAAGAAATTATATTAAGTGAACAAAATTTAGTCTTCAAGAATTTAACATATGTAAGCACAAATAATTGAATAAATAAGAGATAACTGTTCAATATATAAGTTTTAAGCAAATGATAAAAATATTGAATCTGCAAGCAGAAATGTCAATTCTGCTTGACATTTTCAAAGATAATGTATCTTAGGGTACTACAACCATCATATATAATTGATTGTGTATGCTTCAAATTCTAGATTTTTTAAATTTTATAATAAAAATTAGGTAATACCACAGAAGTATAGAAAATGGTCTAATGAAATCTTATCCTTCCAGATTCATAATTGTCAACAGTTTGCCACAATTCCTATCTTTTTGGAAGGAGATACTGAAGTATTATAACTAAACAAGTACATCTAAAATAAGTTACATCTAAATAATTCGACGTCTGAAACTTAGATATAATATCATTTGCTTCTTACATCTAACTGCTTCAGTATGCATGTCTGAAAAGAGGGTCTTAATAAGAAAATAAGGAAAATTATATGATACATGTTCTCAATCTGTCAGATATTCTCAAAATTTCCCAATATTTCTTATGTTATAGAAAACATAAACTTTTATGACATATACACTTTAATACTTAGTCCATATTCACAATGCCCTCCATAGAGACCTTGCTTGAAAAGTCCAAGTCAGTTTGTACTGTATTTTATGGCCATCTTTTATGACTTTGAGTTAGAACAATATTTACTCTTCCCTCTTCCATGCTTTCTTGATTTGTTGACAAGACTTAGCCATTAGAATGTTCTGTTCTCAATCTTTGTGATTTCATTCTAGTGCAAACCTTTCACTTGGTCCTGTATCTCCTACTCATCCTACAAAGTATAAATTTAATCTCAGGAATTGATTGGGGCCAGATTTAGACTCTGCCCCAAGAATTGTATAGATGACTTTTTAACCTTCCCAGTATTAAATACCAAGTGCATGTGTTAATAACTAAGTTTATCCTACTCTTCAAATGAATGACTTGCCACAGTATTTAAGTGATTATTCTCCAGTAAAAAAAAAAAAAAAAAGAATGCCTTTTGCTAAGTGTTCCATAAAGGTTCAATGTAATCAAATCTTTAGATTGATCTTTAGTTAACTCCAGTTACTTCATGCATGAAATACCAGAAGTGAAGTGGACCTTTTCTTTCAACTTGACCTTGAATAAAGAGCGCTATATCCTCCATTTCTGTCATAAGCAATTAGTGGCTTGTTAGATGGAGCCTGTAGCCCACATGCTGCCCTGTTGAGAGCAGATATCTTCATGCTTTTTGCCTGAGACAGAGCTGCCATTTTCCCCACAGTCCTGGGGCGTGAACTCTTGGCCTGGGCACTGTCCCTGAGCCTCTTTGTGCTCAACACTAGTGCTCTACAATTTGAGCCACAGCACCACTTCCAGCTTTTTCTGAGTAATTTAAAGGAAGGGTAAAAATGCTTGATAGGAAATGTACTCATTACCTTACTGATGAAACTGTAATCCCTCTGTACAGTATCTTTACAATTAAAAAAAGAGTATTGCAGACTTTTCTGCTTGGGCTAGCTTCAAACTGCAATCCTCAGATTGCAGCTAAGTGTGAGCCACTGGCACCTGGCAAATCTGGTGGGTTTTTTTTTTTTAATCTTTGATGTCCATAAAACTTTCATTCCCATTTGAATATTAAAAACTCATGTTCTTGATGTTCTGGATAAACATCTAATACATATGACTTTTGAGCTATGTGTAAGAAAACATGATTTTAAATGTGTATACACATATATACACACGTACACATATTTGGATGGCTTACCCAGCGTGTGTTCTCTCTATACTTTTGAAGGTTAGTTCAACATCTCACTCATACTTTTAATTATAGGGTTTGTAAATCTCACTGTTAGCACCATTCTCTGTGGATTTTATGGAACTAGACATGAAAATAAAATGAAAGCATCACACTACATAGGTAGAAAAACACATTGTAGACATAAGGTCACCTAACTAAAATGATGGGCTCAGAGGGCACCAGGGGAGGGCTGTTTTGACTTCTGATGGACAGCTCATCTGGGGATTTTCCTGTAATTGGCTACTTGAGGAGCAACAGATATAGACCTAATTTCATTATAGAAGTGAGAAACTTTCAGAGAATGTGAGAGTGCCTGGGATTATTACCTGTGGTTGAAAATGAACTGAACTGTGCTGATAATGCCTGTCCCAGCCTCCATGATATGTAAAAGCAAGAGTGAATTAGGGACCAAGAGATACTGAGTTTCCACTAAGTAGTTTGGTTGGTCAGGTACACAGTCTTCAGATGGGTGGTGGATGAGTTAAGATTGTCATTCTTGTATATATGGCTTTAGAAGGTTTTTTTTTTGGGGGGGGGGATCCAGTTGTGGGGCTTGAACTCTGAGCTGTCCCTCAGCTCTTCAGCTCAAGGCTAGCACTCTACCACTTGAGCCACAGCGCCACCCCTGGCTTTTTTCTTATGTGGTGTGGAGGAATCGAACCCAGGGCCTCGGGCATGCAAGGCAAGTGCTCTACCACTGAGCTACCTTCCCAGCCCTAGAAGGTTTTTTTTTAAAACTTTCTAAGAAGCCTCCTCAGTTTTCCTTATTTGGAAACTGGTGATAGTAAAAGACTTTAGCCATCTAGAGCCGTTATGAAGATTAAGTGAGGCACTCCATATAAAGTGCTTGTACAATTCTGGTACTTAGGAAATGATCAATAAATGTCATCTCTGCTGCTTCATTATTGATGGTTCCTGGTGTTAGTTTCCTTCCTTAGGGAACTGTGCTGAAAATTCAGTTGGACAAATATTATAAAGTTTACTCCTTTAATGTTTAGATGGCTTTGGCTAAAGGTAGTTATATAACTTATAGAATTGCTCTTTGAATGCCAAAAGTCCTCTGATGATTAAAAAAAAAAAACAGCCAGAAGTTTAAAAAGCAGTACATATATACAAGCACAATGCGCTGGCTTGTTAAAATATTCTTTATATTGGCTAGGCACCGGTGGCTCACACCTGTAATCCTAGCTACTCAGGAGGCTGAGGTCTGAGGATCACAATTCAAAGCCAACAGATGCACCAAAGTCTGTGAGATTCTTATCTCCAATTAACCACCAGAAAACCAGAAGTGGCACTGTGGCTCACGTGGTAGAGTGCTTACCTTGAGCTAAAGAGTACAGGACAGAGTTCAAGCCCCATGACCGACCAAAACAAAAATTCTTTATATTAGCAGCATTGGATAATTAACTTTCAAATGTCTACCTTATATGGTCACATAAGATTAAGCATGCATAAGTAATTAATTTTTCTTTTTTTGCAATGACTACATGATCACTACAGTTTTAATGCAGGTATTTTGCTAAATGTTTTGCATTGATGTTTCTTCTAATCTTTCCAACAATCATGCAGTTATTGCTATTATTATCCCATTTTAGAGTCATGAAAATCAAGGCTCAGGATCACTTTGCTAGGAATGAATAATGTTGAATATGAGTCAGGTTTGTCTAGCTCTGAAACCCTGGGTTATCTTCTGTATGCACTTTTCTTTGGAACCTGGCATTAATCAATCAGCTTTTCATTGGCCTGAGTTTGCTGTGGCATGTTTTATGAGTGAAGAGCAAAAACTTAAATTCAGTTTTTTCCCAAGCTGTGGCTGCCTCTATATTTCCTTTGTTACCATCAACTCATCCTTAAGGCTTCAGACAACCTTATTATTTGAACTAAGTGTTTCCTAGCTGGTCAAAGTTCGAGTTAAAGCAATGTCTATTTGATCAAATTTGAGACATTCCATAAACATTTGGGAAAACATTGAGTTATGTCCACCTCTGTCTTCGAGTTGCACATTAAGTATGGAATAGGACCAAGAATCTGCATTTGAAACATCTCAGGGCCTTCTGTCCTTGTAAGCCAGTTGTCACACCTTGAGAATCACTGCACGGCAGTTTCTTCAGATGTCTCAGACTAAACTGTAGCATACATTATGGTAGAATATCAGGAAAAGCAGTTGAGAAACTCATTGGAGCCCTCTCCTACTTTTCCTTACAAGACCTAGCATGCTCCATGTCAAAGATTGGTGCCCCTGTCCTCCCACAAATCATAACTCATTTCTACATCATAGTTAGCTAGCTGCTGCTTTTTAAAAAAAAATATTTTTTCATGTTTAAAATTTAATACGTATTTTTATTGTAAAGATACTGTACAAAGCTGTTACAGTTACGTGAGTGAGGTAATGTGTACGTAATTAGCTAGCTGCTACTTTTTAAAGCCAAAATCCTGATTGGAGGTTAGTAAACATGAGTAATAACGGCTAGAGTTCAGTTTACCTATCAGATGAAGGAACTTAGATGGTGGATGGTATAAACAGTCAACGAAACCAGATTTACGGGGATGGGATCAGAAATTATCTGGAACATGAATCATTCTTAAAACCATTGCAGTTATATACAGCCTAGGGAGCTTAACATCTGCCATATGCGAAATGCTAAATTGTCAGTGAATAAACTAAGACAGGATTGTAGTTTTTGGTGGTCATTAAGAGAGCCCAAACTTGGGAAGTTTAGTCAAGCTTTTCTGGTTTTTGAGAAGTACTAGAGTTGTCTATTTTTTTAGTTAGTGACCTTTAGTCTATCTAAATGTTTTTGAAAGCTATTAAAGGTAAATATCCAATTCTTTAAAACAAGTCAAAAGCCTAATTTGAGGTTGGTAAGCATGACTGACAAGTAAGCATGCTAGGTAGGTGTGGGTGGAGCAGGGGCGGGCATCAGAGCAAAATGAGCAAAGCAAGATTGTTCTCACTTCATACTCAGTGAAGCTAAGTAATGAGCTCACAGTAGTTAATTATAAAACTCTGTGACTCTTAGTTATGTTTGAAAATTTCTTTCAGACACTAAGTTACAATAAGCTTGTATTATTCTGCTGAACTTGGCCAAACTTTTTTTTTTTTTTTTTTTTACTAGCACCAAGGGGCTTTATGCTACCATGGTCTGCTCTGTAGGCATGGTGGATGTTATCAGTGTTAGGAGAATATTTTGGTTTAAGAACTTGATTGCCTCCTCCTTTGTTTCCCTTTCCCACAATGCTTGATAAGAAATGTACTCATTACCTTGCCCATGTAATTGTAACCCCTCTGTACTGTATTTTCACAATAAACATTTTTGAAAAAAGTAATCAGTATCAAATAACATTAAAAAAACTATATTGAAGTGGTATTTTTCATTCCCCAGGCCTTAAATTTTCACCTGAATACAAGAGCTCAAACCAAATGACTATTGTATGGACAGTCATTTGATAACTTGATTATGACATTTTGTAATTTTTCATGAATTGCAAATTGCTTTTTTTTAAATTGGGAGTCTTTTAGTTTCCTTTTCTGTTTTTTTTTTTTCATTCCTGAAAGTACATACTATGTTTTATAAGCCATACATTTGTGGAAAACTGATAAATGCTACTCACAGGTGCCCGAATGCAGCTGAACTTGAGTGATTCATGACACTTTTGAAGGGGAACTTACACTTTGGTGAAGTAACCAGGATTCTGATGAATTCTTATGAACTTATATAGGCTGCTAGAACCTCGGAGGGCATGAATGTGTCTTAATCTATCTTTTCTCCTCTGCAACATTGTAGAGGATGATGCAACAGGGGACTTGTGACAACAAACAAATGAACAATAATGAAAAGAACTGTCACTTTGCCATACTCTGATTATGAATATAATGTTACTGGACTTATTCACTTACTATGACAAGTTTATATTCATGGAAATAAGCCACTAAATTCATTAAGTATGTATAAAAATCTTTTTAACTTACATATGTTTAACTTACACACAGATTTCAGTGACTACCTTGGAGTTTAAGGTTTTAAGAGCCTATCATGATAATTGAATAGCAATCTACCTGGCAAAATCTGAGCTTTGAAATTTTGTTATTTTTTTCTTTTTTATTAGTATATTGATAACACATAATAAATTTATGACCTATTCATACATAACTTGTACTTCGATAATCTCCTCCCAAATAGACTCCCTTCTACTTCTCCTGATTTTATTTGAATTTAGTTTCAGCATCATATGAAGAAAATGTATTTGTCTTTCTGAGTGGATTATTTACTGAACAGTTGACCTCCACTTCCAAATGCAAGTGGTTTATTTTTCTTCTTTATGGCTGAATAAAACTCCACTGTGTCTGAATATGTGTACACACATACCAGATTTTCTTCATTGGTTGACAGACACTTATGCTAATTCTGTCACTTGGTTGTTATGGAAAACAAAACAAAACAGCTGCAATAAAGATAGGTGTGTGGCTGTCTCCATTTGGCTTACGTTCCTTTGGGTATGTGCCCAGGAATAGTAGAGTAGGATCATATAGTAGTTCTATGTTTAGTTTCTGAAGGGGTTACCATACAGATGTCCATAGTGACTTCACTGATTTACATGTTGGTAAGGGTCCTCTCCAACCTCTCATTCTCACCAGTATTAGTTGTTTGTTTTCTTCATCATAGCATTCTGAATGGGGTGAGATGGAATGTCAAAGTCATTTTGATTTGCATTTCCCCGATGGCCAAAGATTTATTTTTATATACATTTATTGAGCATTTCTTTTTCCTTGTTGTAAGAGCTGTTTATTAAATTCATTTGCTCATTTACCAATTGGATTATTCTTTTGGGGTTATCTTAAAATGTAAAAAAAAATGGACTATATGCAACTTTATTTCAAAATGTTTTCTTCGAAACATTATATGCTGATAAGATTTAAAGACCTGTACTTTACAAAGACACAGTTTTATAAACTGGAGGTGTTTTTTTTTTTGTTTTTTTTTTTTAATTTTGCAGCTCAAGAAGGTGTGAAGGGCAGTTATTCTAACCCCACATGGAAGGTTAGATCCACCCTGTAATTCACCGAGAGAGGAGACAAAGGTCTAAGGTTAGAGAAAAGGAAATGGGAATGAAGCCACTTGGACACCAAACAGGAGGAGAGAGGCTTCAAAGTGCTTTGGAGACAGGGATGGTGGGTGGCTTGTCAGAAGTCTGGCAGTGATAATGGATGCTCCCACAAGGGAAAGACACAACTACAGATTAAAAAACCCTCTAAAAATATTTTCTTAAAAGATGCTGCAAATTTCTGTGCTCTGAGTTACAGGGATGTTTTTATGGTGATGTACTGAGACCACATTTTGTCTTTCTGACTATGTGATGCTTTGTTAATTTATCAGGATCTCTGCCTAACAATGTAGGATGGTGCTTCTCAAATTTTTCATGTCCAAATCCAAAGACACAATCATACTTTGTGACCATGTCATTAGCCAAATTGATCTTAAACACACATTTATTACAAATCATTGGGCTATTTTTTAAAATTAGTCGGTGTTGTGTTCAAAACGAAAACTTCTGTCGGGCACTGGTGACTCACCCCCAGCAATTCTGAAAGCTGAGACCCTAGGATTCAAATTCGAAGCCGGGAAAGTTTGTGAGACTTTTATTTCCAATTAATCAGCAAAAAGCCTGAAGTGGAGCTGTGGCTCAAGTATTAGGGCACTACCCTTGAGCAAAAAAAGCTGAGGGACAGCACCTTGGCCCTGAGTTCAAGCCCCCGGACTGGCACAAAGGAAAAAAGAACTATTTCTGGAAGAAATCAGTCTCAGAGAGAACTGAACAGTAGTGGCAATCTGTACAAATTTTATTGTATTTTTGTACTGGTCCTGGTGCCTGAACTCAGGATCTGGGTACTGTCCCTCAGATTTCATGCTCAAGGCTAGCACTCTACTATTTGAGCCACAGTTCCACTTCTAGCTTTTTTTGGTAGTTTAGTGGAGATAAGAGTCTCAGATTTTCTTGCCTAGGCTGGGTTTGAACTGTGATCCTGAGATCTCAGCCTCCTGTATAGCTAACATTACAGGTGAGAGCCATTGGCACCCAGCTAATTTTGATAAATTTAGAGATGAAGATCATAGAGTCTTAAGTTGGTGGGACTTAGACCCAAAACTTTTCCCTCTTCTGCCTTTGAACTGCCTCTCAGCTAAGGACATCTTTACCTTGTGACTCTCAGCTTTGCAAATTAGGCTGATCTAATTTTTTTTGTCTCAAAAGATTATGTAATAAATAGCAAATAGGAGTTGAATATGTCTCTTATTTTGGCCAAAAGGTGCTTTAGCCTTTAAAGTAATTAAAGTTGAATAAATTGAGTCATTATAAAAAAGGAAAGGCAATTTTCATATCGAAAACTTCCTCTTGAAGTCATTTTGGAGAAAATTTAGATTAGATCTCCCCAGAGAGATCTCCCCAGGTTTCTAATTAGGAAGAAATGAAAAGTTATAAAAGAAATGAAAAGAAGAATACATTTACATTTTCCCTGCTTCTCTGAACAATGGATTCTTTTGAGCTTATCTCCAGTTGTTCTAAGCACTGGAAAGACTTCTGCACAATTTGGCCTTCAGGAATACTATGGAGTCAGTATGTTTTAATACATGGGGAAGTAGAAGGAAATTTTTCCTATGACCCTATTACTCCATTTTCATTGATGAAATGGCCTAGGCAAAATACTTTATACAGAAAAGAAATGGCCTATTTGGGTAATAGTTCTTCAGTTAAAAGGTCAACTGGCTGCCTCTATTGATGGTCTTCAGAACATTACATGGCAGGAGATAGGAGTGTGTGTGTGTGTGTGTGTGTGTGTGTGTGTGTGTGTGTGTGTGTGCGCGTGTGTGTGTGTGCGTGTATGCATGTGCATACTAGTATTTGATTCTTGGACTACAATGCAAATAGCCTCATCAAATGCTAAGAATCTCCCAAAGGCCTTACCTCTGAATATCACTGCTTAACTTCCCACTCTTTAAAGTCAAATTGAGTTTCTCCCCTACTTTATTACTTTTTTACTGAGAAGTACAAGTTGTCATGTCAAAAACGAACTTTACAACTTTGGTGGGGGGGGGGGGTGGGGGGACAATTGGGTAGCGGGGGAGGCTTGGAAGGGATGGGAAGGGGAAACAAAGGAGGAGGTTACAATGCTTGATAAGAAATGTACTCATTATCTTGCCCATGTAATTGTAACCCCTCTGTACAGTTTTTTCACAATAAAAAAATAAAAAATTAAGAAATAAAAAAAAATAGAAAATAAATTCCAACACATGCACCTTTGTGGAACATACTCAAATTCTATCCAAACCAGCATACCTCAGAACTCTATTGAATTGCCAAGTACTCTTGGCCTGTGGGCTTAATACATGACTAGAAGTATAGCAAGTAGAGATCCATCTGAGGGTTGGTAATGTGACTACTGGTTCCTCGCCCAAAGAGTCCCTACTCATCAGGAGAAACAAAAAGGAATTCTTTCATGCATTCACTTATATTCCACTCGAGCTCCCTTAAAAACTAATCACTGGAGTGGTCCTGGAAATATAGAAATTAGAAGCAGGAATATATGTTATTTTCAAAATTGGGACATAAGAAAAATAACAGGTGCACAGACCAAGACTATCCTTAATTTAGATTATATCAGCCATAAACCCTTAAACCCACCTATGAAATTGGAATTGGGATTTGCAAAGACAAGTGAATAATTAAAGACAAGCCTCTAAAGAATTCGTAAGAAAAGGTTGCCTCTGAGCTTGAGGCTTGACATCTTTTCGCTCTCTTTGCCCTACTTTTTGCTGTAATTATGTAATTGAAAATGTATTTTATCTTTGCCTCCTTCTCTCTGTAATAAAAATTTCAGTAAGATTATAGAAATTGCTTGATTCAAGTGTTAAAAGTTACATTCAGTGCTTTTCATAGCACTTCACCAGGAAGGTACCACATCATTTTTGGTCCTGAGTCAGACTAGTGGCCTTTTGCTTTTTGCAGGAGCCCCATGTACACAATGAGCAGCATAGCTGTGCACTGGAGTTCAGAGATTTGCAAGTATGAGTCACAGGCTCTGTACATATCAGGGAACTGAAGGAAGAGGTCAAAGGGAGGATGCTGCAAGGGTGCATAACTCTAAGGTATCCACCAAACATTTAAGGCTCCTGTCAGCGTGCAAATTGTGATTCAGTAGGTCAGAGTGGATCCCTCGAATCTCTTTTTCCACACATTCTCAGCTGTCACCAGTTCTCCTGGTCTGTGGACCACACTCTGGCCATGAACTGGAGTAATAACAGTATTAGAAGTAGAGTGCTTGGCAATTCAATGGAGTACTGAGGCATGCTGATTTAGATAGGATTTTAGTATGTTCTACAAGGGTGCACGTGTTAGAATTTATTTTCTATTTTCAATTAAATAATAAAGGGGTGGAAACTCACCTAACTTTAATAAAAGGGTGGGAAGTTAACCTGACTATGATATTCAGAGGTACAAACTTTGGGAGTTTCTTATAATTAGATGAATTGTAGACAGTATTAGAAGATGTTAATTTTAAGGGGTTTGCTTTAGTTTATAAAACCTTGGAAGGACCATTTAAAAACATTCCTATCAGTCTATATAATAAGTATTTCTCACATGCTGTTTGCTTGACCTTTTATGTCACTTTAGCACATTTTTTTCTTTTTTTCTTTTTTTTTTGGGGGGGGGTCCAGTCGTGGGGCCTGAACTCTGGGCCTGGGTGCTGTCCCTCAGCTCTTCAGCTCAAGACTAGCACTCTACCACTTGAGCCACAGTGCCACTTCCAGCTTTTTTTTCTTTTTGCTTATGTAGTGCTGGGGAATCGAACCCAGGGCCTCATGCATACAAGGCAAGCGCTCTACCACTGAGCCACCTTCCCAGGCCACTTTGGCACATTTCTTGTAGGGAATAAATAGTCATTTGTCATTTTTACAAAGAAATGAGAGTTTATGGGTTTTTTTAGCTTTTAATTTGATTCTTTATTAGAGTGACTTTTGTATTTCTAGATTTTTGTTCTAAATCCAGGGTTGTTCAAGGCTTGTAATAATCTTTGCTATTCCCTCTAGAACTCATCTTGTTCTGTGATAGTGTCTTTGATTAAAAAAAACAGTGTTTGCAACCAGGGTCTGTACACACACACACACACACACACACACACACGTGCGCGCGCGCACACACACACACACACACACACACACACACACCATCTCTTATAGTATTAGCTGTGTGTTATAATACTTAAAACATCAAATCTAAAATTTTTGGGTAGTAGTTGTGCCTTGAGTATAGTTTTTACTTTTGCATTTTAAAAACATTTTGCTTCAGGGAGCTGGGAAGGTGGCTCAGTGGTAGAGCGCTTGCCTTGCATGCCTGAGGCCCTGGGTTCAATTCCTCATACCACATAAGCAAAAAAAAAACACCATTTTGCTTCATATCTGTGTTCATCTCCAATTACAGCAAATGTTCCTTGAAGAGTAGGACAATTCATACTTAATTCCAATCAAAGTGGTAGACACAAAGTGTTGGGTGCAGATAGAAAGGATCAAAAACAATGTTGATTAAAATACTTACAAATAAAGAAATGTTGTATTTCTCTCAAATGCTATGAAATGGTTATTATGTTTTGTATTCATAAAAGCAAGTTTTTCAGACAGTCTAGTAACTTTTAAAAGAGACTTTTCTTGGATTTTTCTGAGTCTGAAATTTGGGAACTTATGATTTATTCAAGACAATAGCCCACTCAGGTCAATCCTTCAGTGCATTAAACACAAACCTGCATACAATAGACTTTAACACAAATGTCCATTGCAACTTTAGTCATCATATTAAAATATTGGAACCAACCCCTCCAAAAAATTAAAAAGAAATTACTCCCTGGTAGTGCAAAGATCTGGAAAAATACTAAATGCATTACAAGGAGCATAAAATGTCAGACACTAAAGGAGATATATACAATATAATTCCATTTATATTAATATAATTCCGTTTATATGAGGTTGTTGAAGGGAGAAAATTGATCTTTGTGCTGCCATTCAGATCAGTGGTAACATGAATACATGAGATGAAATTCATTGGAAAGGGGCAGGAAGGAAGTTTTTGGCAATAACATCAGTTATTTGGCAATAACATCAGTTTATTGTATATTTTTCCAAGAACAGTTCATTTTTCCAAGGACAGTCAGTCTGTGGTTAGCACATGTTACCTGATGTTTCACAATTGTTTTTTAATTGTTGTTATAAAGGGGTTATAGTTACATAAATCAGGTAATGAGTACATTTCTTCCTCACTCTAAGTTTTTCCTTCCTGTTTCTACCCACAAGATGTATGGTTCTACAAGTTATATGGTTCATTAACTTTTCTTGAATAATGGCAATTCTCTCTTGAGTGCCGGTTACGTGATTATAGATCAAAACTTATTACCCTGAATATTTAGAATCTGTTTTATGTTGATCATACCCCAACTTTAAGAAGAGGTAGCAATAGCAAGGAAAGTGCCAATGGAGAGTACTTTTTCAAGATGAAAAAGTATATATGCTAAACAAAATGATGCAATAAAAGGCAAATACCAGAAAAGAAGGAATTGAGGATTAGTGAGGCTATGAGCTTGAGTAGGGCAGAGCCAGGAGGAACTTGATGTAGAAAGATCATAATAAAACTGTGTTTACAGCTTCAAGGCTGGTTCTCTGTTGGCTGTGTTTCCAATTCACACCAATCCCCTTGGCTTGATTCTTGGCAGTAGTAGGAAGCCAGGACCCACAGTCCACAGTGAGGGCAGAGGAGGAGACTGAGAGGTTTGAGGCAACGTGTAGAGCCATGTTTGTCAAGCATTTTCCTGCCTCAGAAGAATGATCCACGTTGAAACTCATTTTCTGGACCTCATCCCAGAGTTTCTGGTTCAGTAGGACTGGGGAAGACCCTGAAAATGTGCCAAAAGTCTTTCGATGTTGCTGATCTAGACAAAACTCTTGAGAAGCATTTTTATAGCCAAGGACATTCATGCTTTGAATACAAAATTGATTCATCTGAAGTGATAGAACTGTGACTGGTCCTGAGGCCAGGCTGCAGCCTCCAGTTGAGGTTCATGCTGCTCACACTGATTTAGAAGGGCAGAGTTGCAGAAAGCATTGAGTGCCAGAGGTCAAGGGAAGGGCCCTGGGGGTTGGGAGGGTGGGAAGAAGATAGGATTACTAACAGAGATCTTGTTGCAGTCGTGAGTAAATGTGAGCAAGAAGAGGTTTTCATCTTGCCTAGTACATGGGCATAGCCTCAAATTGTACAAGGGCCTTCCTTGTTTTATGCCTACAATGGTTAAAAAAATAATTAATGGAGATTGTCTTTTGAGTTTTGAGGGGGTGGGGGGAAAGGCTGGTATTCATGGCATACTTAATAAATACCATGTTTTATAAACAAAATGTGAAAATGATTTCAAAAATAAGGCTCATGAAGTTAATAAAGGTGTATATCTAAACTCTGAAAAGCAATGGTTCACTGTGAATTGGTGTGTGTGTGTGTGTGTGTGTGTGTGTGTGTGTGTGTGTGTGTGTGTGAAATCCCAATTTCTTTTTTTTTAACGCAGTTATTATTTTTTTATTGTGAAAATACTGTACAGAGGGGTTACAATTACATGGACAAGATAATGAGTACATTTCTTATTAAGCATTGTAGCCTTCTCCTTTGTTTCCCCTTCCCATCCCATCCTCCCCCTGCTCCCCCACCCAACCCTCCCCCCCACCAAAGTTGTAAAGTTCGTTTTCAACATAATGACTTGTACGTTTCATTGTGGCAATGGATCCATCTGTATCCCTATTTAAATGATTTGTTTTTTCCCTTCCTCTCCACAAATTATAATAACATTAAATACAGTGAAAGCAGGGGTTATACTGTGGGGGAGGGACACACAAAGCAACAAAGAAATAATCTTATAAATGTGTTAGAAACAATCACATGAAAGAAAAAAGAACATTTGAATACATATCTTAGGGTTCATGAAATCTCAATTTCTATGCACAGAAGAAGTGTTAGGGAAATGCATTACATATTAAGTATGGCTTTTCTTGAAGTTATATAATTATGAGATTATGTTGTTAACCCACTTTGGATTATAAATTTCTTGAGATAATGGGGTATGGCCATTGTAGACATTATTTGTTTTAGAAGTAACCAGTTAAAAATGAAGGTGCTAAAAAAAAATGAAGGTACTATGATATCTAGAACTCATTAATGTATTGTCAGTATAAAAAGAGCATATATTATCTATTTGTTTAGAGGCTAGACCATATTTTGTCATGTCGTACCATATCAAATAGCAGCCATTACTTGGTTTAATCAGTTAATAGTCTCCAACATATGGTTTGTCTGAATACATGAATAAATGAAGGCTTTTATTGATTCATTTCTAAACATATAGTTGAAAAATACTCATTTCAGCAACAAAAAGAAAGAAAGCACTGATACATGCTACACTGCGGAAAACTTTGAAAACATACTAAGTGGAAGAAGCCACACAAAAGACCAGCATTTTATAGGATTCTGATTATATGTAATATGTAGGTAAAACTGAAGAGAGAGGAAATAAATTCATGACTGACTAGGACTGAAGGGAGAAGTTAGGGAGCCATGATTAATGGATATAGAGTTTGATGGTGATAGTGTTTTTTTGTTTGTTTGTTTGTTTTTTTTTTGGTCCGGTCATGGGACCTGAACTCTGGGCCTGGGCGCTGTCCCTCAGCTCTTCAGCTCAAGGCTAGCACTCTACCACTTGAGCCACAGCGCCACTTCCGGCTTTTTTCTTTTTGCTTATGTGGTGCTGAGGAATCGAACCCAGGGCCTCAGGCATGCAAGGCAAGCACTCTACCACTGAGCCATCTTCCCAGCCCGGTGATAGTGTTTTGAAGTTAATTGTAGTAAGGTTTACATGGCTGAGTAATCTAGAGGTATTGAACTAAGTACCTTTAAATGGGTAAATTTTCTCTTACATGAATATGTGTTTGTGTGTGTGTGTGTATACTGGCCTTGGGGCATGGTCCCTGAACTTTTTAAATCAAGGTTCTTTAACACTTGAGCCACAGCTACTCTTCTAGCTTTTTGGTAGTTAATTGGACATAAGAGTCTGACGAACTTTCCCTGGATGGCTTCAAAATCTCAGCCTCCTGAATAGCTAAAATTACAGCTTTACAAGCATGAGTCACCAGTGCCTGGCTATGAATTTTATCTCATCTGTTAACAAAATTTAAACATCTCTGATCATGTTCTTAGGACTTCATCTGCAGTTTGAGTACCACCAGACTTTGCCATTTTTGCCTTCTCTTCCAGGGCACAGGTAAACTGATCCAAGCACTGATACTTTGAAGTGAGAGAAAACCCGGCTTTAGAGATTTTCTAAAATTGAATTACTTTTGGCAAACATTTTAATTAGCTGATATTCATGGGAAATCCAGATGGTATCTATCTCATATAATTAAACACATTCAAAGCTGTCGTGAAATCTCTGCCCCTGCCATGATTCCTTTCCCCCACACCTTACTTTCTGTGCTCTAGCAGAAAAGAAAACACTCAAGTGAAATCTTATTCACAGATATAAATTTCTTATCTCATAAGCAGCAGCTTAGGGTTATAGCCTACCAATTTCATAACTATAATCCACGAATCAAGAGCATCCATAGTATCTGGGAATATTATTTTAAAATGCAGACATTGTCTTATTTCCAGAAATATGGGGTTCCCATATTTCTCAGCATTTTGGATGCAGAACCTAAAGTTGCACCTTTTTCCAACAACTCTGCCCTCGCTTCCATGATTTTCAGATGCACTGTTTTTTTTTTCTTTTTTAAAATTATATTTTATTTATTTTTGTGTTGCTCTTTTATTACTTTCTTTTATTTTTTGTTGTTCTGTGCTGGTCCTGGGGGCTTGAACTCAGGGCCTGGGTTCTGTCCTTGAGGATTTGGGCTCAAGGCTAGTGTTCTATCACTTGAACCACAGATTCAATTCTGGCTCTGTGTGTGTGTGTGTGTGTGTGTGTGTGTGTGTGTGTGTGTGTGCGCGCACGCACGCGTGTGCACATGTGTGTGTGTGTGTGTGTGTGCGCGCGTGTGCATGTGTGTGTGTGTGTGTGCATGTGATTAAGATGGAAGCACATGATTTTCCTGCCTAGCCTGACCTTGTGATCCTCAGCTTCAGAGCTCAATCTCCTGAATGGTGAAGATTGCAAGTGTCAGCAATCCCTTGGTACAAAGGGATTATCATTAAATAAAGCTGTTTGTAAGTACAATGATTTGTCAGAACAATGCATCTTGATCAGTCTCATCCCTTCCATCATTCTTCCGTATACCTCTCCACCCCAGCCCTTTCCCTCCATTGTCCTAGTTTCATAGGATATGCTTTGAATTTTACGACTGCATTTTCCCCAAGTTCTTAAAATTTGAGCATCACTATCAAGATCATGGCCAACTATTATTCATGTCTTTTTGGTCTCATTGGAAATTTCTTCTCAGTGTTAGGAAACATCTTTTTGCTTTAGTTTTTGCTAGATGAAGAGTTGATCAAATAGTTAGCTAAGATATTTGACCTCTTTGTTTGAATACTGTCCTAAATATGGTATTTTTTTCTTTAGTTTATTTTCTTAATACTTCCCTTTTTTCTAACATGACATAAAGGATTATTCTAGGTGGTATACAAAGTCTTAAATATTCTGAATATTTCAGGATTAATAAATTCAGTTGATGTTTTAAAAATATGTAGTTTAGGGCTGGGAAGGTGACTCAGGGGTAGAGTGCTTGCCTTGCATGCATGAGGCCCTGGGTTCAATTCTTCAGCACCACATAAGCAGAAAAAGCCAGAAGTGGCGCTGTGGCTCAAGTGGTCGAGTGCTAGCCTTGAGCTGAAGAGCTGAGGGACAGCACCAAGGCCCAGAGTTCAGGCCCACAACTGACCAAAAAAAAAAAAAAATGTAGTCTAGCATTCCTGTTACTTCATACTTTGTATAAAGACTGTCCTAAATATATTACTTTTTTCTTTAGTTTATTTCCTTAATACTTCCCTTGCTTTTTTTCTAACATGACAGAAAGGGTTATTCTAGGTGCTGTACAAAGTCTTAAATATTCTGAATAGTTTAGGATTAATAAATTCAGTTGATGTATTAAAAATATGTAGTCTAGAGTTCCTATTACTTCTTTTAGTATTTCTCCTTTTCAAAAATTGGGATTTTTTTTACTTTTTGAAAATTTTTATTTTATTGTAAAGATGCTGTACAGAGAGGTTACAGTTACATGAGTACGTTTTTAAGTTTTCTTTTTTCTCCAAATGCTCAGAGTTCCCATTAAAAAGCAGTACATTTGCTGGGCGCCGGTGGCTCATGCCTGTAATCCTAGCTACATAGAAGGCTGTGACCTGAGGATCGAGATTCAAAGCCAGCCCTGGCAGGAAAGTCCATGAAACTCCTCTCTCCAATACACCACCAGAAAACCGGAAGTGGCGCTGTAGCTCAAGTAGTAGAGCACTAGCTTTGAGCTGAAGAGCTGAGGGACAGTGCCCAGGCCGAGTTCAAGCCCCATGACTGACAAATAAAAAAAAAAAAATCATTGAGCATTAATAGCATGGAACTTTAATAAATTTTAACTTTTGTAATATAAGACTGAAATTTAGTCATGGGTTGCAAAACATTTTGGTCAACTATGAACTGTGTTGCCCATAGCTAGGAATGTAGAAGATCATATCACCTAGCTGTAGGTCAGCATGCATAATGATGAAACTGCCTAGAGCAGATTCCTCAGAACTGTCCTCTAATTAAGGAATGCATGTTTGTACAGACTAACATTTACAGTAAAACTTTGAGGAATTAAAATCTTTTGTGAACAGTATCATTTAAAAGTGGTTTTGATTGCATGTGCTATGTAAACTTAGGGACATATACAATCTTTGTGTTTGCATGAAAATATCTCAATTTCTTTTAAAATCCATCATTATTTCTTAATGTAAGATTCCATGAATCCATGACTCCATCAATAAAATATAAATGGCAGATAGATTTGAGAATAAAGTCAGAAAGTTTGGAATTCAAATGGGTTTGTAAACCTACTTGATCATCTTTTAATCACCATGCATCTCTATTGAAGTTTGGTATTTAAGGCGAGTGAGCAAAATTTTGTGTACTTATTGGGTATGCATGAGATTTGCTTTTTCCACTTCATGTTTCTGTGTCACTGTAAGAGAATTGTAGCAGAGGTGCCGCTCCTGATGTGTGGGCAGATCTCTTCCTTGTTAATGCATCTGGAAGCATTGGCCTACAAAACAGGATGCTTCCTTTCTGTTTCAGCTTTTACTTTTCAGTCTCGGAGTAGATCTTGATTCTTTGGCCTTCCTTCCTATTTTATTGTTTTTTATTATGTTCTTTTTGTACATGGGTGTGCGTGAGTGTTTGGGTGCTAGGACCAAACTCAAGTAAGGCTGGCTCTCTACAACTTGATCCACAGCTCCACTTTCAGCTTTTTGATGGTTAATTGAAGATGTCTATTGGATTCATCTGTGTGAACTGGCTTTGAATGTGATATTCAAATCTCAACCTTCCAAGTAGCTAGAATTACAGGTTTGACCTACTAGCACTTCTCTATATTCATTGTTCCTTCTCATTTTGCCATTTCATGTCTCCTTGTATCTTCTCTTAATTATGACTTGCCCAAGTCCCTCTTTTTAGTATCGTAAAATAGTTGTTAGACGTCCTATTTGACAATTTATAACAGCTTTAGATAAACTGTTCTCAATGTAAGAGTTGTGTTTGTATCCTCCATTTCCTTCTGTGACATCAACAAACATGACCTCAGTGTGCTAGACAGGAGCTTAAAGTTGGAAATACACCAGAAGCAGGAAAGCCCTGGGCTCTGCCCTATTAGTTTACCCAACTAATTATAAATCGGCACAGTGAGGTTCATTCACAAGAACAGTGAGAGCAATAAGTTGGGGATATTTAACTGAGCCTGGAGTGCCGGAAGGTCATTTATCAGTAGCATCTCTCCTACTTGCCTCTTTCCTGTTCCCCCAGAGATCATGCGTCACTTTTTCGATGTCCTTAGGACTCTGTGTAATCATCTCTGTCATAGACTGACCACATTGTTAGACTCTTCCCTGAGGATAATCCCTTCCACATGACTGGGCCTAACTCTTGAGATTCTCTGCCTGGTGCCTGGCTTCACTCACATCCGATGAGAAAGGCCAGAAATAGACTTCTCTTTGCTGTTCCATCAGTCAGACTTGCTGAGACCTTGGAACTTCCTAAAATTGGAGGTGTCATAATCTGTGGTGAGCACTGGGTTCCTGGACAGGTGTAGATGTTGAGAAACAGATTTCAGGCTCTTAGATATTAGAACCAAAGGAACCCAGGATGGAATCTACAAGAATGAAGTCATAGCACAGATGATAAAAATGGGTCTTGAGTGCTTGGTGACTCGCCTGAGTTCTCACAATTAGAGTTCCATCTGGTACTGTAACCTGGGTCTTCCGGTTGAGCTCTCTACCTTCCTACTTAGTAGTATTTATCATGTATTTTAGAAATTATTTTCAGTGGTTTTATTATTCATTTATTTTTGTCGGTCATGGGGCTTGAACTCTGAGCCTGAGTGCTGTCCCTCAGCTCTTCAGCTCAAGACTAGCGCTCTACCACTTCAGCTACAGTGCCACTTCCTTCAGTGGTTTTAATCACAAGATTTAATTATATCAATGATATTGGATCGGTAAAGTGTCATTGTTAGAAAGGCAAAAAGATGTATATATGGACATATGTATCAGGAGATCAGGATGGCATCATTGGAAAAGCACTTGCCTACCATGCATGAGGCTCTGGGTTTTATCCTTAGGAAAGCAAAGGCAAAGTCAAGACATGTAGCTGTGTATAGCTTTAAAAGTTAGTATATTTTGCATGATATAGAAATAAATGGGAAAGTCATATTGAATTCATCTGCAATTGGCTTCTAAATAAAACCATATTGAAATTTGTTGTAAAATAAAACTCAGAAATTGGAATTTTCAGCTCTAAGGTCCATGATGTAATAGCTGGAAGTTGTTTTACTTTTGTTTGTTGTCTTACCAGCACAGTAGTATTTATTATTGAGAAAAGCTAGACCTCTAGTTCTTCCCACTGTTAAATTCCTGTGAATAATGCAGTAGAAAGATGTGACTGCCCTTTGTTCTTGATACTCAACATTTGGGATAATCCCGCACTTAGTTTTTCATATTCCTTGAAATGCCTCTTAAAATATTGTTGCCTTTTCTTTTTTTTTCTTTAATAGGGTGAGCATCTCAGATAAACCCATAAGAACTTTTGTGACTCAGCTTCAGCAAGCAAAACAGCAAAGGAGCTGATTTTCTGTCAGAGTGTTTAGAACTCTAGTGAAGGAAACATTATTTGGAAGTAGTTGAGGACTGCTGGGATTTAGGAAATCCTCACAGGAATCAGTTTCCTGATGTCAGACAGTATGCTGAATCCCTCTGACGGCCAGTGTCCCCTGGTGTGAAGGAAAGCATGTGGAAGGTGATGGTACAAAGGCTCAGGGCAAAAAAATTTTTTTTGATTATTGTTGAGCCAGGTAGAGCTTTGCCATTTGAGTCAGAGAGTAACATGGACATGATGTGTATGGGTTGGAGTTAGGAATTCGGGAACAACAGGAGATGACAGAAGGCCTCACTTTTCATCATCAAGGGAGCAATATGGGAGTGGGAGGAAATACAAGAATTGAGGAACAGAGAAGGAAGACAGTGCCAGGACTCGAATCTGACTTTTATTTGGGAGAAAGGCCAAGATTTCATAGCAATGTCCACTATTGCCTCGGGTCTGAACCTGCTTGAGGAAATATCTCCCAGGGATTGTGGACCATAAACCCAAATTCTAGGGATCCCATGGTGCATGAGAGATTATGAAAACCAGTATGTTTTGATATCTGTTCTAGGATGCAAATGAGAGTATTATATATTGGCTTTTGCTCTCAAATGTAGTGAAAAGTTTGAACGTGTTTATAACCAATAAGATGCATGGAATTTCACTCCAAAACCAGGCAGCAGATGTGTAAGGCATGGTTTTGGATAGAAGCCTGGATGTTATCATGCTGACAGATATGATGAAGTCATTTTCTGTGTGTGCTAGTTATCAAACCCGGAGTCTTGTGCATGCTAGGCATAGCTCCAACATTGAGCTACATCTCCAGCCCTGATGAAGTCACTATTCAGATGAGCTCTCACAGTGGCTTATGCTAGTCTCTCAGGATTTCCAAACTGTTTTGTCATGACAGCTTGCAAATTGGACATTAACAAGTAGAAAGCATATAGCAGGAAAGGACTCGCTGGTGATCTTTAGGCAAATGTAATATCTTTTATTGTTATACCTGCTAAGATCACTTTGATTAATCTCTAAAGGAAAGCTGCATGGAGACGGATACTCATTGAGATTGCTGTTATTCAGGCAGACCTTCAATATTGCGTGCTGTTACATTCTCATATGTGATGCTTTAGCTTTGAAAGTTGAGCAACTTCACTTAACACATTTGCTGACAATCTAGTGTAGAGACACTGATTCTAACCACATGGACAAGGTGCATCGGAACAGACATGTTAACTCATAGAAAAATCAATGAATGAATTCAGAACTTTTGTTACTAATTATCTGCCCAGTGGGGTATTATCTGGAGAAACCATTATTTTTAGAATTTGCAGTTCGTTGATTGACCTTCTTGCTAAGTGCATCAAGTTGTAACTTTCATCTTTGATTCAGGGACAGAACTAACAAAAATAACCACTATCCATGTTTGCATAGCAGGGAGATCTCTGGGCTCACCTTTCCTTTACCTTATTTCATTATCTCATATTCTCTCTGCCAGTTTATAATTGTATTTTCAGTTTCTAGCAGGAGACTTCTGTTACATATTTGCTGAATGACTGAATGAATGGGTTGTTGCTTCAGTATATCAATTTTAATGTTGTTGAAACTGAGTAACCACCAGTGTTAAGTTTTCACATTTCTATTTCTTTCACCACTTCTGTGGGCAATGAATATCCCCAAATCTATGGGCCATGGATTAGGTTAACTGTACTTTATTAGGTGTTCATTCTGTCTAGCTTTATTCCTTCCTCCCCTTTTAAACATTCCTTCTCTATAACATCATCTGTTCCAGTTGCTTTTTTTACCTTTTTGTACCAGTCCTGGGGCTTGAACTCAAGGCCTGGGCACTGTCCCTGAGCTTTTGTGCTCAAAGCTAGCGTGCTACCACTTGAGTCATAGCTCTACTTCAGGCTTTTTGATGGTTTTTTGGAGATAAGAGTCTCATAGACTTTCTTGTCCAGGCTGGCTTCAAACAATGATCCTCAGATCTCAGTCTCTTGAGTAGCTAGGCTTATAGGTGTGAGCCACTGTATCCAGCTTCCTATGGCTTTTATGTCTTGAAATTTTTGGTTTTTCCTGCTTATGAACCTCATGGATATTGAGTTCTTCTAGTTACTTGAAAACGAGCTTATCACATCCTTCTACATCTGGTCTGCTGGAAATTTCTCCTTAGTAAAGACCAAAGTGCACGTTGGAAGCATAAGAGTGAGTAGGTCTGTGTCTTCTCTTGATTTCCACCCATGTACTCAGAAGTGTGCATGTGCCACAAGTAGTAGAGGTTCAACTTGGGACCTGATACTATTGCTTGGCTTTTGTCACTGAAGGCTGCTGCTCTACCACTTGAGCCACACTTGTATTTCCAGATTTTTCCTGGTTAAGAGTAAGAGTAAGGTAAGAGTCTGATGGACTTTGTTTCCCTGAACTGGCTTAATGCTCAGAGCTCAGCTGCCTGAGTAGCTAGGATTACATGTCAAGCTTATATTCTTAATTACTAGTATTCTCTGTTGTTTTTGCAAAATGGGTGTTGTTAAATATACCTATCAATGCACTTTAACAAAATAAAAATGAGTTAACAATGAAAAGTATTAGCTAAAAAATACCACATTCTCCTTTTAGCATCCTTATACCTATTAGCCCAACAAATATGTTGGAGGTGAATTAAAGGATCAGAATATATATATATATATATATATATATATATATATATATATATATATGTATATATATATATATATACACACACATATATTCTTCATATATGTATATTCTTTACTCTTTATATTCTTCCCTCATTCTCAGAAATAATTTGCTCATGTCATTAAAATGATTTATGTACACTTGAAATAATTACTTTATCTCACTTGTCTTCAAATATTTGACAGATTTGAAATATAGTCGTAATGATAATTTCATGAAATTTCTTTAATCATTCTTTATTCCATCCTTTTTGTTTCTGCTTCAGTTTAAGATTTTCTGTCCTAAAACATTGAGATAGCTATAGATTTTTAGCCTTGTTGAAAAATGTGATCTATGAACAAAGACCAGATAGAAATAACAATTTCTAAAACTTTGAAGACCATGAGAAAGACCCAGTGAGATCAGACTAATAACTTAGTTTTCTAAAATATTATTTTTCTGTCTTCACAGACACTTTCCTAAGTGTTCAGTTTCCTAAATGACTTAGATGTTAAATCACAAGAAAGAAACTCTTCTCTTTGAGATTAATCATGAATTCATTCTTCATCCAGGCCTTTTCTCCAAAGTAGACTTGTTTCTCATGGAAAGAAAACTTTGTTATGTAATATAAATTTCTTACATAACTGTCAGTTCTGTTTTACAAAGCCACCTGTTTTTCTATTATTCCAGGGATGACCTTCTTGTAGATAATTATACAATGCATTAAAATCCTTCAACCTGTCCATTTCAACCTCTTGCTTAATCTTGTTTCTATGCTGTGAAAAGAATTGGGACAAATAACTTTGCTAAATGGAATTCAGAATGATTGTACCCATCTTCGTTTGCTACTCAGTTGAGTCATTTCAATCATTTTTTGTGTGACAAGTTCTTGAGCTTTCTACATTTATGCAGTTTTATAGATAGAAGTTTTATTTTATGAGATAGAAGTGACCAAATTGGAATTTTCATTTAATTCCTTAGTGCTTTTATTGGTTGTAACAATGCATCATACTTCCTGAGCTTAGGAGCGAGGTGTGCACTTAAATTATTACTTTGTACTCACGCATTGCATTTCGAAAGGTTGCTTTTTTTAGAAGTTACAATATGATTTGAGACCCCCTCTCCCCATGTTGTAGAAAGAATGTTTTTTTTTTTGTGGTTTGTCCGTTTACTTTATTGAATTCTCGTTCTTGTTCTAAATAATTTGGCTATTTGGTCTTGTTCTAATGTGATACTACAATCTTTCCTTTTTTTGGGGGGGGGGCAGGGTCTGGTCATGGGGCCTGAACTCTGGGCCTGGGCGCTGCCCCTCAGCCTCAGCTCTTCAGCTCAAGGCTAGCACTCTACCCCTTGAGCCACAGCGCCACTTTCAGCTTTTTTCTTTTTTGCTTATGTGGTGCTGAGGAATCGAACCCAGGGCCTCATGCATGCAAGGCAAGCGCTCTACCACTGAGCCACCTACCTTCCCAGCCCCTACAATCTTTCCTTTTTTCCAGGAGTAACTTGGCCATTCCTCTTGTATGTCTCACTTGTTACCATATGTATTCCCTGCAACATAAATTCCATTATTATGAAGTCTCCAAAAAGAAAAGTTAATATTAAAAGACCTCTGTTATATCTCTGCCATTTTGAAGTTAGTGTGTGCAAATAGTAATTTTCTGTAACATTCAGAATTGTCAAATTGCCTATGCTATAAAAAAAAAAAAAAGAGTTTCACTGGATACCAATGTCTTGTGCTTATAATTCTTGCTTCTCAGGAGGCTGAGATCGGATGATTATGGTTTGAAATCAGCCCAGACAGGCAAGTCCATGAGACTTTTATCTCCAGTTATCCATGAAGGGACAGCACCTACGCCTGAGTTCAAGGCCCAGTACCAGCACATGGGCCCCAAAACGGCCTCTCAAGCTCAGAAAATGACTCAAGTGGCAGGGGCCTAAGTTAAATCCTGAGAACTAGCAGACAGACAGACAGACAGACAGACAGAGGGAGATCTGTCTTGACAAATAGAAGTAGTCATCATTTTGTTAAGAGTTCTAGAAAATTGTTTTTTGGGCTTAGTTTTCTTTCTTTTCTGGGAGGACTGTACAAATGGCCTAATGGTTTTTAGGCCTCCAGTCCTCCTTAGTTTTCTTTAATGTGTCACCTTTAGCAATGATGAAGTTTGGGGATGCTCAAAGGCAATATTTTGTATTGAGAGAAAAAGGCATTTCCATTCATGATTGTATCACTTCCTACTAGAGTTTGAAAATTCATGATGGATCTCTTATTGTCCCATTCCCATCATCTAAGTGAGCACCTCATTCTACAATGAAAAGATTGTATTTCCAGAAGGTTCGTTGACTGGCTCAGGTTATCATGCCTTTAAAAGCAGTTTTGCTGTAGATGCAATTCATAACTAGATTTTTTGGTTGGTCATAATTAAAATATTCTTACCACTAGGACAGAGATCCATTTTTGGAAGTTGCTCAAAACTTCATCATAAACATGTGGTGACTGCCTGTATATAATTTTTGGCACTGTAGAATATATTTTCAAGTAGAGTAACCCTTAGTGTAAAGCATATAGCTTTAAATGAAGCTTTTTGTTATCTGGAGCAAACATTTCTACCTTCTTTGCACTCTATGTTGGTCATCTAGTAGATAGCCAAGGTAAGCAAGTTAGTTACATTAACAGGGCTGTCAACAATGGCAGCAGTTACATTTTAGCCCTTAAACATGCAGGTTACATCACAAAGACCCATGTAGACTGTCATGTATTTCAAACATTGGTGAGTCTTCAGTATTCCTTTTGTTCCTTCATGACTGCTACCTCGCTCTCTCTTCCATTAATAAAAATTGTTCTAGGAAGCAAGTTGAGGAATTGTTTGGTTTTCCTCCATTTAAGCCCCTTACCAAAATGTTTATTTTGTTCTATGATTATAGTTACCAAATTTATTGCAAACATCCAGATATTGTTCATTGCATGTCTCTTCTGTCTCACAACTGAACATAAAATATTGCAAAAGCATCATGTAAAACATGAAGATGTGATTTCTAAGTCCTTTCAATTTTCTGAATGATGTTTATTATTGGGAGTATCAGCTCTTTAATGATGCTGATGTAGGATTGAGCAGAGTAGCTAATGGCATGCTGTGCATGTGTCTTCAGTGCCTTCAGATTCATGCAAATGCGATTGCATGCCAGGAGAGCAAAATGAATAAAGAAGGGCCCAGACATGCTAGTGGGGTACTTGGGGATGGACTGCCTCTCTGAGTTGTGGAAATTTAACAACATTTAATAGGAAGTATTTATCACTTACAAATATTTTACCTCTTTGGGGGAGAAAAATGATCTGATGTTCTGTATCAAAATTTGGCTTTCCATTTCAAAATGGATTTTGATCAGATATGTTTGTTTAGGATAGAGAAAATATGTCTGATATAGAAATAAAGCTAATTTCTGCTTTAAATGGATAAAAATATGAATTCTATGGGTAATCCTGGAGACCAAAATCTGAGTTCTATGGGTAATTCTGTGTAGAGCTGATGTGACAATCCGAAGACAAAATTTATGAACACAGCTTAGGAAATAGGAGATGGAGTTCTTAGCTATAATTTGTAACCATAGTGACAATGTGATTATTATTTTCAGCTTCAATTTATATAAAATGAGGAGACAGCAAGATGGTCTGTCCTAGTTGATCTCATGCACATTTTTCCTAAAGGATTATGGCGAAAAGATAGCTTATCAGTATGATCCATTTGCTTCTATAAGAAAAGTTAAGATTCATATCATCAGTTAAATTTTCATTCTGCATTATAATATAGTAGTATCTATGCTTTAGTACTGTCCAATACTTCCAATGAGCCTAGTGTTTTCAATGCTACCAATAACTTTTACATAATTTTATTTAAATTTCTGACTAGATTTGAATGGTAGCTCCTGAATGACATATTTTCAGTTGATAATAATGCTTGGGATTAACCAAGAAGTAGATTGACTGTTTCCCTTTTAGGTAATTTTAGGTTATAGGAATCTTGTAGAAAAAAATGCCAAAAAATAAAGAAAAATTTAAATATTGCCACATTTCTATTATTTATAAATAAATCTTAATCACATAGTAATAATATATGAGTGATACTTAATATTTTCTGTGAATATATGCATATTCTAATGGTTTTTCCAAAGTATAGAATATTTTAAAACATAATTGTACACATGACACTTAATATTATCTAGTATTAAGTGCTAGAAATCCTTGTAGTGCTCTACAGAATCTCTTGTGTTCCTTCTCTTTTTTTGTGTGTGGTGCTGAAACTTGAACTCAGGCACTGTCCCTTAACTTCTTTGCTCAAGGTTATCACTCTACCACTTGAGCAGTACTCTACTTCTGGAGTTTTTGGTGATTAATTGAAGATAAAAATTTTATATGCTTTCCTGCCATGGCTGGCTTTGAACTCTGATCCTCAGATCTCAGCTTCCTGAATAGCTAATAGGTATAAGACACCAGCACCCAGTTGTGTTCTTTCTAAACCAAAAGGAAAATTCAAGTTTAAGCCCTTTGACTTTCAACATGGGGGAGTTTTAAAATCATGAACTTGTAAATCCTAATATCAAGTCTTACAGTGATATTGCACATTCTTAAATTTAGGAATATGAACTTGATAAATGTGTTCTTGCTTAATAATACTCACTGTGTCTGTCATTGACCATCTGGTCTTTAGAGAGGAGCTAATCCATTTTTTGGCCACTCTCCCTGGCTAATTTCCTTCACAGTGAGGTAAGCAACCTAAAGAAATCTTGGCCCAATTCTCTGACATTAGAATGCCATGAAAATTTTTGTGCCAGTGTGAGAATTAGACAGCGTTGCCTCTGGGTGGGAAAACAAGTGTGTGCATGGCCCTCCTCTCTGGGCTTATAAGCATTTTTTTCTGAACTCCTCAGACACTGAAAACCTGTTAAAGAATATGAACTTTCACTGGCATATACTGAATTGTACATTTGATCGTGTTATCTACCTACATAAAATGTACTGTGATCATACTCAATCCCTCTACTACTCTTTTCTAAAGCAAGTTTAAAATTCCTTTGTAACTTTCAATGTTCAATTAAACTTGGTATTCTGTATTATGTCAGTGTTTTATTTTATGGAAGGGTGATAGGTCGAGCTATTCTTATCCCTCCCTCCCTCAGATAAACTGACATTCCAGGGAGTTGTCACATTTATTCTTGTATTTTATACTCCAAGTTTTGTGTCCCCAACATATGTACTTGAGTTTGAGCAGTCACCAGTCATTGTTCATCTGGTGTACTTCATGAATCAGCCTTCCCATGTGAACCTGATGGGAAGCAATACTTTTTCACCGGAACTCTTTATACCCACCTCTTCATTATCCTGTGATAGGATCACATCTGAGATGAATGGAACAACATCAATTCTGTATTTTGTTTCATATTCATAAATATGGAACCTTGAAGTTATATCTTTGTATTCAAATTTTAAGATTAGTATGTGGACATATTAGTCACCTGAAAAGTTTTGAGATAGGAGGTAGATTTATATGTTAGGTTTTCTTTATAAAAACAGAAACACACATATATACATATATATGTGTACATATATATGTACTGTTATATAAATATATGTATGTATACCTCTATGTATATTTGTATATATGCATATATTTATCCTTGGTAATCCTACCACACAGGCAGTAATCACAATGAACATATTTTAGGTAGTTTTCTTTAGAATTTTTCCCATTCACATACATGAAAATGGATGTTTGTGGGTGTGAATAGACATCTCTATGGGTATAACAAAATAATTATATTCAGTTCTACATCCTACCCTTAATATTTGTATGCATCCTTTGATATCTTTTAAATATTCAGTTGTGCTAAAATATTACCAGTTGTATGTTCTATTACTTATGATATTTAAATTCTACCTGTCTTTCAGCTGTGTGGTAGAAAGTGAAGAGATTAAGGTACTGTTTTGGGTACAGGATTTTCACATTGTTTTCCTGAAGCCTTATGAGCTTGGTCAAGTGGAGTTTATCTTAAGGAATGAATGCTATGGTTTTACAGATGCAGGTTGATTAAAATCAGAGTTTTTCTAATTTTTTAGCAATGAATTATCCACTCACCAAAAATGTAGTGTGACCCTACCATGTGTCAAAGACTGAGTGTGGGGAGAGATTAAGCCCTGGTCTATCATTGACTCATACAGTTACATGACCCAGATCTCTGTTGAGACTAACAATGGTCATCCATGAGACATATAAATAAGTATTTTAGAGGGAGAAATGTTCATTGCTCTGATAGGGTTGAAAAAATGCTGCAACAGCATCTCATTTTCAGATGGAGTTCTGAGATATACTGCAGGGGGGAAAAAAACAAAACAAAACAGAAGTTCAGCTGTTTTGTTAAATCCTTTTCGGAACTACTTTAATTCCAGAATTTGTTATTTGTAACAGGTACAGTAAATAGTTATTGGACTTGTACTGGAACAATCTATGTGACAGTACAAATTACCAGTGGACATTTTTTTCTTGAGTTAGTCCTTAGACTATCAGTACCAAAGTGCTGTCTTGAGATTTTAGTATGACTGGGTAATTACAGAGAATTGGAATGTTACTTAACCACATATGTAAGTCTGCTTAAAGGCAATTTCTACCTTGAACCATTAAGAGTCACATTTCCATCTTTTAGATACAATCACACCTTCTCTTCAGAACCAATAAAAGCAACAGAAGGCTATGCATATCTATCTATCTATATGCACACATGTCTATATACTGTGTGTTTGTGTGTTGTTTATATTCTAGAACTATATGTGAAAACTGTTGGCTACTTTTTGTGTAAATAGGGATAGAGTGCTTGTATTTTGCTTTTAATATTCCCTATTGTTTGAAATTCCAAATTAATTGTTTGCAGGTTGAGGATAACTTATCCATAAAGTTTGGGGCCAGAAATGTTTCAAATTTCAGGCACTGAAAAAAAAAAAAAACAGAAGATTTCAGCTCATTTCAGACTTTAGACTTTCTGATTAGGGCACTCAAACTGTGTTGCCTAAATTATTACTTATGTGTTATTATTTGTGGTCAAACACAGGGAAATGCTAGTATTGATATGACTTCAATGATGTTTTAGAATCATTATTGAGAAATACAAAGGCCAGAAAAATAGAATGAAAATCAGAAGTAAATAGAAAGAAGACTTGGCTGGGCACTTGTGGCTCACAAGCCTGTAATCCTAGCTACTTAGGAGGCTGAGATCTGAGGATCACAGTTCAAAGCCAGCCCAGGCAGGAAAGTCCATGAGATTCTTATCTCCAATTAACCACCAGAAAACCAAAAATGGAGCTGTGGCTCAAAGTGGTGAAGTACTAGCCTTGAGAAAAAGAGCTCAGGCCCTGCGTTTAAGCCCCATGACCTTAAAAAAAGAGATTTCCTTGTGGAGTATTAGAAAGGGAAATTGCTTTTAACTTTACCAATGATGTTTTCTTTGTATTAAAGTAGTGCTACCTTTGATAGGCTTTATTCTTTTTTTAATTTTTTTTGTAAAGATGCTGTACAGAGGGGTTACAGCTCCATGAATAAGGTAATGAGTACATTTCTTATCGAGTATTGTTACATCCCTCCTTTGTTGTTTTCCCACCATCCCTTTCCTCCCCCACCTCCCTCACTTCCCCACCCTCCGAAGTTGTAAAGTTCATTTCCAATATAGTGTCTTGTGGGTCTCATTGTTGCAGTGGGGCATCCCTTGTCATTGTTTCTGCGTTTTGTTCTTCTCCTTCCCCTCCCCAAATTAGACAAGTGTATATACAAGATGCAGGATACCAAAATCAAGTACAACAGGGGATATATCATAGGGGGAAGACCATACAAAAGAAACCAAAAAATCACAGAGTACATTAAAAATAGCAACAACAAAGAAAGATCTCTTGTATCCATAACTTGGGGTTCATTTCGCCTAGCATCATCTTATATGGTCATTTGTACATAGCTTTTGAGCTTTTCTGCTTATCTGATAAAATTACCCTAGACCTATACTAATTGTTGCAAATGAGGGAAACCGTAAGACCTAGATTTCTTTGTGTCTGGCTTAATTCATTCACTTAATACAATTTTTTTCCATCAGAAAGAATGGCACTGCCCCATTGGTTAGGAAATTGATAGGCTTTATTCTTTTGCACTTGTATTCATTCCTTCTTTATTCCTTTGGCTTTCTTCATTACTAAATTGCATGTCTACTCTGTGCTATCCCATGTTCACTGTGTCCCAAATATCCATCCTTGTGGCTCTCTGTTCTCACTCCAGGTTAGGCTTGTGTTGGGTGGTGGGGATTTGAGTGTTTCCAAGGCTGATCCATTTCTCAGGTGCTTGGCATGGGTCAGTGCATGGCTGATGCATTCCAACTTCAGACTTTCTGAAATATACATTTCTTCTTTAAGTCAACCAATTCTGATGTTTTCTGGCTTTCAATGATGAGACAGTAAGTTACATAACCTTTTTTGGTAAAATACAGAGTTACCTGTTTTCCCTTGACATTCTACTAAAAATCTAGGAAGATGTGATGTATTACATGGCAGCAGAAAGCATTGGCATGCAGGAAGTCACTGTGGTTTGTTTGTTGTCATGGTTATCTAACCTAATTTACCAAACACAGTTCTCCTACTGTGCAATTGTGCAACTGAACAGCTGAGAACAACAGTTAGTTACCCAAACTAATTCAAACACATTGAGCTATAAACTGAACACTTTCGTTGTGATATTACATTTTCCCAAATACTATTCTAGCATCTCTTTGGTTCCCTTCCCATATGTATCTAATTAGTAGACCAAAAGAAACGCCAAAGAATTATACAGACCTCATATGAAAGATTATAACAAATATTTCTTTATCTGCACAAGGAAAACAGCATTCAGCTATGATTCTGGTCCCCAATGTCTTCCCTGTATCACTAAGTCTAAAGTTGAGAGCTTGGAGAAAAGAAACTACCCTCCAAATCAAGAGTTTACCATAGGATTCATCCATCACAATTCAATCTACTTTATAAAGCTTGACACTCAGGAGCTTTAAATGCAACTGTGGCCCACAAGACCACAGATCACTTATGGGGCATAGCTCTTAATGCAAGAGAATGGGCTGTCTTGGCACAGTATCATTTAGCAATCTGAGTTCAAGCCTCTATATTAACAGAAAGAGACAGACTTGCTTCTTGGCAAATCTGATGGTCTCATTCATTCTGCCAAAGATGTGTTGAGGGTCAGGATGGTAGGTGCTAGTGGAATAAATTACCAAAATAAAGTGAAATTTCTGCAGTGACAGAGGGTGTGGAAGTATAACATACATGGAAGAATTGCTGAGTGAAGCAGAGGCAATGCCTGTGTGCTAATATTTTGAATTTGTTCTAGGTTTCTTTTCTTCTTTTTAATTATATTTTTTATCTGTGTGTGTCTGCGCGTGCGTAGTTTACGTGCTGGTCCTCAGGTTTGAACTTAGGGCTTGGGCACTGTCCATGAACATTTTTTTTTTCTCAAAGTAAGCACTCTACCACTTGAGCCACAGCTTGACTTCTGGCTTTTTTGGTGGTTAATCGGAAATAAGAGCCTCATATCTTTCTTGTGTAGGCTGGCTTGGAACCTTAATTCTTCACTCTCAGTCTCCTGAGTATCTATGATGACAGGTGTAAGCACCAGGGTCCTGTAGGATACTCTTTTAAAGACCTGCTGTGTGACTAGTTCAGTCTTAGCCTAGTTAGCTTTATCCCCTTGTACAAATAAACCACTGTATTGCCATGCAATCATAATTGTATATAAGAGGACCAAATAGAACTATGTGACCCATGGTATGACATAGGGGCAAGAGCTCCCAGCTAGAATTTACTCTCATCTTTGTCATTAACCATGAATCACTGAATTGTTCCTTCCTGCCTTTGCAAAACAAGGGCTTAGAAGAGATAATCTTTACTGTTCCAGCCCTGCTTAATATTTGAATCCTAACCTAGCTGGCCAAGTAGCTTAACCTCACAACTCTTTGGACCCTTCCAGTGACATAACCCAACACTTTGTTCTGTGTTGTCTTTTATAAAAGTCAACTATGTGTTCCCATCAGTTCTTACATTATTATAGAACATCTTGTCAAGTTTTCCTATTGACAAATGATTCCAGACAACAGATATACCTGACATTTGTGTGTGTGTATGTTGATATGTTTGTGTGCTATGTATGCCTGTGCACACCAGTACTAGTGCTTGAACTTAAGGCTCAGGTTCTGTTCTTTAGCTTTTTGGCTTAAGCCTGGTGTTCTATCACTTGAAGAGCAGTTCTCTACCAGCTGTGAGGGAAATAAGAGTTTCATGGACTTTTCTTATTTTTGCTGACTTTGAATCACAATTCTCAGATCTCAGGCTCCTGAGTAGCTAGTATTACAGGTATGAGCCATCAGCGCAAAGCTCTCCTTGGCTTCTAATAAAGGAAAGAATCCAGGTGGCAGAACTGACACCTAACCTCTTAGTCTCTTTCCTGTACTCTAGTGAGTGAGTTTTGTTTAACCACTGTCTCCAGACTCTTCAAGGGTGATGTTTTCCCATTCTTTCAAGTCAACAGTAGCCTGCCCTGTTGGACAAAGATAGTGAGGATGTTCAGAAATGGATGCATTGCATTGCTGTGCATTGAACGGCTAGATGTAGATGTATATTCAAAGCAATTTGGAAATGTATAAGTACTGCTCTGCCCTGAAGAATGCATGGGAATTTTCATGGTCCACATAAAGCTCAGAAATTTTTTGAGTTTCTGCCCTGAAAGACCCCAGGGTAATATTTTTGCAAATGCTTCCTGGAATTTTATAGCTCATCAGTAAAACTCCCACACAGGTGTCAGTAGTAAATGGAGAGCTTCTCATGAGAATCTAGTTTACCATAGAAATAATGGCAAGAAAGTGAAGTGAGCTTTGGTGTATTTATTTTGGAAAGCCCTCAGAGCTAAGGTGTGGCTCCTTGATTTCTAGATGGAGAGTGGGCTGCACCAGGCCACAGAATGTTCTCACAAGCATTATTTAAAAAAAAAAAAAAACAATTAGAGAATTTGAATTTTTAACATGGATATAAAATCCTACAACCAAATTAAAAATGATATTTGTGTTATAATTCTGCTTTTGGATATCTGACAATGTGACATTAGGGGATACAAAGTAGAGCTAAACATAATATTCTAAGATTCTGCAAGCCAGAAGGAAAGCAAAAATATGTCACTTTCATATGCTAAAGCAGAGACCAATCAGAGACCCTTGGGTAGGTAGTAGTTTTCGGTCCACTATGTTGGGGTTCATTGCTCTAAAAGTACATCACTTTTAGTTAAATAATGTTCAATATGCTTTCAATAGCTGTTACAAAAGCTGCCTATTTCCCTGTGTATAAAACTCCATGAATCCTTTACCAGTTACACCAGGAGAATTACCCAAAAGTGTAAGTTTAAAGCAAGAAATGAGCCAAAGAGTTTAGTTTCAAATTTTACAAATAAAGGGGAAAATCTCATATGTAAAAATTGCCTTTCCTGAACAAAGGGTGAACATTGTACTTACTGTTTGATGAATGCCATGATGTCAGTGTTCTAATGCATACACATTTAGCATACTCAACCCCTAGTACTCTTTTATCCCAGGAGACTCTTAGCTGATTCTTGCTTCATGTGTATAGTATAATCCCCTACAACAGAGGCACAAAGTTTAAACTAGTGCAGAGATAAATTTTCCCTGTCAAACAATGCTGGTCTTCTCCATGTTTCTGGATCATATTAAACGTTTCATGGAATGCATTTCTTGGCAAAAGCACCAGTATGAAGTCAGCAGAGCCATTAAAATGTCTTGATGGAACAGAGCTACCCTTCCACTCCCTGGGGGGAGACACACACACACGCACGCACGCACGCACGCACGCACGCACCTTCCTCGCCTCCAAACAAATACAAAAACCTTTGTAAGAGAGGAAAATATGGGCCTGTTCTAGAGTTTGTTGAATAACTTTCTGATCCAAAACAAAGTAGAAATGAAAGTATCTGTGAAGATTTGTCATCTGTCTCAAAAGAAATTTTCCAGAAAAGTCTTAGGTATTTTAGTTTCTAAAAGCCAGATTATAGCCAAGCAGAGCAATTTATACCTATAATCTCAGCTTGTTTTCCTTTTGTCCCCTGCCTTTTAGAATTGGGAATTTACCCCATTAATGTTGTTTACTTTTCATTTTCCTCAATTAAGGCAATAAAAGGCTGTGAATTTCCTTGCTTATTGCTTTAAATATGTCCCCTAGATTCTCATCGTCATATAATTACTAATTTTCAGAAAAGTTTTTGCTTGCATTTATTTTGTTCATATGTTGTTCAAGAGTAGGTTTGAAGCTGGGCA
The DNA here is from genome assembly GCF_019054845.1 of Dipodomys spectabilis. Lineage (NCBI taxonomy): Eukaryota > Metazoa > Chordata > Mammalia > Rodentia > Heteromyidae > Dipodomys > Dipodomys spectabilis. The sequence goes on along the minus strand of NW_024870884.1, from coordinate 4,501,232 downwards.
TGTCTTCAAGAAGAGCGCTGTTGACAGTTTTAAAGAGAAGACAAAGAAATGCTAGGAAGAGAAAAAATGGTAAATGACTGGATGTTGTATGCAAAAATGACAGAGAAACCCATAGAAACTTGCCAGAGGATTCTATCTTGACATTTTAGTCATTGATCAAGATGAAATAGGCAAAGTGCTTCTTTGTCACTCATTCTCTTAGATCTGAGTACACAAAAATACATTGACCAAAAAAAAAATCTTAAGATTTTAAAAAGTGAGTCAAAAAGATGCACCCTACCTATTATTATTACAATAATAATGTAAGGTTCAGGAACAAGTTCTGAAGAGAGAACTTTCTTATCTATAGAACCCATGAACAAATATGGAGCAAACTCTCTGCTTGATTGTACATTATCACTTGGTAGATACCTGGGCGCTGCTCTAGACAATTAAGTCAGCATCTCTAGGGCCCATGTATTGGTATGTTTAAAAAAAAATCTCCCCAGATGATTTTGTTGGGCATCTAAGGTCGAAACTCACTGATTCTGTTTATTTTCCTAGAGTGTTTAAAAACATGAGAACCAGGGCTGGGAAGGTAGCTCCATGGTAGAGTGCTTGTCTTGCGTGGAGGCCCTGGGTTCGATTCCTCAGCACCACATAAGCAGAAAAAGCCAGAAGTGATGCTGTGGCTTAGGTGGTAGAGCACTATCCTTGAGCTGAAATGCTGAGGGACAAGGCCCAGACCCAGAGTTCAGGCCCCATGACCAACAAAAGAAAAATGAGAACCTAAGTTAAGGATGACACTTCAGTAGTAGAGTGCTTGTGTAGCATGCATCCTCATGCATGCTATTTAATCCTTAGCATCACAAAATAGAACAGCAAGAACCAGTAGGAGTTGATATTCATGTATTTACTTATTTGCCTATTCATTTATTTGCAATATTAGGAATTGAGCTCAGGGCTTGTAACTGTTTACAGCTGTCATCATGTAAAACAAAATAACAATTTAAGTTTAAAAAAAGAGTATGGTATGTTGGATTCTGTCCATGATGAACAAACTGACCACAATAAAAGATCCAGTTTAGGTAAAATCTAGGGCCCTGCTGTAAGTGCACAACTGTAGACTTGCTCTTCTTCTTTCAAGTAATTTAACAATTTTGAACCACATTTAAAGTAGCCTATGAGAGAAGGGAAGTATGTACAGGAAGAAGGTTAAAATGGTGAAATTATTCCATGTTTTCTGTAAGAATTCTTTGAGAATCTGTAGACACTTGCATACTTACAATAAACACACATGTAGCAGTAAATATGTCAAGGGATGGAACACTGCAGACAGAACTTTATTTTTTTTATCTTTATTGTAAAGGTGATAAACAGGGGGCTACAGTTACATAAGTAAGGTAAGGAGTACATTTCTTCTTTTTTTTTTTAATTTAATTTAATTTTATTTGAGAACATACTGAGGAGTACATTTCTTCTTAAACACTGCTACCACCTCCCTCATTCATACATAATTTTATATTTGGGTTAGTGAAAAAAATTCTTGAGGTTGATCCGTCTTCAGGGAATTAGAACATTATAGAAAATTTCTGGAGCAAACAGAGACTAAAATGAACCTTCTTGACATCTAGGCGTCTGTGTTTTATTCTCCCTTTCTGTGGTGTGTGTTGTGTGTGTGTGTGTGTCTGTGTCTGTGTCTGTGTGTCTGTGTCTGTCTGTCTGTCTGTGTCTATCTTTCATTGTCAGCAGAGTCATCTAGAAAAAGCAACTGGCCTTCAGTTGTGGGAAACCATTGATTTCTGCCAGCCCTTGGCTGAATTTTTTCTGTCTGCTGCTGCTTATTAAATAGTGTAATAAATCTCCCCTTCCTTCTGGTCCCTTTCTCAGCAACCCTGCAGTTGCTTGGTCCACCTGAACTAGCACAGTTCCTCCCCAGCTCCCTGGAGCAGCCGCACCACACTGACCACCTAAGCAACATGCTAAAAAAAATCAAAAGACAACTCTTTTCTCTCCTGCCTTGTAGGGAGGTAGTCAGGCTGTCTTGGTGAGCATAGAAGAGGGAATAATGTGTGAAGAGGCTCTCTTACGAACATAATATGTGAATTTCTGCCTGATTGCATGGTTCTCAACCTTGTCCAATCTGAGATTGAAGGGAGTCATTTCTCACTCTTGCCCTGCTGTTGAGCTATTCAGGTAGTAGTTACACTTGATCCATGATTAACTTGTCTTCAAGTCACTGATTGCCTTTTTCTAAGGACAGCTTTGCTGTGATTTTTTTTTTTTTTAATGGGAAGCTGAAGTTAGAGTGTATGCTCAGACTGGGAATTCAGGTACAGAGAGTTCACTTTGTACTTCTGGACTCATCTCAGATGAAAATTTGACATATCACCGAAGTCCATAGTTTATACTTGGGTATACTTTTTTCTTTTTTCTTTGTCAGTCATGGGCTTGAACTCTGGCCCTGGGTTGCTGTCCTTCAAATCTTCAGCTCAAGGCTAGTGCTCTACCACTTGAGCCACAGCGCCACTTCTGGTTTTCTGATGGTTAATTGGAGATAAGAGTCTCACAGACTTTCCTGCTCAGGCTGGCTTTGAACCGTGATCCTAAGATCTCAGCCTCCTAAGTAGCTAGAATTACAGGTGTGAGCCACCGGTGCCCGGCTCTGGTATACTTTTAGTGTTGTAATTCTGTTGAATTTGACCATGTGTAATGAATGGTATGAATCTACCCTGTAGTATCATATAGAGCAGTTTTGTTACCCTCTAAATCCTATGTGTTCCCCTTCATCTTTCTACTAACTACCATGTTGGCATCTTGTATGTTTACTGCCTACAAAATTTGGATTTTTCAAGGATGTCATGTAGCTAAAATCATACAAAATGCTGCCATAGTTAATATTTGCCTATTCTTGCCCATTCGCAATGATCTTATACACTAAAAATATCTACTTATTTTTATGGTGAGTCTTTTTTTTTTGTCCATCATGGGGCTTGAACTTTGGGCCTGAACACTGTCCCTCAGCTCCTCAGCTCAAAGCTAGCGCTTTACCACTTGAGCCACAGCTCCACTTCCAGTTTTCTGAGTGGTTAATTGGAGATAAGAGTTTCATGGACTTTCCTGCCTGGGCTGGCTTTGAACTGTGATCCTCAGATCTCAGTCTCCTGAATAGGATTACAGGCATGAGCCACCCATGTCTGGCAGTGACTCTGTTTTAATAACTATAAAGCATTAATTTTTGGATGTAATTTTTAAAATTATTTATTATTATTATCTTATGCCAATCCTTGGGCCTGGGCACTGTCCTCGAGCTTTTATGCTCGAGGCTAGCACTCTGCCACTTGAGACAAATCTTCCAACTTTTTGGTGGTTCCTTGGAGATAAAAGTCTCACGTACTTTCCTGCCTAGATGGGCTTTGAATGGAAAAATACTCAGATCTCAGTTTCCTGAGTAGCTAGGATTACAGATATGACCCACTGGTACCTGGATAAAGATGAAATTTTAATTATTATTTGGCAGTGTCATAGAATAGCATGGAAAGTATAGCATTTGTTGACTGTTGTTTAGATTGGTTGAGTGCATTTCTCTTGTCAGACTGGATGCCCAGAGATGCCTGCCCCACGAAGAATATCAAGTCCAGAGCCTTGATTTTAATGAAGCAGCCTGTGAGAAGATGTGATTCTAGACAGAGATTGTACAGTTTGTACTATGGGCCACTCAAGATAGATTCATGCGTAGTTGAAAATGTTCATGTGTTCACCTGCATTAAGTCAAATCCCTGCTTCTGAGAAGTTATTGATGAGAAGTTATAACTTTTCTAGGCTTCTGTGTCTTTCTCTATAAAGTTAGAGACTATTTTATTAGGATAACCATACATTCTTTTCTCAAAGTCCTCTATGATGTTGTGAGTGTTAAAGTCTTATCCCACCTATATACAGTTCTATGCAACAAATTTATATTTATTAAATGTTACTCAAATATAACTCTATACTAACAGGCTTGTAGTTCTGCGTCTGTTGTGTTGTTAGTATCTTTACATGGAAAATGTGAGCATAAAATGAATTTCTAGAATTAGAAACAATATCCTGAGATACCATTATGGGGACATATTTCTTTCAAAACTGAAGAGATAATATTTTCTCAAATTCTCCATCACTTCAAATATTGGAATATAAATTCAACATGAATTCAAGTGTAACATGACATAAAATATACAGTAAGATGATGTATTATTCTAAATAATACCCTTTAAAAAGTCTTGGAAATATCAGCCAGTCTAATTGAAATGCCAGAGGAGACAACATGTCAGTTCTGTAAGAAATAGTCAAAATACATAGAAAAAAATGAAATGAGGTATCTCTTCAAAATGCATGAATTCTATTGTGCTTTGAACAATAGACCTATGTTTCTTTTGGATACCACTTATTTTTTTTATTTCTGGGAAAATGACCTTACAGTTTGCATTGATCAGAACCAACTAGTACAAATGAAAATACTAAACAGCATGTTCTGGTAATTTTTTTTTTGGTGGTAGCTATTATCTCTGTTCTAAAGAAATTCTCGAAGATGATACCTTTTTCGGATCAGATGTGTTTATTTCTTTGCTCTATCACAGTACTTTCTGGCAATTATCTTTTTTGAGTCTTAAATTGCTTATGTAAGTACCAGCCAAAGTTTTTTTCCCTGAGTTTCCAGTGATTTCTTTCTTGTTCTCTTAAATGTTTCCTTTCTGGCTTCTTTAACTTGCTGAATCATTCTTTAGGCTTCTGGGAGACATGTGGTTATTTCCCAAAGGGTTTGCTCTTGACAACAAGTGATTGCCTACATATTAGAAGCTTAGGTGTTGCTGTTTTGCTTCTTTTAAGATAAATCTCATTGGTTGCCTAGCAACAAAGCTCACTCTGTAAAAGGGAATTTCATGATGGACATGCTCAAAGAAATTGGATGTCGTCTTTAGATTCAGATATCAGAGAGCAACAAGGATGAAGCCATTGTGCCATTTGGTCTTTTGAGCTGTTGGTTCCAGTTTACTCAGGCTTATGTTGACCTCCTCCTCCTCTTCTTCCTCCTCCCCCTCCTCCTCCTTCCCTTCCTCCTCCTCCTCCTCTTCCTCTTCCTCCTCCTCCTCCTTTTTTGGTTGTGGGGCTTGACCTCAGGGCATAGGTGCTGTTCCTTAGCTCTTTTGCTCAAGGTTAATGCTCTACTACTTTGAGCCACACCTCTACTTCCAGTTTTCTGGGGTCTAACGGACTTTTCCTGCCTGAGACTGGCTTTCAACCGTGATCCTCAGATCTCAGCTGCCTGAGTAGCTAAGATCACAGGCATGACCTACCAGCGCCTGGCATGTCTTCTATTTTTTACTCTACTTTGAAAGCTCTTTCCCTCAGAATTTTCATCTGTTTTAGAAACACAAGTATGGGACATTTTACAAGGACCCATTAGAGATGTGTCTAGGAAGGAGTAGGTAGATTACTAAAAGCAGTTAAGTATTAGGGATGGGCTCATTTGCCCATCAAGAGCCTGTTGAAGAGATTCAGGGCTCCCCGTGTGAGATCACTTTGGTTAATTAAGGTCATATTTCACAAAGTGGCTACATTAGACTTGCTGGGTGGGTCTGAGAAAGCTCTATGGAAATGGTTTTAAATGCCATCATGCATCATTAATTAGTGCTGACAAGAGAGGCAATCAATCAGAAAGAGAAAAGACCTAGGGTGATGCCTCAGCGTAGAAGGTGCTTGATGATAACAAAGCTGATGAAGGGCTTAGGCAGGTGCAAAATCTGCAGAATCCACAATGCCTCACTTCTCCAGGTGTGGGATTATCAGGCTGAAGATTCTAGTTAGTGCAGGGCCCAAAGACGTTTCCTTGAGCTGCCAGTATGTTGTGGAAATACATGCAGGTGTGCTGTCTATTACAGGTGTGGATGGCTTTTACATAAACAGAGCACTGAAAAATAGTGGCAATGTTCTTAACTCTCAGAGAGGAGACAGCTAGTTTTTAAATGTCTTAGGAACAGAGTTTCATAGCACTGTTTAAGCATGCATCTATCTTTCGAAAAGCAAATACATTTGGCTCCTTGTATACTTGATTCTCTCAAAGCACAGTTAAGTGCTTTTCAATCTGTGCACTTAGTAATTTAGGCACTGTCACTCATTTTGATGGACTTTGTTTGGTGGTACTTTTTGAGTTACTTTATATTTTGTACTAAAATTCCCACAGAAGCTAAGTGTGGGTGGCTCATGCCTGTCATCTTAACTACTCAGGAGGCTGAGATCTAAGGATCATAGTTCAAAGCCAGCCCAGGCAGATAAGTCCATGAGACTTTTATCTCCAGTTAACCACCAGAATATGGAAAGTGGCACTGTGGCTCAGAGTGTTAGTGCACTAGCTTTGAGCAAAAAAGCTCAGGGACCATGCCCAGGCCCTGAGTTCAAGCCCCATGATCAACAAAAAAATAAAAATAAAAAAGGCTGAGACCTATAAGATCACAGTCCAAAGTTAGTCCAGGCAGAAAAGTCTGTGAAACACAATCTCCAATTAACCAGCAAAAAGCTGAGCTGGAGGCATGGCTCAAGTGGTTCACCATCCACCTTGAGCAGTAAAAGTAAGCAAATGAGATGCTCCTGAGTTCAAGCCCTGGTATAGGCAAAAAAATGCTTCCTACACATATTTTAAGTAAAACTAAAGCAACTATGGGACATATTTTATTCATACCATTAATGCTCCTTTACTTCTCTACCTGTATTACTCCTTGTTTGAAGATGAACTGTAGGCAACTTCTTTTCACTGTATTATTTACAGATCTGAAAACACAAATCCAATATTCTCATCTTCACATGGGCCATCTCCCATGAAATGGTTGAGGGCATGTGACTCTGGCTGAATCTAATAATTTCCGTTTTCTTCTCTTTCCCTAAAGTACCTTTGTTATGTGGTAGACATTTGTACTTAAGATTTTACCACAGCTTTCTGTTGGCTCATCTCCTCAACCAAGGTCATAAGGAAAAGTGACATTCAATTGGAACCTCCTTCCGTGGCCCTCCAAAGGACAGAACCAATCTCCCTGTCCTTTGTGCTCTTGTTGAATCTTCTCAGTATAGCTGGTACACTGTATAACTGCTGTATGCAATGTCAGAATTAGTTGATACTTCTGTTCTTTAGATTGTAAACTTTTGGGTTGGGCTGGAGGATATCTTCTTGTTCCTCCTAGTGTCCCAGGCTATAGCAGACGTCGTAAATGTCCTATCTTATGAAAGAATTACGAGACACTCATTAGGTAATTATGGAAGCCTATTCATGTCTGGCCCCTTGGCTAGAAAAATAGAGAAGTCCTAACTATGGTTGTTGAAGAAGACCTAGGCAGGCACATAGGCATATGGCATAGAGTAGAGGCGAACAGAATGAGGAACCCTTGTCTGTGAGATCTCAGAGCTAGCAACAGAGAGCAAAGATCTAATCTTAGAGACTGGAACTCTGGTGCCAATCTCCAAGTAGACTCTTGCATGACTTGAGCCTTGGTAAAAGATTAAAGGAAGACTAGAATTAAGGCTGAGTTGATGTTGACTGATGAAGGTCAAGGGTGTTGCAGGACCCTGATACAGGACTAGTCTACTAATGGTCACAATGCCTCAAATGTGGGGTTGTATGGCAAGGAGACAGGTGTGTAATCAAACTTGCACTTGTTGCAGCGGTTTTAAACAGTAATGAAATACAAGATGTTCGTACATTGAAATCTCTAATGTATCAACTTTTGATGCCTACTTGAGTTGTTTTGTGAATAGTTTGAATAAATCCTGTCATTGTCTATGTTTCATTGAAGAATATTTTGACCCAGTAGGGGAAAAATTTGAGAAGAGTTGTTTTTTGAAATTACTTGTCTATGCTGGGAATTTTTAACTATTGTACCGTAAAAAATGAGAGACATCATTTGAGTGTTGAGACAATTATTATGTATGATGTTCTCTTTGAAGTTTGGAAATAAGTCCAAGCAAATACCGTATTCTCATTAGCTTTATAGTGAGCAAATTTGCTAGTATAACTGGGTTGTGTAAAGTATTTTAATAACTAAAAAGCCTCTTTTCTATACTATGCATTGGTGTTTCTCATTAAGATCCTATTTGAAAATGACCTCACTGCTTTAAAGAAACATTATAACAGCAACAATGTCTAGGCACACCACAATAAAGAAGTCTATTTCCTTATTATGTTACAAGTATGTAGTTTTTGGCTGGCATCTGTGGCTTACGCCTGTAATCCTAGCTACTCAGGAGGCTGAGATCTGAGAATTGTGATTCAAAAGTAGCCCAGGCAGAAAAGTCCCTTTGAGACTCTTATTTCCAATCAACCATTCAAAAACCAGAAGTAGGGCTGGGGTTTAAGTGGTAGAGTGCTAGCCTTGAGTACAAAGAAGCTCAGACCGCACTTAGGCCCTGAGTTCAAGCCCCACAACACCCCCCACACACACACACACAATGTAGTTTTTACAATAGTTTGCAACTTTTGAATATTTTTATTTTTGTTCCAGTCCTGAGTCTTGAACTCAGCACCTTTTGCTCTTGCTCTGTATTTTTGCTCAAAGCTGGTGCTCTACCATTTGAGCCACCCCTCTACTTCCAGCTCTGTATTGTTTAATTGGAGATAAGACTCTGATTTGTCTGCTAGAGCTGGATTTGATCCTTGATCCTAAGATCTCAGTCTCCTGAGTAGCTAGGATTATAGGCATGAGCCACTGGCACCCCAAGTAACTTTTTCGTAGTTAAAATTATGGCAACATTTTCCCAAATTATTTTTTTGGGGGGGAAGTATAAACTTATTTGAGTTTAATTGCTAAGAGTACCAAGTTTTATTATCTTAACACCAGTTTCATCTGTGGCTGCATTTGTTGGTAACCACATTCAACTCATGCTTCCCACACAGAAAAGATATTTGTGAACTCCAGCCATTTCAAGTTAGATAATCCAGTGATTTTGCCCTTGCTCTTCAGTGGAGTCAAACTGGACAGAGGAATCCTTTTGTTTATTTAATAAAAGCATCATCCTGGGATGTCCTACTTTAGGCCAAGCCAAAAGGTGACCTATTTTCGTCCTAGTGCCTTGAATGGGTTTTCTCTTTGGCAAGGGCCATCCTGTAACCTGACCTTCCTGGCTTTATCCCTATTGTAGAGGAAGTGCTCTTCCTGTTCATACCAGTGTTGGGTTTATGATTTCATGGGGGCCTCTAGTCAGTCTCTAGACACATTAGAGAGAGAGAGAGAGAGAGAGAGAGTCTAAAACGCTGCCTGGCATTAATAGAAACTGAAGGAAAGAGCTCAAGGGCAATTGCAGATAGGCAGAAAGGAGAAAAGTGTCATTCTAGATTGTATTTTTGTTTCCCTTACTTTCTATAGGTTGTGCTTTTCTCTCCCTACCTCATTTTCTGTGTACATAAAGTATGTGTTTGATGTCAGAAAAGATGGAGAATGATATTTTTGAGAGATGCAGCCTTTGAGAGGTTTCTACTCCCAAGTGAATTTGACAATTCAGTAGTTGTAATCCAACTTTGATCATGATTTTTAAACAACAACAAAAAAAAGCATGAAGCTCATATACATACTTTCAAAATAGAAGAAAAGAGGATGTTGAATAGGAATGGCTATAGATAATAACTTCCATACAAGAAAGAAAAGCCAGCTGCTTGTTGAGTTTAAAATGATGAGAACACAAAAAACCAGACATATTCAGTCTGGCTGTATTTATTTTTCATTATATCCAGTGTCTGGTTGGTTACCAATAGTGACAAGAATTGCATAAATCAGTACTGATGAGACTATGCAAAGCGGTGGCTAATATTTGGCCATAAAATTTGGGGGGGAAAAGATAAGACAACTTCTTCAGGAAACAGTTATGAGTCAAGAGAAATCTTATTTGACTTTATTTTCTTCCTTTGTTTTGGCTGAGGGTAAAAAACCAAAACAGGCCCATCTTCAGAGAGCAGCAGGAAACAGGAAAGATGTAAAGGGGAATTTAACTTCTCAAACATTTACTTATTATCTGTTCTTATATATCTTTTAGATCCTACCCAAATATCGAGTCATTACTATTTAGCTTTGAAGTCTCTAAGATGTGGAAATGTGTTAATGACACCCACAGATAAACGTGAGACATACTTTAATTTCTTTTGAAAACAGAACACGGTGAAGACAATTTAAATGGCTTGAAAATGTGTTTAAACAGATTTTTTTAATGTTAGTTCTGGGGCTTGAACTCAAAGCTTAGGTGTTGTCCCTAAGCTTTTGTGCTCAAGGCTCTACCACTTGGACCCACAGCTTCATTTCCAGCTTTTTGGTTGTTAAGAGTCTCATGGACTTTCCCACCTGGGCTGGCTTTGAACTATGATTCGCAGATTTCAGTCTCCTGAGTAGCTAAGATTACAGGCGTGAGCCATCAAAACCAGCTAAACAGAATTCCTAACTGGAAGAAAGAGTGAAATGTAGAGTTACGTCACAAGATTATCGCCCCCAGAGCACATCTGCACACAGTGGCAAGGAAAGAGAGAAAGAGGAGCTTCTGTGCACACTTCCAGCCACTTTACTCACTGCACATTTTTATTGATCCTTTATGCAGAAATAAGTAGGCTCAGAGGTTAAACAACCTGTCCAGGTTTTCCTTGCTAGTAAAGGACAGAACCAAGATTTACATTTAAGTCTTTCCATTTCTAAATATCTTACCTTCTGCACATCATTGTATCATTTTCCCCCAGATACAATTTTCCCAACTATAATTTTCTTTCAGGCAATTAGTAACTTTGATTGGCAGATGATTTCCCCCCCACCCCATCCTGCTGTGTGCAACCAAGCTCAGTAGTACCATGGGGACTACAGAGCATGTACCAGAATGGTTTGTATCCAGATAGATGTGATTGACTGGCTCCTCAAAACACTGTGTGCATCTCAGCGCCTAGAAGCCAGCCCATGTGAAGTTTTCTAATAGCCAGGAAACAAACAACCCTTCCTGATAAAGACCAGTGGAAGGAGACATTTAAATGAGAAGAGACACCTAAGCATACAGTAACCTTTAGAAATGTCATTTAAAAATAACAAAACCTCACTTGATTGGAGGAGGCTTGAATTTTTAGGGTATTATTGTTAAGTTCAGAGGATTTCAACCTGAGAGGATTCTGTGAACTGACTTTGGCATTTCTCACCCTTTGGTGATGATAATCAGCCTCCTCATAAGGATCTTACCCTTCCTGATGGCTTTTAAGACACTGAAAGGAAAAACAAGGATAGTGCGCTAAGGTTCTCCTTGAATTCAGTGAGGAAGGGATATGGAGAATACTGAAAGGCCATAATGGATGCTTTTCCAGTGATCTTTCCTTTCAACATATCTGGAAGAGGATCTTGGCTGGGACTTTGGCTATTGCTTCATTCTTTCTGGATGACTTTACCATTTTTGCAGCTCCTACCCGCCAGCTTTAGATGTCCTAGGAGGGGCTTATCCAGGAAGAGGGGCTTCTCCTGGGGCTGCTGCCTGCAGTTATTTCCAGTGCTGAAGAAACAGGATCCTTAATGCCTTTAACAGTGACTAGCCATCTTGTATCCTGCCAGAACTTCTACCCCAAGGAGCAATGCTGGCTGCTGTTGAGAAACCACAATAGAAAAACCAGTGGTGCCAAGGATATGTGTACTGAAATCAATAAGGACACAGCCCCATGCATGCAAATGGCAGAGAAACAATTCCTTGAAGTTTGTACCTGGAAAAAGGGAGTAGCTAGCAAGTCTTCTAGAATGGGTGGATTCGCTCTCATTGTACTGTAACTCACTGTCAGCAGGAGCATCAGAATTTCTAGCGGTGGAAATTTAACATTCCCCGAACTTGCCGAAACGTATTTTGTTACTTCCCATTGCATTCTTCAGGGATTCCGAAGGCAAAGTAATTTCTGCAGAGTTTACAGATCAAGACATACAGGGGTGCCTGACATCTGTGTACTGGCGAGACTACTCTCTGATCTTAGAGGTGACCTTGCCACAGGTCCTAGAATGGATGCTCAGCATCCTGGAAAGTGGCAGAAACCCCTGGGATACACTTGTCAAATCCTTCAGCGATGGCAAAAATCACTCCTTTCCTCAAGTGACTTTTCTTTTTTGGGCAAGGCTGAAGGGTAGCACTGTATGCACCAGCAGAATGCGAGTTGTCAACCCAAACAGTACTTGGAGCTGCCTAGAGGCCCAGCCTTGTCATACTGCCCACAAGTCTTACCTGGACACCAGCAGATTGCCAAGATCTATGTGTTTACATCCTTGGGCACAGGCAGGTGGGACTGTGGGGAAATGACAGCACAAGCCATGATGTCATGTTCCTGATGGAAATTGAAACCTCACATGCTTCTTTCCACCCCGTGAGCTCATTTCATGCAGCTCCCACATAGTTCCTGGACCCTATGTGATCTTTGTTTTTTTTTTTTTAATTTTATTTGTGAACATACTGTACAGAGGAGTTACAGTTACATGGGCAGGATAGTGAGTACATTTCTTACCAAGCATTGCAGCCTCCTCCTTTGTTTACCCTTCACATCCCTTCCCAGCCTCCCCCCTCCCCCCCTAATCCCAATCCTTCTCCTCCCCCCCCTCCCCCCGGGCCCCCCCCTCCCCCTGCACCAACGTTGTAAACCTCGTTTTGGACATGACAACTTGTACTTCTCATTGTTGCAACAGGTCCACCTGTATCCTTAAACAACTGGTTTTTTCCCACCTATGTGATCTTTGAAAGACAGCTCTATGGAATGGAGACATTGCAGTAGTTTCAATCTTACCAGTTTCTAGATAAATGGTTTTGAATAAAGAAACTTCCCTTTGAATCTCTGTTTTAATATTTGTCACTGTGGAGGAGTTGTGTGAGTTTGCTCGGGCTGCCACAACAAGGTACCACAAATTGAGTGGCTTCAATACCTGAAATTTCTTCTCTTACAGCTAATGAGAAATAGAATTGCTGGTATCAGCAAGCGAGTCCTTCAGGAAGGATGAGGAGAATTTCTTGCTCTTGCCTAGCTTCTGGTGGTATTGGAGAGCTGCGGTGTTCCTTGGATTGTATACACTGCAAGTATGGGTCTCCCTTTCTCTTAAAGGAACTTGTCATTGGATTAGGGTCCACCCTAATCAAGTGTATTCACATCTTAAGATCTCTATGTTAATATCATCTAAATAAAAAGAGCTTTAGTCCAGTCACCCCCGTTCTGAGGTCCCCACAGCAAGAATGATGATATCTGGCTAGGAATGTGGCTTAGTGATAGAGTGCTTGCCAAGCATGCATGAAGCCCTGGGTTTGATTCCTCAGTCTCACATAAACAGAAAAGCCCAGAAGTGATGCTGTGCCTCAAGTGGTAGAGTGCTAGCTAGCCTTGAACAAAAGAAGCTCAGGGACAGTGCCCATGCTCTGAGTTCAAGCCCCAGGACTGAGGGAAAAATGATAGTATCCACTCTCTCTACTACACAGGTCAGTATGAGGAGATAGTATGATCATGTACATGTAAGTATTTGGTGAAGTACGAAATGCTACAATTTTATTAACTTTCCAACTCAGAGGCCCCTGTAAATTTCCTTGCTTAATTCCTTCTGCTGTTCCTGAATATCATTTGTATCACTGTCTGATCCCTGGCTCTTTTTCTCCAGATTCATTTCCTATTGTATCCCCTAAGGTATGTTTTCCTCCAGTCCAAAGAGACCAGTTATTTTCTGATTCGTCATGCACTTTCATCTCTCTCAATTTCTTCCACTGATTCTCCCCCTTCACTTAAGTATTCTTTCCTCTCCTCCTTTTCTTACAAGGCTGGGCTAATAGCCCATTTTGGCTAACTGTTCTTCCTCTAAGTTGAAATTTTTCCAAGGACGTGCTGGAGTTAGCTCACACTTGCAGGAGAGAAGTGATTGCTTATTGATTGTCACATATTCAGTAATACTTTAGGCAGCTTGAAATTAGCTATGGTGAAGAGTATTTACATCATGGGAACTGGCAAACACTAAAATTGGGGCTCTCTCCCCCTCTCCCTCTCTCCCCCTCTCCCCCTCTCTTACTCTCCTCCTCTCCTCTTCTCTCCCCTTTCTCTTTCTCTCTCTCTTGCTCAGCACTGAATGTTTTCATCTTCTGCATTTTAAATTCACTTTATATCTTTCTGTCTTTTTTTCCATTTTTAACATTGTAAGTTGAAGATTTAGTTATATAACTAGGAAGTTGTATGGTGGCTCAAGTGGTAGAGCAGCAGCAGTGAGAAACTAAGGGTCTGAATTAAAGCCCCTACTCAGGAACAGGTGGCTCATGCTTTAATCCTAACTACTCAGTAGGTTGAGATCTGAGGATCTCAGTTTGAAACCAGTCTAGACAGAGTCCAAGAGTCCATGAGACTTTTATCTCTAATTTACCAGCAAAGCCAGAAGTGGAGGTATGGTACAAGTGGTAGAGCACCAGCCTTGAGCAAAAAAGCCAAGTGAGAACATGAGGTCTGAGTTCAAGCCCCAGTACTGGAACACATACAGAATACCACAGTACCAGTAGTTATGAAATAGCCATTATTGTGTTACTTTTTTTTTTAATTTTAAGAGGCCAAAGTAGTATTCAGTAGAGGATACACAGTTTTGTGGTTTTTTAAAAAAAATCTATTTCTCATAGCACTTTGTTTATAAAAGGTGTTCATGGATTCATGTTAAATTGAGTAGGAAAAAGGGTCAAAGAGGGGAAAATTGACAACTCACATTTCCCAGGCCCTCACAGTGAAGTTAATACAAGCAGTGGACCCATTTTACTAAAGGTAACTGAGGGCTTCAAAAGGAGTCTGACTCTTAACGTCATGTTCCATTTTCTTCTTGAATAAAATGGAGTTTCCTAGCTCAGATTTCCGCCATCCAACAAAAATAAAGCAGCCGTTAACAACACGTGGCTATTGACAGCATTTGAAATTTCATGTCTTGAGAAGTATAAAACACACACTGGGTTTTAAAAACTTGGCAGAGAAAAACATCTTAAGTGTTACAATAAGAGCTTAGATAAATTGGGCAACAATCTATTAATAAAATTCAGTTTTCGTTGTTTTTTTAACAAAATGTGACACATAGTGGTTCATGTTACATTTCTGTATAAATGCAGATTTCTGGTTTCTAGGGCCTAGGATCTTCACTCTGTCTTATACGTACAATAGCATTTATATGTACATCTATCATATCATAGGGAAGAGAGTACAATTATGGAGACTATTCTATAGTCCTTAGCATCCTCTGAGATCTGCCATCTGGTACTGACCTTGAAGACCCAGCATTTGTTATGGATAAAGGAATGAAGGTCAGTAACACTGACCAATTGGCATCTTGTGAAAAGTTGGGCATCCAAAGAATCATAGAATAAGATTGGAGCCATTAGCCAAAATGTTTATCTCCAACTAAACTATGAAGATCAGTTGCCATAAGTCTTAAGTCTGAGCAGTTGGAGGAAAGCCACAGCTCCAAAGAAGATATTGTATTTCAAAGGAATTAAGAACCAATTCCTCTCTTCCTTTAGGGCATGGAGCAACTTCCAGTAAACACGAAATAGGCCTTGCTAGAATCCCTGTGCTTCCTAAGTAGAGGTCATGGGGATATGAACAGCCACTTCCAAACTGAGGAGAGAAAATAAACACAAGCTGGGAAGGGACACATACCTGGTCTCTCCTCAGCAGGTTATCACAGTAGTAAAGGAAAGATGTAGGATTTCTATAAATAGGTCAGATGTTTTAGAAAACAGAAAATGGATCAGCAGTAAGTGAATCTGCTGACCTCCCTGTTGGCCCGTTTCTGTGCCAGGGGAGTTCACACATGCATGCTTCAGCCTCAGAGAGAAGGGGAAAATAGGACTCAAGAGCCTCAGGATACTCCTGGCTTTCTAATGAAGAGCCAATTGTGAACGGAGTTTGACATGTCTAAAGTCCAGAGTGCTTGAGTTTCATGGAATTGTTTTTCTGTTTCCTTCCATGGCCTATATTTCTGAGTGTCAGTCCCCAGATACAGAGAAAAATCTCCCCTGTTTTGAAGTCACAGAACTTAGACATTCATGCCTAAGCTGTGGCTTCATGGCCAGCTCTACCAGTGTGTGCAGAATGCTGCAGCAAGTCTCTCCTCCTATTTCTTCCCTGGGTTCGAGATGAGTTCTGCTACAGCATGGGAAATGAATGGGCTTTGCAGAGGATACAGGGAGGGTTTCCTCTGGCAGGTAGTCCCATCTGCTGAAGCTTTGTTTACTGAGCACAAACTGCAGCTTTATTTACTAATATTTCAAGTTAATTTCAAGGGTTTATATATCATATATATGTATATGTATATACATGCATGTATATATACATGCATATATTTCTTCTACACAGAACAAAATTTCAGTATAATAGAACTAAAGCAGACTCTCCAAGCATCACCACCCATTGTGTGTGTGTGTGTGTGTGTGTGTGTGTGTGTGTGTGTGTGTGTGTGTGCATGCATGTGCATGCTCGTGTGCACACATGTGCCAATGTATGCCAGTCCTAGGGCTTGAACTCATGGCCTGGGTATTGTCCCTGAGCTTTTTTGCTCAAGCTAGTGCTCTACCACTTGAGTCACAGCTCTACTTCAGGCTTTTTTTTTTGAAGGGGGGGGTATGAAATTAATTGGAGATCAGAGTTTCATGGACTTTCCTTTTCCAGGCTAGCTTTGAACCATGATCTTCAGAGCTCAACCTCCTGAATAGGATTACAGGCCTGAGCAACTGGTGCCCAGAAATCGCTTTCAATTTTTAAATTAGGTGACCCAGCAAGTTTAAGTCATTCAAACAGAGTCATTTATCTAGGTCTGGCGATCTCTAGCCCAGTTCTCTGCTTACCATACTAAAATGAACAATTTTACTTCATAAGAATAAGAAGGAAAGCTGGCTCATGCCTGTAATCCCAGCTACTCAGGAGGCTGAGATCTGAAGATTGTGGTTCGAAGCCAATCAGGACAGAAAAACCTATAAGATTCTTAGCTCTAAGCACAAAAAATAAAAATAAATGCCAGAAGTAGAGCTGTAGCAGCAATGGGAGAGTGCTAGTCTTGAGCAAAATCAAGCTCAAGGGTGCAGCTCCCAGACTGAGTTCAAGCCCCAGGATCAGCATGCACACACACATGTGTCTGTGTGTGTGCACACACATGCACGTGCACATGTGTGTTCATGCACATGTGTGCACACACATACACATGAAGATAAAATGGATGATAAGAGCTTCATGTTCTGATAAGGTCAGGAGTAAATGATTTGTGGTTTTGGCACTCAATTGGAAGATCTGTGCACAGTGCATTTTGCTCAGGGAACATCTAATCTCACCCTGACCTTGGGATGCCCTTGTCACCCCTTTCATAGGCTGGCATGTGTTTCAGTTAATATAGATGACAAGGATGGAGATGCATTTATTGGAGTAGCACCAGCTCCTTCTCTTTTGTTAATCAGGAAAATAAAAGAGAGAAGTGTAATATCCTTCAGAAAGTATGCTTCCTTGGGGAGAATGATCCTGTGTGAAGCATCCATGAAAACCTTCTATTTTTACCTTTTCTGAGCTGCCCCTCTCCCCTCAGCCTCCTTTAAACCCTCTGCTGAGATTTCACTCTCTCTTTTTCCTAATCCCCACAGTGTGGCTGGTTGTGACATTTTTAGAAGGCTTTAAAGTAAAAAGCCTCATTTTCTTGTGCATTTGACTTTTTTTTCCTCTTTGGGGGAAGCCCTCTAGTCTTTGAACACTCAACTGTGCCTTTCCCTCAAGCAGGAAGAATTGTACACGGATGTCTGTGATAAGTAAGGTCTTTAGACATTTGGCAGAGTGCTCAGCCCTGGGATGATACCCAGCCTCTCACTCCACTGGTATTTCCTGCCACTTGGGGAGTTTTGTTTCCCATTACCTTGGCTAACCCGTGCAAGTTTGTATTTTAAGCAGACACTTCCTGCTTCCAATGCACTTGTCAGACACAAGTCCTAAAGTAAGCTGAGGATCAGAAGGAACTGTTAATATGCTTAAGTAAGTGCATCTAAGTGGCACTTTCCTTCTAGGTACTTCCTGGGTGTCACTGGATGCTTTCTCTTTGAAAGATGCTTTTATTGGTTATTACCAATTGGTAAGCTTTGTCTTTGTAGAAAAATACCTTGCTGTTTTACCACAGATAACACACACACACACACACACACACACACACACACACACACACACACACACACACACACACACACACACACACACACACACACACACACACACACACACACACACACACACACACACACACACACACACACACACACACCAAATTAACCTTTAAAGTTGGAGCTGCTTTTCAAATAATCTTGGCATGGCTACTTGAAAAAGAGCATCCCATCATATGATATGGCCTAGACATGTTATCTGCCCATAGCTGTATGGAAAAGCTCAAACAAGGAGAAAGATAAAAGGGACTAAACTATTTTGTTTTGATAGTCTGTCCCTAAATGCCCTTTTGAACCCAAAGTGGTTGCCAGAAAGTCTCTGAACCTCTCTTTCTTCTATAAACTGGAAAGTCACATTCATTCATGCTTTATGTAGGAACTGAAAAAGAGAAAGGAGAGCTCACTAAACTATGCCTCGCATAGTCGAGGGGCTTAGAGCCCAGAGGAGATGAATGATGTATATGGATTCTGATGAATGAGGTGCATGGAACCTGAGTACGTTTTCTTCTGCCTGAAGCAAGAAAAAGATAGTCTTTTAAAATATGCCTGTTTAGGACTGAGGGACAAACAAATAAAATTCTTCCATGGTTTAAATACTCCAAATGGCCAGCCATGGTTGAAAAGTGCTCAGGTTTGCAGTGCTTTCAAGGTGGGTATTTATAGCACTGTCACAAATTGCTTTCTGCTTTCTCTTCCTGTTGCTCCTCTGCGCAAACAGATGATGATTTTTTTAAGAGCATCGATAATGGAAGAAAAGGCTGATGACAAATGTCAGTGGTCACACTGGGCAAGTATGAAACACATTAGCATTCAGTGCTCCTCATATCCCAGCATCTCACGGGAGAGTCTTTGTTCATTTTCAATGTCTGTGTTTTGGCATTGATTGATGTGCTAGTGTCAGGCCTGGGAAAGAGAATTAACCTTGTCTTCAGCCTCTACCTTGAGAAGCTGGTTGGGCTCACAAAAGCTTGAGCACTCTAGTTTCCCTGTTGAGGTTATGATTTGACTTGGTAGTTACCCAGCGATTCTTGTTTGTAGCTTCTTATTGCAATTGGGTAGGGAATTTTGTTGTGTGGTAATGCGTGGTGAAGCCTGTGATAATGAGACTTGTACAACAAGGAATCTTCTTAACAACTGAATGTCAGCTCTCACTCCTCAACAAGGTGGGCAGCATAGGAGGCAGATGAAGGATGGATGAGCCCTGCATCCCTGGAGTTTTGTTGTTTTAAATCACTGTTAATCAGTTTAAGAAGTGCTCATTTTGATCCTGGTATATACCAAGTCCTGTGTCTTATCTTTTTCTTAAGCACAGAGCATGAAATGAAAGTGTTCTTTTACCCTAGAGACTCACACTAATTTGTCTTCAGAACTGACTCAAAATCAGTGAAAGAATCAAAGGTAGATCCCAGAACACCATCTCTTCTGCTGCTCTTATGTTTATAACTGTGATTCTGATATTAGCAGAAGTTCATTTTGAAACAGATTAATTACTTTAAATATATATATAATAATCTTGAAGACTTATTTTTATCAGTGTCCAAATTGTACTGGATACCACTGGAGTAACTATAAAATTGTAGCCAAAAGCAATCCAGAAAAGCGAGTGATCTTTCAGATGATATGTAGGTACCCATGAACCCTACAATAGATTAGCATTTCAGAATTATATGTTAATGTAAATTATATTTGAATAATCTTTTGATAGAAGCCAGGACAAAAATACAGGTTTATGCTGTTGACATGAAAAAAATTATATGTTAAATAAATTAAAGGAAAATGAAGAATGTTTCCGCAACTCAAAAATTTGCTGAGAGAGACATGGAACCACCACTCCCTCTAGTGACAAATTATAAATTAGCAATGAAAAGAAATAGCATTAAAATTCCAAATGTTCATAAGGAAAAACTTTCTATTCTGGATGAAGCAGAATGTATGGGTGGAATCAGTAGAAATTAAAGTGTGGGAGTATGGGCAATAGAGAAAATTTCCTTAGTTCTTTTAAGTATTAATAGTCTGTACTTGCCCAATTCATTCTTTGTTGTTGTTTTTTCTTTTTCTTTTTTTTTTTTTTTGTCGGTCGTGGGGCTTGAACTCTGGGCCTGGGCGCTGTCCCTCAGCTCTTCAGCTCAAGGGGAGCGCTCTACCACTTGAGCTACAGCGCCACTTCCGGTTTTCTGGTGGTTTATTGGAGATAGGAGTCTCACAGTCTCTCCTGCCCGGGCTGGCTTTGAACCGCGATCCTCAGATCTCAGCCTCCTGAGTAGCTAGGATTACAGGCGTGAGCCACCAGCGCCCGGCTCTGTTGTTTTTTCTTTAAAGACCCCTTGGACATATGGATTCACTTAAATGTATAAGCTTGGAGATTGATTTGTAATAGCTTCTTTTCTTTTGTGGGATTCATAGTGAAATTCAAACTCATGGCTTCCTAGTTGCTTGGCAAGAACTCTACCACTTGAATCCATGCCCCCAGCCCTTCTTTCAGTTTTTGTTCTCTCTCAGATACATTCAAGTTTTTGTGCCTGGCCTGTCTTAAACTCTGTGTTCCTACCTATAGCTACTGTATATCTTGGATTGCAATCATGAGCCACTGTGCCTGGCCTTTATAGTTACTTTACATTTTTAAAATTTAAATAACACTTAATTGGCTATTTAGGGTTTTACGACTTCTGATATTACAATTACTTTCCAGAATTTCATGTCTAGGTACATATATAAATCGATGTAAGCTAGAAACAAAGAGAAGAAAAATACAAACCCACTAGTCAGACACCAAGATTAACATTGTGTGTGTACATGTGTGTGTGTACATGTGTGTGTGTGTACATGTAATTTTAAGCAAAACAGCTCATAGTGTCATGCTTAAAAAGTCGATGTGTCAGGCTGGGAAGTAGCTCAGTGGCAAAGCAACTTGCCTAGCAAGTGCAACGTCCTGCGTTCGATCCTAAGTACCAAAAAAGAAAGTACAAAAAAAATACAGTTAAAATAAAAGTCAGTGTGTGGGTATCAGTGGGATGCCTATGGTTACCTAAACGATCAAGGGCTTTAGTCTGAGATGAATGGGCCCTAACATAGCTACGATCTCATTTGACATCTGCCGGAGGCTCTGTTTGCTAAAGTACAATCCAGATAACCTTGCTTTTAAAGTAGGGCTTTGAAGAGTAGGAAGAGCTTGAGTTGAGGTTTGGTGATATATAGATCTATGTCTATTTTTCATCTCTCTTGTACCAGGTATGGAATTATGTTTTGATTATAAAATAGTAATGGTGATTGAACAGCTAGTCTGAACAGTATAGGAGGAAATGAGAAAAGGAAAATAGAAAATACCCATAACCCATCATGCACCAGACATGACTACTGTTAATGTGCAGTGACAACCTTTTCTCACTTTCTTTCCCCTTCACTCTCTTGCTCACTGTCCTGTTGAAATCCTATTGTCAGTGGAATTCTTTTTTAGCTTTCCATTGACACTGTCTGTAAGACTAGTTGAGTCATCCACGAGATCCTACATCCATTTATGTTCTAGATGAGGTATGTCCTTTAGCCACCTGAGTGTCTCAACGTTGGGCCTCTGAAAATGTGTGCCCTAAGATCCCCTCCTGCTGTTGAAGCCTTGGCTGAGTCTCTCAGGAATGGCCATTGTTTCCCACATCAAACTCCTTGCTTGGATAACTTGGTCCAACTCACTGGAAGCTCTGAGAAACTACACACACACACATCCCCAAGGACAAAGAGGTGAACATTACACAAGGTATTTGCTCTTTCCTCCTCCTGTTCTCACTCTGATTGATTGGTTTGCTGAAGCAGTCAGGCTGTGAATACTTGCTGACAGCTTGAATGTTCTATGTACCATGGGAGGCTCCCTGGAGGACTGAGCAGGGAAGAATGCCTTGCAATGTATTTAGTACCAACTGGAAAACTCACAATATGGGATGTGTAAATTAATGGATTGCTTTCTCTAAAGTGAATTTTGAGGAGATGTTTACATAGTTGCAGAGAGGAATATCCAGCTAAGGTGGGAATTTGAGCTGGGGGGGGGGGGGGGAAATGTGTGGAATGAAAACATTATGAATTTGTCAGAGCTGCAAGGACTTCCAAGGTCATTGGAACTAATGTTCTCATTATCTGGAGAAGGTAACTCCAGTGTCTCACACAACCACAGAGAAAGTTTTACCTGGCATCCTAGAATTAATTTATCATGTCAGAACCATAAGGATGGATTGACAAAGGGTGAAATATATAACAACTCTCCATGGTATCTGGTTCTAGTGTTTCACATTCCCACATATAAGGTCCTAAAGGAGGTTGATTACATACTACTTAACATCTTTCCACTGATTTGTTGTTGTTGTTGTTGTGAGTTTTAGGACCATGTAAAAAAGTACTGCTTTAAAACACTTAGGGTCATAGGCCTTTTTGCATCCTAAGATCCTGAGATTTTTCTGAGGTAATGTCATTATACTCCAATCATTTTTTTTTTGGGGGGGGGTCATGAAGAGTATATGCTTATTTTGTGGAATGGCCAAAGGGATTTTTTTCCCATGATTTAAAAATTGATTATCTCTCGTTCTCAATCATTTGCTGTCAGCAGCAAAAATTCAGTTCATTTCCTCCTGAGGAAGTCTGAAGCAAAATGTTTTCAGAGAAACCAACTCACAGCTCTGATGCACTTTCCCTGATGGTAAATGAGAGATCACTTTTTTTTCCCATTTTTTTTAACTTGTTCCTTCCTAAGGCAATAATTGTTGGCCATGAAGACTGTATTGAGGTTTCCTACTGGTCCCTTATTCAGCCTTCCTCTCTCTTAAGTGAAACCTTTTTCCCCACCTAACATCCAATCAACCAGTCATTGGGAGGCTCTTAATGGCTCACAATGGCTCCCTCATTCAAATTTGCCATTCTACTGCCACCTTTTGCATTTTAAATTAGGCTCTCTAGTGCTTTAGTTCAAGAACTAGAGTACCAGATGTTGGGATACAGGAAACAACTGCGGAAGGCATTTAGAGAGAGGCAATAAAGGAAGTTTGTGAAATCAGATTCAATTAGGACTTTACCTGATGACCTGTAATCACCAGCCTAAAGGCAGACAGGTTTGGAGCCCTCCAGGGTCAGACAGCTGGGTTTATGTACTTCTGTCCAGTTCTTGCAGATTGCACTCTCAGACCATGCCTGTGATTTAGGAGAAGAACAAGCTGGTGGGATAGAAGTCGTTTTTTCAACCAGGTGTGTTCGTAAATTCACTAGTTGACTTAGTAATGACAATGGAAAACCAGGTACCAGGATCCTTCATGAAGGTCTGTGTGAATTTGGCTCACCTTGGGCTTCAGTCTCCTTTCAGCCTTAGTGGGCACTCATGCTTTCTCCCTTTTCACAAAGTAGTAAATAGCACAGAGTCCTGGTTTTTAAGACCCTCAGAGCTACTCACAGCGGTGTGGTTAAAGTGGGAAGGTGCATTCTGGTCATTCTAGGCCAATAGGTTAATAAATTCCCATCCTTGTTTCATCTCCCTCATATATGGTATAGGGAATTTTTCTACCATCCTTCTGCTTTGGTATTTTCAGGGACTAGAAGCCTCTGTCTTCCATTCTCAGCCTTCCAAATAGCTGGAATTGCAGGTATGATCATCAGCACTCTGTTGTATTCATTACAGTGAAGCAAGCTATGTATTTCTTTTGATTAATGGATCATTATTGTACGTATGGCATTATTTACATCAAAATACCTGGGAAATTTATAGCAGGAAGCTCTAGAGACTGTCAAAATTAAACCTGGGCCAGCAAAAGAAACTAATTTTAACCCCTAATCCAATAATGTTTCATTATACAAGTAAACAGTATATCAAGAACAAAATCTTAAGCAATATATCATGACTTTCTAGTTTGGTTATCACAATTAAAATAATGTAGCTCACAGGAAGGAGGCCAGGACACAGGAATAGATGTAATAGGTAATCGCCACGCGCTGTTCAAGAAGGTATAGATACAATCCCAAAGCTAAAGACACTTTCATGATTACAGAGGGTCCTACACAGTGCTGCTGTTGTTTCAAAGTGAACAGACTTAAAAGGAATCCAAGTTCACACAAAACAGGAACATGTGTGCAAATTAAAAATGGAGCTGAAGTGACTTCAGTCATTTGGAGTACATTCAGTGAGAAATTCTAAAGCATAGACACCATTCTATGTTCGTAAACCCCATGTAATTCGACCTTCTACACAAATGCTTTCACTGTATTGGGTGATGGAAAGTCTAGTGCTCTGGGGTGGAGTCAGGCGGATGCTTTTTCCAGTATGCCAGCTTTCTCTGAGTTGGCCACAAGATGGCAGTGCAGGAAAGCCAGTGACTGAAATCTTGCCCTGTGAGCTTGGAGGCACACAAAACAGCCTGTTAGATAAATTGAAGTTCTCCATGAGTGAAAGGTGGTTTTCTGCATTAGGAAAAGATGAGAAACTGGATTTAATTTTTTAACTAGAATGCAAGATGTATGATAATGAGCACCCAGGCCCAGAGTTCAAGCCCCATGACTGACAAAAAAACAGATAATATGTATGTATATTTATTTTGTTTTCTAAGCCCACAGTCTTCAGTGATTTTGTATATTGGTCAATGTGCACTTTGACTTTATGTACCACACTCTCGTAACTGAGAGTATGTGAAATAATTGGTATTGCTTCCCTAACATTGCAAGTACAGGCCCCATATGTATGAAACTGAGTTTTACACATATACATGAGAATGAATTTTTAAAACCAAAATAAGATGAGACATATGTATACATTGGTTTGAAATCAGAAAAAAAAAAATCAAGGTAAAACAAGTATAAGAGTGAACTTTTTCTTATATTCCAGAAAGGTTCTGAGTGTTTAACCTAGACTTCACTTATTAGATATATGACATTCTTAAATTACATGCAAGTACATTTTTTTCAGATTTTTTATTGTGATTAATTGGTTACATAATTTCCCAAATTTCACAGTTTTATGAGATAGTGATGCTTAGTTAAAGTCACAAACACATTCTAACTTTCATGGAACAAATTTTCTATCACGGTCTATAACATTTATGAGTTCTAGGAGCTTTGCAATACAATTATTTCTTCCACATTGGGTGATACGTACATTTCTTTTGTTTTGCATAGCATCAGTACATTTTGTCCCACTTTTATGATACAATAGACTTTTTGAAATTAATACTACACATAGCTGATACTTGTACATTTTTTCCTCTGATTATTTTACTTGTGAATTTTTTATAAAATCCTTTTGATACATGCTAAGCATGGGAAGTTTTAGCAGCTGGAGACAAAACAAGACATTTCCTAGTTCTGTAGCTGTGCACATTTAGCTGGTGGGAAGAGACTAGGAAAAGAGTATTCCCCTGCTAGGCACTTGATATGTGTGCTCAGGATTTGGAACCTAACCAAGAACCTGGATATGCTCTGGGCGATTAGATCTGGGATGGATTTGGATGGTTTTTCCCCCTGGTTCTTAGTCCTTGTTGTGCCCTCCACTTTACAGCTCTAGGCCACTAGTAGGTTTCCATTTGTGACGTTGTCTTTTCAGTGTCCTTATTCTTCATCTGTGTTTGGTATTTTTTTTTCTTCTTTGTATTTTTTTCCCCTCATCTACAATTGCTGGTCAGTTACCGGTCAATTTCTATGATTAGAAGTTTTTTGAGAACACTGGGGGCAATCTCTGTCATTGTCACCCTCTTGCCTTAGTTTCTAGGGAGTGCCAGCCTCCTCCATGTAGAACTGTTGGCCAAAGGTGCGGTGCAAAAACAAGAGAGCTGTGATGGCCACAGGGACTAGGGGGAATTTCCATCTTGCTCATAGGGCTGTGATGGTCTGGTCTGTGAACCATACTCTTAGCATGGTCTCGAGCCACAGTGGGCTAACGTCTCCTTGTAATTTTAGTAAAATCATGGTAAGATGTTGACAAATACTTATTCCCAAACATATGCTGGACTGCCTTCCAGGCTTCAGCCTGAATGAATAAGAATTATAATATTCTGTCTCATGCCTTTTTTATATGTTTTCATTGCAATTCACAATATTTCTTCTGGGTATGGAGGCTTGATCTGAGAGCTTCTTTCTTGCTAGACAGGCCCTCTACCACTTGATCCATGCATCCATCCCTTTTTTGGCTTCAGTTATTTTTCAGATAGACTGTTGCATGTTTGTCCAGGGCTTCCCTCTGACCCTGATTCTCTTATCTATGCTTGTATAACTAGATGACAGATATACATCCCAGTTTTTTGTTGAGATGGAGTCTTGCTAACTTTTCCCCACAGGCTGGTCTGGATCCATAATTCACTCAGGCCCTGCATCCCAAGGCGGTGAGAGTACAGGCATAAGCCACTCTGTCTGGCCCCCAAGTCACAGTATTTTCATATCCACTTTTGCTGTTTTCTTGTCATCATTCGACAAGAAGGTAACTTTCAGACTTCTCACCTAGCCAGTGTTTGGAGCTAATAGAAATAGTTTTTATTCTGCTGTTTCTCTTTTTAAAGTTTATTGTACTTTTTATCTTTAGAAAGCATAATACACATAGCTGACTGTGCTGCCCTGCATCAAAGACGAGCGGTGGCCATAAGGTGATTTCATCTAATGCCCTTCAGAGAGAACCTGTGGTCGGCTCTGTCCTAGGAAAAGCCCAATGCTGTTTAGACCAGCTGTCTCCTGAGCAGTCGCAGAACCAAACTCACCAGTCTTCAGATGAGGGAAGAAAAAGTGGTTAGAGGAAAATTCACCATTTTGTTCCTACAACTGTTGTGCTGTTTCGCCATTTGGGAAACCTCAAAGCCCCGTGTAGGAGCAGCTGTCCTGACGCCTGTGGGCATTCTGCCCTTCGGAGGTAGCAGCACCTGCATTCATGTTGCAAACTGAGCACTTCTGAGCGGGAAGGGGAAAAAGCCATCGGAGCTGGGGTTATCGCTCAGGTTCTGTCAGGCTAGTGTTAGCGTCTGTGAATGTCAGAACCCTGACTTCCCATCATGAAGGAAGGACAGGATCCAGCATATCATTTATGCTCCAGGTGGCTCAGGAACCAGGCCAACAGGCAGATGGGCAGCCATGAGTGGGAAGGGTAAAGACATCATGAGAAACTGCTGGGCTATGTATGGTGGTATGTAGGATGCAGGGTGTGTGTGTGTGTGTGTGTGTGTGTGTGTGTGTGTGTGTGTGTGTGTGTGTGTGTGTGTGTGTGTGTGTGTGTGTGTGTGTGTGTGTGTGTGTGTGTGTGTGTGTGTGTGTGTGTGTGTGTGTGTGTGTGTGTGTGTGTGTGTGTGTCTCTGTCTCTCTGTGTCTCTCTGTGTCTCTCTGTGTGTCTGTGTGTGTGTCTCTGTGTCTGTGTGTGTCTGTGTATCTGTGTGTGTGTAAAATGTTCTAGCAATTTCCAGTTGAAAAACGATGATAACAATAGTTGAACCTGACATTAGGCTTCTAACCCTTATGGTAAAGTCTTTCCATACATCCTCGAAACAAACCTATAGGGCATGGGTTTTGTCCCCTATGTTTATAAATGAGGAACTTCAGACTTCAGGTGAAGTTCCACGTGCCTAAAGCCCCACAGCTACAATATGGAAGGGTTCAAATTCAAATCCAAGTCTTTTTGATTTCTAACTTACATAGCTATGAAAGATGTTTTTGAAATTCCATAAAACTGATTCCTCTAGGAAGTGGGGGGGGGGGGCGGTAGAAATCCTGATTTTTCGCTCATCCAAGTTGATTGTGCACTGTATTTTATGTTAATAAAAATTTTTACAAGAAAAAATACATATGAAATGAAGATAACTACCTGAGGATTTCCTGGGATGAGCTTTGAAATCTGTTATCTTGGCATAAATGGTAGCACCTCTTCTTTTTCTGAAAATACCATACAGAGGGGTTACAATTACAGGGGCAAGGTAATGAGTACATTTCTTATCAAGCACTGTTGCCTCCTCCTTTGTTTCCCCTTCCCATTCCTTCCCATCCTCCCCCCTCCCACCCCGTGCGGCCTCCTCCCTGCACCAAAGTTGTTAAAGTTCATTTATCAACATAACATCTTGTACATCTCATTGTTGCAATGGGTCCACCTGTATCCCTATTTAAACGACTTGTTTTTTCCCTTCCCCTCCACAAATTATACCAACATCACATACAGTGAAAGCAGGGGTTATACCGTGGGGGAGGGACATACAAAGCAACAAAGAAATAATCTTATAAATATGTTAGAAACAATAGCAAGAAAGAAAAAAACATTTGAGTCCTTATCTTGGGGTTCATTTCACCTATCATCAACTCATCTGACCATTTCTGCTTGTCTCAGACATATACTAGTTATTGCAAATAATGGAAACCATGGGACCTATGTTTCTTTGGGCCTGGCTTACTTCACTTAATATAATTTTTTTTAATTTTTTTTTAATTTAATTTAATTTTTTTGTGAACATACTGTACAGAGGGGTTACAATTACATGGGCAGGATAATGCGTACATTTCTTATCAAGCCTTGCAGCCTCCTCCTTTGTTTACACTTCACATCCCTTCCCTACCTCCCCCCTCCTCTCCCCCCCACCAAAGTTGTAAAGCTCGTTTTCGACATGACCTTGTACTTCTCATTGTTGCAACAGGTCCACCTGTATCCTTAAACGACTTGTTTTTCCCCATCTCCTCCACAAGTTATACTGACATCAAATATAGTGAAAGCAGGGGTTATACTGTG
The DNA here is from genome assembly GCF_019054845.1 of Dipodomys spectabilis. Classification (NCBI taxonomy): domain Eukaryota; kingdom Metazoa; phylum Chordata; class Mammalia; order Rodentia; family Heteromyidae; genus Dipodomys; species Dipodomys spectabilis. The sequence goes on along the minus strand of NW_024870884.1, from coordinate 4,472,356 downwards.
GGGGAGGGACATACAAAGCAACAAAGAGATAATCTTATAAATGTGTTAGAAACAAATGCATGAAATAAAAAAGCATTAAAATACATATCTAAGGGTTCATTTTCCTAACATCACATTATCTGACCTTTTGCACTTGACTCATACATATACTAGATATAATTTTTTTCCAAGTCTTTCCATTTCCTAACAAATCTTAGTAAATTACGTGGTTGCCATATATTGAAGCTGCTCATTTGGGCTAGAAGTTCTCTGTAATTCTATGAAGACAGAACCTTGCCATCTTGGAGCTGGGGATCCAGCAGCTCTTGCATTCTTACATTCCCATGGACCACCTCTCCCAATTTGTTTGAAACATCTTTATGAGAAGGACAACTTTTGGCCTCTGGGCTACCCACAATGTTGTGAACTAGAGAATAGTGAACTCTGTTTTGGTAATCCTTCATTGTCCCCTACCTAATCACTCCAATTCTCCATTCTAGAGTTTTTAAATTATTATTGAAAAGGTGATGTACAGAGGGGTTGCAGTCACATAAGTAATGAGTACATTTTGTTTTGAACACTGTCACCTTTTCTCTCGTTTTCTCTTCCTAACTCCCTCCCCTCATGTTATATAGTTCATTTTCAACCTAGAGTCCAGTAAATATCACTGCCGCATTAGTTCACCGTTTGTCCCACCATTTCTGTGCTACGCCTTACTCTCCCCAAAAAAGATAAGCTAGCAAAGAAGACAAAGAGAAAGAAAACAACAAAAAAACAACAACAAAGGGGAGACCTCTTTTTTCCATATCTTAGAGTTCACTTTGATAGATATTTTATATACCACAAATGGGGGAAACCATGCAACCTATGTTTCTTTGGGCTTGGCTTACTTCATCTAATATAATTTTTTTCAAGTCTTTCCATTTCCTTATAAATGGTATGCCATTCTTTCTGATGGAAGCATAGAATTCCATTGTGTATATATACAAAATTTTTTTGATCCATTCATCCACTGAGGGGCATCTGGGTTGATTCCGTATCTTGGCTGTGGTACATAATGCTGCAATGAACATGGTTGTGCTGATAGCTGTAGTGTGGCTTTTTTTGTGGTCTAATGGATAAATGCCCAAGAGGGGATTGCTGGGTCATAGGGAAGCTCTATGTTTAGTCTTTGGAGGAACCTAAATACTGCTTTCCAGAGTGGTTGAACAAATTTACATTTCCACCAACAGTATAGTAAAATTCCCTTCTGGACACATCCCTCCAGGATCTATTATTAATTTTCTTGATAATGGCCATTCTAACTGGAGTAAGGTGGAATCTCAGTGCTTTGAAGTGTATTTCTTTTATGGCTAGAGATGTTGAACATTTCTCCATGTGTCTGTTGGCCATTCTTGCTACTACTTCTGAGAAGTCTCTCAAGTCTTTAGCCCATTTATTAATTGTGTTGTTTCTTTGAGGGTTTATTTTTGGAGGGTTTAACTTTTTTGAGTTCTAAGTATATTTTAGATATGAGGCCTTTGTCTGATAGCCAGTCAAGATCTTCTCCTATTCTGTGAGTTTTCTATTTATCTTACCAACTATTTCCTTTGCCATGCAGAAGCTCTAATTTGATACAATCCCATTTATCCAGTCTTTTGTTTAGCTTTGTTGTGACTCTGGATCTTTACTTAGGAAGTTTTGATACATGACACATGCCTAGGAGCTCTAGTGTTTCCTCTCCCTCTTTCTGTAATATTTTCATGGCATCTGGCCTTACATTGAGGTCTTAGATCCATTTAAAATTGATTCTGGTGGATGGTGATATATAACGATCCAGCATCAGTTTTCTGTATGTGTACAGCCAATTCTCCCAGAACCATTTGTTGAAAAAGCTGTCTTCCAACCTGTGTTTTTGGCTCCTTTATCAAATATTAGGTGGCTATAGGTCTGTGGGTTCATTTCTGAGTCTACTATTCTGTTCCATTGGTTCTTAGACCTATTCTTGTGCCAGTACCAAGCTGTTTTTATTACTGTGGGTTTGTAATACAGTTTGAAATTTGGTATTCATATTCCTCCAACATTGTTCTTCCTGCTAAGGATTGCAATTTTTCTTGGTGGGCAGTGTAAAGGCAGTGTAAAGACATTCTATCTAGACTTCCAAGTATACAAGCTATTGACCATTCAGGTTTCTGTTTCTATGACAAAATTCCTTATTGAATAATCATTCTGTAAAGAGAAAATCTTTAATTTGGTTTATACTTTGGGAAGATTTAATCGATATTCAGTTGACCCTACTGCTTTGAGTTCTGTATCAAGGCAGCCAGCATGGTGAAGAGAGTATAGCAGAGCAAACTTCTCATGATGGCCAGAAGCAAATCTAAAAAGAGGAGGAAGAGATCAGCAGCCCATGGTCATCTTCAAGAATCTACCACCAATGAACTACAACCTATCAGTAGGCGCACCTGATAGAATGTCTATCTTCTCTTAGTACTGGGGTAGGCTGGGGCCCAACATTTAAAACATGAACCTTGCTGGGCAACGGTGGCTCACGCCTGTAATCCTAGCTATTGAGGAGGCTGAGATCTGAGGATCACGGTTCAAAGCCAGTCCAGGCAGAAAAGTCCGTGAGACTCTTATCTCCAATTAACCACTAGAAAACTGGAAGTGGTGCTTGGCTCAAGTGGTAGAGTGCTCACCTTGAGCTGAAGAGCGCAGAGATAGTGCCCAAGCACAGAGTTCAAGCCCCACGACCGAGAAAATGAATAAATAAATAAAACATGAACCTTTGTGAGACATTCTATATCTAAATTATTTCAAGTCCAGTAAAGCATATGTTGGTATGATGAAAATTCTTTTCATGATTTCTCTAATGGACATTTTTTGTCAGTTGTGGAGCTTGAACTCTGGGCTTGGGCGCTGTCCCTCAGCTCTTCAGCTCAAGGCTAGTGCTCTACCACTTGAGCCACAGTGCCATTTCTGGTTTTCTGGTGGTTTACTGGAGATAAGAGTCTCATGAACTATCCTGCCTGGGCTGGCTTTGAACCACGATCTCAGATCTCAGCCTCTGAGTAACTAAGATTACAGGCGTGAGCCACCAGTGCCCAGCACTAATAGACAAATTTTTTATGAGGCAGTTAAAAAACTCGTTATCTCCCTCAAATTCAATTTCATCTGGTTGTTTATGATTTGTTCATAAGTGGAGCTGTATCCATGTAGGATAAACGTATTTTTTACCAATTACTACCATCAGGTAGCAGTAATAGTTTCCAAACTTTCATTTTCTTTTGAGGAAAACAAAAGATCATGAGGAAAAAAACATTAAAAAAATATCATGAGGATCAAAGTAATGATTTTTTTAAAGCTGTACTTTATCCCATATTTTCATGCAAAAGTGATGAAATATTAAATAATGTATATAATTAATAGCACATTTGCATATGGTACTCTTGTTTTTCAAAGAAATCGTGCATCTATTATCTTATTTGATCCTCCAACGCTCCTCTGATTGAAGTAGGACATGAAATTGTATCCGTTCTTATGCAGAAAGCACCTGAGGTGTGGAGAGGCAAAGGGACTGCTTGCTATTTGAACGTTAAGCTAAAGCTGAAGCTAGAAACTGCCTTCGAAGACCAGTGCTATCCACCAAGCTAAAGTCTTCACTAGTCACCTCCACTTCACCACTTGGATCAAAAGCTTAGAAATCCATTCATAGGAGACTATACTTCTTTCCTTTTTTTGCCCTACAAGAATAAACTATTTGAATTTAAATAAACTTCTAATTTATGAGACAACTTATCAGCAATTGTATCCCTTTGATTTTTGGCAAGGGTACCCTTTTTCACTTGATGGTAGTCTCTCAGTTTCCCCTTTTCTTCTGATTTTCAAAATCCCATTAAATGTCTTTCAGCTGGGCGCTGGTGGCTCACACCTGTAATCCCAGCTACTCAGGAGGTTGAGATCTGAGGATTGTGGTTTGAAGCCAATCTGGATTAGCAAGTCCGTGACACTCGTATCTCCATTTAACTACCAGAAAACGAGAAGTGGAGTTGTAGCTCAAAATTGTAGAGTACTAGTCCTGTGCAAAGACAGTGCCTAGGCCCTGAGTTCAAGCCCCACAACTGACAAAAGATCTGTCTTTAACCTCCTCTTCTACTTCCTTCTAGTCTTAGAGTGAAACAGGTAGAAATATTGTTTGGGGGAGAGAAGATGAAAAAAAGCTTAAGTATGTATTTATTAGTTTATTCAATAATTGTGCATTACTTAGAGCTGATGGATTATGGAGATTTCTGATCATAAATTCAAAACTGCTAGAACTCATATCCCAAGGCTCTGGAAGTCATTAGGGTTTTATACTATCATAATGTACTTGAAATTGAGCTTAGGTCCTGTAACTATATTAATTTTTTGTACTTGAATGAAAGACAAATTTTTGTTTTAAGTAGTTTTCCAAGGAAGTTTCAGTTCAGCAAGCCAGATTATGAGTATAGTGGAATGCCAGATTTTAAATTGAATTTAGGATCTTTACAATACAGTAAAAATACACAAGTCTAAAGCGTAGCCCTTAATCTGGTGATTAGATAGGAATTAATATTCATTTCTATTCTGTGAATTTCATGTAGGGCGGGCTAGGGCTGACTCTTGCTGTCAGAGTTTTCTCCTTTATGTATTTGCTTTTAGTGCCGTCAGCTACTGCTTCCAAGAGGTCATGACTCATTCTATGTGCTTGGACACTCTCCAACTCTTTTTTTTTTTTAAGTTTGTTAGGGAGAGGATAGTATTGATTTATTCAAGAAAACTCAACACTATTGAGTTCTTACCCAGCCACTCCTTAAGGCTTAGATCCAATTGCACCACCAATGGAGATTTTGGAAACCAATGTCATATGGCATTGCCGGTAAGTCAATGTGCTCAGGGTAGTAGAGTCATTCTCACAACTCTACCACTTCTGGGAATGGTGTCCCAGAACAGCAATAAAGTGATGTATATCCTCTTCAGATTTGTCTTTCTGCATACTTTGACACTAGCACAAGAGACAGAGCATCCTAAACAGTTTTGGCTTGTGTTTGTAGGAGCTCACTATATTCCACAGGAACAGTGAGCGCCGAACCTTGGAATGACCCCCACACACCCAGGATTTGACACAACTCTTGTCGTCAGGCTTGGTTGTATTTCAGATCACCCCACTGTTGTTCCAGGTGCTTGTTTAAGTCAATGATGGACCAAATAAGTTTTGTTTTGTTTTTGGTTTTGTCAGTTCTGGGACTTGAACTGTGTATCTCTAGGAAGGACACAAGAACATCTTATACCTCAGCGCTCTTCCAGGCACCTTGCTTTCCTTCTTTAAGGAGAAACCTAACAGTCAATTCAGAAGCAACTGTTTCATTTCATTGATGAGAATGGCAAAAAAGCTCACTTGACCATTTACTCGGAGTACCAAAGGACCTGGACTTTCCTATCAAAGGCCAACACACATATCAATCAGATTTGAAATGTGTTTCTGTCTGTCTGCCTATTTCCCCCTTCCAAGCCCCAATCTATTGCCCTACCCTCTAATAGTTATTTTATACCAGAAAGAACTGTTGCCTGTGTAGCCTTTGATATTCTGTGATGCTTATTTAATTTACATGTAGGATTTTGGTCTCTTGGTTACTTGAATTGGAATGTTGGACATAATTGCTCTGTGTCTATGAATTAGTCTCCTCATGACTTTCAGTAAGTGCTCAGTTGGTTTTCTTTGTGGTGACATGTTCTTCGTCACTTGTGATTTCGCTGACCTTGTGTAGAATATTGGAGCAGGGAGGGAATTCAGAGCATTAGTTTCAATTCTCTCATTTTTATAGACAAGAAAACTGAAGCTCTAAGTTCACTAAACATTGCTCAAAATCACTCTTTATGAATTTGCTTGAACTATGACTTCTTCCTTAAGATGGCTATGGGATACCTGTAGTTTTGCATAGAATTATTCATTGCATACTGGCTTCCGTACTTCATAAATGCAGGCTTTGGGTGACCTAATTGAAGACACAGCTTGCTTGCTTGCTTGCTTGCTTGCTTGCTTGCTTGCTTGCTTGCTTGCTCGCTCCTCCCTCCCTCCCTCCTTCCCTCCCTCCCTCCCTCTCTCTCTCTTTCTCTCTTTCTTTCTTTCTCTTTCTTTCTTTCTTTCTTTATTTGCTAAAAGCTTCTAAAGCTATAAATAAATAATTGTGGGAAGATGCCTGATGGCCTTTTAGCTGAAATAATCATCTCTTGGATTGAGAGTTTTCCCTTACAAGAGCTAAAAGCCCTTCTTACATATTAGCACATTCATCCTCAGCATCCCTGTCAAACGACTGGGGCAGATTTGATCTCTGGATGATTCAACAAAACTTTGAACAAAGGTTTGCTGAGGTACCCACTGGGTGCCCTGCAGAATCTAAATTATTAGGATAAGAGGATTTCTAAGGCAGAGTCTTGGCTTTGGCTTAGGATATGCCATTATAAGACAAGAAAAGGGAATCAGAGGCTTTGTGTAGGTCACTGAAGTATGGAAAGTGGGAGATGGTAGTATCTCACCTTGAGGTAGAGCTCATTATAGGGACAAGAGCTGTGAGAGCCAGTGGGAGGAAGTATAGATTTATGCTAAACTAAAGAAAGGAGAAACAGAAAAATTTAGATTTATTATAGAGATATCATATATACAGTAGGAGTTTTATCAGCCAAACTGGGAGCAGGTAACAAAGGAAGAAGGGAAAATGCGAAGAGAATAAAAGAAAACACGTGCAGGTCAACTTCTGAAGAGATCAATTAGTTAAGGGACAGGTCCATATTTGCATACCATTCTGGGTTTGTAAAAATGCGTTTGCTTTCCCCAAATCTGTAATGTTTGTTCTTAGTTTAATGTTTTCTCTCCTCTTCCTCTTCTCTCTTTTTCTAATGATAGAGTGATTAATATTATACTTATTAACTGGTAAAGCAACATAAGGCTTAGAGAAAACAAAGGCTTAGAAATATAGGCTTTCGATGTTAGGGAAATGAACCCTAAGATATGTATTCGAATGTTTTTTTTCTTTCATGCAATTGTTTCTAACACATTTATAAGATGATTTCTTTGTTGCTTTGTATGTCCCTCCCCCACAGTATAACCCCTGCTTTCACTGTATTTGATGTCGGTATAATTTGTGGAGGGGAAGGGGAAAAACAAATCGTTTGAATAGGGATACAGGTGGACCCATTGCAACAATGAGCTGTTCAAGTCGTTATGTCGAAAAAGAACTTTATAACTTTGGTTGGCGGGGGGGGCCGAGGAGGATTGGAGGGGTGAGGGGAGGATGGGAAGGGATGGGAAGGGGAAACAAAGGAGGAGGCTACAATGCTTGATTAGAAATGTACTCATTATCTTGCCCATGTAATTGTAACCCCTCTGTACAGTATTTTCACAATAAAAAAAAAGAAATACAGGCTTTTGTAAGTCTGTAGTAGGTGATGAAACACAGGCAAAAACTAAATTGCACCTGATCTTCTGGTAAGGCACATTTCTAATTCTACTTCCTCTTCTTTTTTATATCTCTAAGACTATTTCAACTGAAGTCCAAGAGACAGTCTCTTATATAGCTTCTGTGGACTTAACTCAGCCACTGCATTGCATGCTAAAAGGGTCCACCTTACTGTCATTAATTTTCCATAATCTACTCACTGTGTGTATTTTAACCAGGGCAACCTTCTGCTTCAGGAACAAAAATTTAAATTCACGGTATGGCTATATTGTCATGGTTAGTTGTTTATTTAAGGACCGTTCTTGGCCAAGACTAAGGCATGTGAGAAGAATGCATTGTTAAGTAAACTTGCTTTTCAAAGGTGAAATGAAAGGCTAAACCGTTCCTACTTACTCATGACCATAATTGTGCAAATAATCTAGTGTTTCAATACCCAGAGCTGAAACCAGAAATGGAAAAGTAAACAGAATTACTTCATAATATAATATGTGTTTGTGATTTTTATTTCATGATTTTATCTATCTCTTGCCCACTACAACTTTTCAACTGCTTCGCATTTGCCTGAAGAACAATCCCACATTCTTCGCTGGATATATTGTTTGATTCCCATCCAACACTCTGTTTTTCTTATTATCTCTTCCCTATTCTGAAATGTGTTTATCGCCTCACTTATATTTCCAGAAACATCCTATGAATATCACTTCTTCATGCCTTTGTTCTCTGCCTCCATTTCTTTCCTCCTATTGTGAATAGGCCCAACGGCTTCTCAGTTATCATGATTCAACTTGTGCCTCTCTCCCATCTGCAGTTGCTAAGGGTCTCTCTTTGGAGGCCATACATCTCTCAGGGTTGATAATTTAAATAATACTTTAAATGCAAAATAGGATTGTCAGCTTCACTGTGTGCTTTGTGTTAAATATCTCTTTGCTAGTATCTCATTTACTCATACCCTACATTTGGCATGTATGAGGCAATAAAGGAACAGACCATTGAACAGAATCAATCTGGGAGAGAAATATTGTCATAAAGATGTTTCACAAGATGAAACTAATTTCAAGAGCAATTCATTATTTTTTCCAGGTTGAAAACTAGAACATTCAGGAAAGCTAATTACTCTAATTTCTTTTTTTTCCCCCATCAAATTGTAAGGATAAAGGGGAAGGGTCTTCAAGAGCAACAATTATATTGTTTTCCTTATTCCCTAAAGACAAGAGTATCCATGTAGTGGATGAGTTTTTGTGTGTGTATGTGTTTGGTGATTTTGATCTAGAGTCTATCTTTTATATGTATATTTTTGCAGGGCTGGTAATCTATATTTTTGCATAGCTGGAAATCAAGCCCAGGCCTAAGACCATCTATCTCTGCCTTGAGTACATATTAAAGAATCATTATGTTTATTATTATATTGCTAACAGATATTCAAAAGACTTGATTGGGGTATTTTCTCTAAAAATTAGATTTTTAGATCTTAAGGATTCCCTTGTCAATTCTTTCCCAATGACTCTGAGAATAACAAGGGGGACTATATAACATCACTTTTTTTTTTGGCCGGTCCTGGGGCTTGAACTTGGCCTGGGCTTTGTCCCTGAGCTTCTTTAGCTCAAGGTGAGTGCTGTACCACTTGAGCCACAGCACCACTTCTGACTTTCTTGTGTAATTTATTGGAGATATGAGTCTTATGACTATCCTGCCTGGGCTGGTTTCAGAACATGACCCTCAGATCTCAGCCTCCTGAGTAGCTAGGATTACAGGCGTGAGCCACTGGCGCCCAGCAAATATATCACTTTTTGAGAGTGAAAGTGAGTGCTTCTGACAGTTACATGGAAAGGCTAGATATGATTAACTGGCTAAACCAGGATATGTGGCCAACCCAAAGGATAAAGGGGTGGGAGGGACTTAATCCGGCACTTTGAACCAAGCTTTTACATCAAACTTGCGTTGCCTTCTGAGTTCCTATAATGTGAGAAGGTCCTGATTGTTCACTACAATTTTCCAAAACACAACATTCCTAGAAGCAAATCTAAAATATCCAATGAAATAGTATTTGTCAATATTACTCTGCACATGTGAACCTTGAAGTTTATTCATCATAACCACCATTAGAAGTAATGTTTATGAAAGGATGTCAGTTGTGTATTCTTGACAGTATGCTATGTACTACTCTGATGTAATGTTTATGAAAGGATGTCAGTTGTGTATTCTTGACAGTATGCTATGTACTACTCTGAAATGCCATAGATACTGCCACATTTGGATCAGAGTGTAAAGTACAAATTGAAGACTTCCTGCTGTCATCAGAATTCCAGTTTGGTGGCATCCTGAATGGCTCAATAGTCATAGCATATAAAGGAGAGTGAGAAAGAGAAAACCAACTCACCCTTAGTTGAGAAACAGCATGTTGGAAAACTGGAATCTCTTGTGAACTGAAAACTGGGATCTATTGTAAACAGAATGGGTTTTTTTGGTTTTGTTGTTGTTGTTGTTTGTTTTTTTTTAACTGGGATTCAAGAGCTTTGCTTTATTGGTATGTAAGAGATACAGTTAAGGCAGGTATCCTGAAACATTCTGGCTTGAAGGCTACCTACAGGAAGAATGTCAAGTATGGACACTTTTGTATATGTGCTGAGCCACTGTACTGCTGTAGTCTGAGTACTAAAATTCCTGGGGAGAAAGCATAGTAGTAGTGTGTGTCATGAAGAAAAAAAGATGGAGCATCATTATTGAAGAACATGAATTTCGTAGTGCCCTACTTCCTCTTAAGGCTTACAGAACTCAGAGGCAACTATAGGTTTTTTTAAAAAAAAATTTCTACCATAGTTCCCAATAATAAAGGAAGATTATAGTTGATATTTGAAGTGGAAATAGACCACAAATACGTTTTTCAGAAGCAACTTAGTTTCTCTTCTTTGACTCTTCTTGCCTTACAAATATATTTAGGACATATAACTAGCATAATTCCACTAGATGAGTTTCATCTGAGTACCACTACCTCTTTGAGGGACCTTTGTTGTTATGTGGAAGTATTTAGTTTGTCACAGTGACTGGAGGGGAGCCGTGATATTATGGGTAAAGGTTAGGAATAGTAATGACTCTTTCCTCCTCAATACACAGAACTGTGCTGCACAATAAAGGATTGTCCTTTTCAGATGTCAATAATGCCTCATTGTAAAATGCTATACAGGGCAGAACTAGATTTAGATCACACATACTGGTTCCCCCCCACCCCCCGAAAATGTGTGGAAGGAAAAGCAAAGGCTTCAGGTTTAAAGCCACTGAAAAATCACTCCTACATGAGCCTTTTATTCTACTAGTCAGTGTGACTATTGAACTGAGAACATTAAAAACATATATTTGGCAGTGCTCTCTTTATTAGCTTGTACAATCTACATACTGCTCATTTGCATTTTTTAAACTTCCCTTATTTCCACAACCGAATAAAAGCCTTTATGTATTGGAAGCGATGAAAAGGAATAGGTAAGCATGAGGAATGAAACTAGCAAAAAGTGAGAGAAGAGTGTATTACTTAAGATTTGTAACCTGAAAATGACTAAAATAATGTTACTGGTTCTAAATAAAACTGATACCCAAAAGATAACAATTTCGAAAGGCACTGTTACAGCTCTTTTACCAGGAGCCTAGATTTTAGCATTTGAAAGCAGGTATTTAAGATTACTTCAACAAACTATGTAGCAGTTGGATCTCCTGGTAAATCAGCCAAAGTTTAGAGTAGCCTATGTCAGTGACTATTCACATTGCTAATCACACATGAACATTTTGAAATAATTTTGCCTGTAGAAGATGCTCAGCATATTTGTTGGCAGTTATATGAATAAATGAATAGAAGAATGGACAAATGACAAATGAGTGTTTGTTCCTTGTGGCCTTTCTGGATTATGTGGCACTAGGCCACAGCCAAGAATAATTAATGATAGAGAAAAGTTTTGAAGAGACAAACCAAAATCTATACCACACACAGATTTGAGTCTAGAAATGCACTTTGTCATTACTAACGCTTACCCATTTCAGCTATATAGTTTCTGATTTGTACTTTTTTTTTTAAATACCGGTTGTGGAGCCTGAACTCTGGGCCTGGGTCTGTCCCTCAGCTCTTCAGCACAAGGCTAATGCTCTACCACTAGAGCCACAGCACCACTTCCGTCTTTTTCTGCTTTATGTGGTGCTAAGGAATCGAACCCAGGACCTCATGCATGCAAGGCAAGCACTCTACCACTGAGCCACCTTCCCAGCCCTCTGATTTGTACTTTTGCCTAACCCCTTCTATATTTTGTCTAAGCCTGTGTTCAACAGATTTTCTACTTGCGGTCACCAGAGTGTTCCATAAATTAAAGGAAACCCCTGGGTTTATGTAGAGACTTGACTTGGTTGTAATGGCCTACTTTGAATTAACGTGCAGATGCTATGTGGCATACATGTAAATGCTGCTCCTTTAGGGGAAAAGGATGTCACATCTCAATAATGGGTTCCTACAAGGCCCTCGCTCCATACAAGGTACAAATATCCTGGGAGTGTTTACTTCTTTTTTTTAATTTTTTATTTATTTTTTATTGTGAGACTACCATACAGAGGAGTTACAATTACATGGGCAAGATAACAAGTACATTTCTTATCTAGCATTGTTTATTTCTTATTTACCTGCTTCATGGAGCCTTTTCTCTCTTCTGGGTAGAATCTCATTGCATCCAAATGAACTGATCAGGAACTTTATCAGTAGCTGTACTGTTTATACTCTTGGAAGAATGCTTGACTGTAGCAATAAGGCTGGGTACACATCCATAATTCCAGCACTTAAGAGTTGCTAAAGCAGGAGGAGTTGAAGTTCAAGGCCTGCCTATTCAACTATAGAGACCCTATTTCAAAAAGAAAAAAAGAAAGAAAGAACTAAAAAGCAAAAGCGAAACAAGGCAAATTTAAAAATAAATAAAAAGCAACTCACCTCCTAACCTAATTGGGCATCAAAGATTTGTCTCTCCTGAATTATGGGGAGCCTATAGCAAGGGAGCTGGGGAGAGGAGGCTTTGTGTCTTGAGCACTTGCCCCTATGTGCATTTATCTTCTCCCCAGCCACTAGCTTGTCTTCTGACCATTCCAAGATTGGAGTAGTAGAGGCAGAAGAGTAGGGGCTTCCACTTCTGTAATCTGACAGTGTTTCCCCTCACTGTGGGGAAGAATTTAAACGCTTTTCTCCATGCCATGTAGATGACTGAGAGGCTGCTTCTGTACTTGATAGAAAGCTCCTTCTAGAGCATTCAGCTGAACCTCCTATGCCACAGACTGGTCACCTATTTCCCTCTCTCAGCCTCTAGGAATGCTGGAGGAGGGCTACTGCGTCCAGAAGGGCTACAGGGCAGGGTATCAGTCACTCTGGATTGCAGACATCCATTGCCTGCCTCACTGTGTGTGTAGGCCTTGCTGTGGGCCAGGCAGGGATTGCACTCCACTAGTACTACTAATTTGCTCTCTGTTCTTGCCGCTGCTAAGTGCAGTCCCAGCCCCTTCCAGAGATGGGTCCCAGGACTGGTCCACAAGGTGCCTGGAACTCAGAAGACGTCCAAGGAAATGCCTTCATAGTGCTTCTCACCAGGCTTGTGGGCGGGGCTCGTCAGTGTATCCTCAGGACACATTCCTCTCAGCCTCTTCTAACCTTAGGTCTGAGAACAAGGAGTCAGCTGAGGTAACAAAGCCATCTGTGAGACACTCTCTGGGTGAACGCAGCTGAGGTGTCTCCTACCTCACTCTAAACAGTGGAGGTGGCTGCCACCAGTGTTTTACACCATTCGCCAAAAGAGAAGCTGAGCAACCTCATTTTAACATCCTGTGACATATGCAATTTTGGTGCCTAAGATTTTTGTCCAGCAATGCAATGTCTACCTTTCCCCATCCGTTGAGGGTCCTGGATAGGAGAGGAGATGCATCCTTTGAACCCTACCCATTCTCCCAAACGTTTTTCTAACATAGTGGCTTCCTGACCTGTTCCTCAGAAGTAGACAGTTCCTTGATGTCTCATGTTTCTCTTTCGTGGTTATTTGTTAAAAGCCATGTTTTTGGCTGTGGTTATTTGTACATCTGCCATGTGCTTGTTGCATTGCACAGAAGAGCCAACTTTATAAGTCACGTGTTATGCATCTGAGAAACACTCATGGATTCTGTATATTCCTGATATGTTCCAGATTGCATTCCATGTGAGTCAGGGAGGGCATTGAGTGGTTGAAGAGAAACACAACAAACTTCAGATCCACGTTGCTCTCCTGGCAAGAAGCAGGTTCGTGGACTTACTGAGAACAGGATTTCATCTGTTCAACTGAGCTGATCTCTTTGAAGACATGTTTTACATAATCAACATAAATGTTCCTAAATTAAGATGCGCCTGTTTTTAGGTTGTGAGAATAATGGAAAAGGTTTCTTTCAAATGAAAAATGCTCTAAAAATTGGGACACAGCAGTATTTTTATTATCATATCAACATTTCCTTTTATGCTTCATCTTCATTACGACTTTTATAGTGCTTAGTGTGTTTTAGTTTATTAAATATTCATCGAGTACTCGACATCATTCTGAATAGAATGTTTGTATCTCCTTCAGTGAGATAAAATCAGTGTTCTGTTCTTGCATACTTCTGCAGAGTTCCATATTTGAATCTGTAAATTCTCCTTGATTGTGCAAGGGTGAATATGTTTTATGATGGTGAGCCATGTAGTTTTGGAATTCAAGTGATAGGGTTTAGAATTTTTTTTTTTGTCTCCAGAGAGAAGAATATTTTATCATCTTTTATATTTTATATCTTTTATATTTTATCATCTTTTCCAACACGAATTCTTAGTGTTTCAGCTGAAGCACTTGGTATGGAAGGTTTACATATATGTTATAACATGATGCTATCATTTTTACTTCATAAATCCTTCACTGTGGGTAAAGTAGCATGACATCAGGAAAAGGAGACGTAGACATCTTTAATGAACTCAGTAATGCCTTTAGGAAACTGGCCAAAACGATGTCTCCATTTCAAAGTCCTGAGACTTAAGTAAAGAAGGAAGTAATTAGAATCACCACCATTCCCTTGTATAAAAGAACTCGGCATTTGTGTCACAGAAAGGTGATAATTACTTATACTTCATAGCCCAGTTTTGTAAAATCAGACTTTAATATTTAACAAATTGGTAACAAGGAAATTTACCATTTTATCAATTCATTGACTCAATTATTTTATTAATACTTTATTATATACAAGATAGCTTGCTTCATAGAAATGCAAAAGATAAAAGTATAGAATCTACTCTTAAGTGGCTTTAGAGAAAAATGATACAGCTGTATTAAATTCATGATCCTATGGGTTAGAAGTATAGCTCAGTGATATAGCACTTGCCTAGCATGCCTAAGACCTTAGGTTCAATCCCCAGCACTGAAGAATAAATGAGTGAAACCTTGAAAAGGTTTGACCTCTCACTAGAGAGGTCAAGTGAATCAATTACATACTTGTTGCATGCATGTTTTCTCCAGACTCGATACAGTTAGCCATGGAGAAGCCATTGTATAAATGATAGTGTCAACTCTTAATAGGTAGGTAGCAATTGATGGTGGGGTTTGTTTTTTTCTTTTAACATTTGTGTAATGCATTAGTCAGGATTCTCTAGTAAAATCAGTCAGGTGTGTATGTGTCTATACAACCACAGAGAGATACATAATTAGAAATTGGCTCATTCAATTATGGGTGATGAACAGCCTCTTGGTTTTCATCTGCAAGCTGGATTCCAGAAAAGCCAGTGATGTTGTTCAGCCTGGGGGGCCTGAGAATCTGGCCCTATCCAACCACCTCATGGTAGACCACTTTGTGGTTTCCATGCAACTTTCAGTAGGGCAGCTTATAAACCTGTGAGATTTGCAAAGCTAGCATCGGCACTTCTGGATAGTGTACAGTTAACTAATGGTTCAATTGATAAGGGTCAGATCATAATTGTTTTAGGTCAAAAAAGTCACCATTACAACTATTCAACCCTACTCAGCGTGAAAATACATAATGGCAGCACATAATGGACTTGGCTGTGTTTCAGTAAAACTTTATTCACAAAATTGGGCAAGGGCCAGATTTGGCCCAGGGGATATAGTTTGCTCACCCATGATAATAATTCAGGACTTACCATGATAGATGTTATCAATAGAAAGATTGACTTGAGAAGCAAATTAACCTGAGTTTTTCCTACCACATGAGGTTATAGTGACAAGTTCAGTGACTCTATTTACAAAGTGCCTATGCTGTAGCAGATACTGAGTTCATGTTACAATTTGTTGTTGTTTACCTTGCCTTTTTCTCATTTACAACTTTTGCCACTTTGTCTCACAACTGCGTGAATTACAACACGAGCATAAGCTACTCGTTGTAAGTTACACTGTCAATGCAACTTGAGTTTTCTGATTCTAGACTAACTTTCAGATAAGAATTCATTAGACAGCCTCCTGGTTTTCAACGTTTTACTTCATGTGAAGACCCAGATGCTCTAACTCCACACCAGGACAAATTGGTTGTCACTTGCCTGCCTTTGAGTTTCTCTCAGGCTAGCTCCCCAGCCCACATGATCTCATTAACTTATTGCCAAAAGTAGGTGCATAAAATCCCATGGAAAATTGATTTTTTCCTTACTTATGGTGGCGTCTCTAAACTCTTATCTTTGGCTTCTCTCCAAATAACTTGAAGCAACTGAGACAACAAAATGTTAGTGATAATTTTTATTTGTTCCTGTATACAGAATTGTGAGAATGTAAATTATCCAACCACCTATTCACTAATATATCTGTAAGCAGAGTTGCAAGGGTGTTTCCAAGCATGGGGATACAAGAGAAAAGATATCTTTCAACATTCTTCAATGGCTTACAGAAATAATACCATCATGAAACAGCCATTTAATTAACATTTATTGTGTGCTAGGCATGATGATAAGTAATTCCTTTATTTATTCAGTCATTTCATCAGTAAGTATAGAATATCTTCTAAGTGCTGGGATTTACATAAATTAATGTAGTTAAGCTGGACTCAAATCCTGAAAAGGATGCACATTATAATTCCTGTCTTACAAAAATATGTAAATGGAGATTCAAAAATGATTCAGGGGCTTTCAAAAGGTCACAGAGAAAGCTGAAGAGGCACTCCTAGATGTAGCAAATTATTTTGAGGACTTTTAATAGATATTGGATATGCATATTAGATGTCATTTGTTTACCATGTCTCTTCTTTATTACTTTGCTAATTCTAGGTAGTTGTGTCCTGCCTCTGCCATCTGATTATTCTCTCTCTGAAGCAGAGGACCAGGCAGCTCACTCCCTATAACCATCCATCTCCTCCACCCCCACCTCCACCCCCACCCCCACCCCCACGCACGCTAGGAGATCAATCACTTTTACTCAGTCTTGCCCTTGTCCTCACTGCCATCTGTTCAGGCAACTTGCTTTTTAGCACAACCCCCACATGATGTTTTCTCATTTTTAACCCCGGTTCTCTGGAATGATCTGGGCCAAACTAGAGACACAGGGCTTTCCTGTCCTAAGAAACACTCCTTCCACTTTGAACTTTACCATGATCAGCTCTACTGCCCATAACTGTCACTGTAGCAAGGACAATGATTAAAGATCTGACGATGAAAGAGCGCCCACCTCTGTTCCTCTGAGGATAGTGTGCAAAGCGAAGAAGCAGAAACCTCCCCAGTTACTGGAGCATTCTGGGGAAGCTCCCTTCCTACAGCCTCACCTCCTCTACCTCTATACATTAACTCGGATCCTTTGAGGAAAGACGTGCTTCTGCTCAGCTGAGTACATAAACGAATTACAAGAATAAGGAGTTCAGAAAACAAATAGGCATGCAGCCATGCTATTACTATGTGGCTTCGGCCTGACAGTGTTCTCTTCAATAAGCAGGCAGTGATGGCAATATGTCTAGGAAGGTATGACAAAACCTCTTAATACAATTTGCCTGCATTTTTTTTGTCCTGGGGCTTGAACTCAGGGCCTGGTCACTGTCCCTGAGCTTTTATCACCTGAGGCTGGAGCTCTACCACTTTGAGCCACAGCACCACTTCTAGTTTTCTGGTGATTAACCATAGATAAGAGTCTCACAGACTTTCCTGCCCAGGCTGGCTTCAAATCGTTTTCCTCAGATCTCATCCTCCTGAGTAGCTAGGAGCACAGGCATGAACTGCTGGTGTGTGATGATTTTGAGTTTCTTTTTCCTGAATTACTGACATAGCTATCACTATAGCCAAGGTCACAGCTCATTTCTCCCTTGGCTTTAGTTTGATTAAAGTATAAATTGCCTTCACAGGGATGGCTATAGGATATCACTTCACATTGCTGGAAAGTTCATCGTTCTTGCCATCTCATCTAAACAGACAGCAACTTTTCTACTTTGAGAAAGACCAAGAGAAAATGACAGCATTCTTGTAACCTTTCTTGTCAGTTGTTATTCGTGCCTCCATTCTGAAATGAAATTACTGCAAATATTCGAGTGTGTGTGTGTTTGTGTGTGTAAGTAAAGAGATCAATCTGCTGGCATGTTATTTCGTTTTAGTTTGCTTATGTTTATTTTGAAGGATGAGCTCTTGGTTGCTAAGTAAGATAGCAATATCTAAAGAAGTTGGGTGATTCACTTTCCACTGGTTCTTTATTGTTTTTAAAGAAACTGGACTTGGAAAGGACCTTTTGAGGCAAGGTTGGCTACTTCTCTTGTAGAAAAACAGTAGCAGAAAAACAGTCTGCTTTTCCCGGGACCGTGAGAGGCTCAGGTGTCTATCCTGGGCCTTCTCTTCCCACTCGATCTTCTCTCAGCCTGAGCCACCTCACCCACACCCACAGCTTTAGTTAGCACCCACACTGGATGACTCACAGCCCAGACCCTCCTCTGAGCTCCTGACCCAAAAAACTCAACTGCCTGTTTGACGTCTTCATATGGATGTATCAAATTCAACATCCAAAAATATATGTTTAACAAGCCACCCACATGTCTACCACTGGCCTCTGCTAAGGCAAACCCATCAGTGATCTCCCTTTTGGTCCTGGCACTGTGATCTGCCCTGCAGGTCCATCAGCTTCTTCCTGTACTGTTTGCCCCACTGCCCACATTCCAGCCATTCTGGTCTTCTGCCAGTTCCTCCCTTCCCACATCCACTCTTTCCCTGAAGGATGCCACCTCAGTTTTCAGAAGCCAGCTCAAGAAGTCTATTTTTGATATCCTGATTCAGTAAACACCCAACATTGTAGGTTTCATAGTATCTGTCACACATGTGTACGTACACACACACACACACACACACACACACACACACACACACACACACACACACACACACACACACACACACACACACACACACACACACACACACACACACACACACACACACACACACACACACACACACACACACACACACACACACACACACACACACATTGAAGCACTAGTAAAAATTCCAGTTTCCTGTCTGGTTAGATTCGTGCCTGATTCCTTTAGAGTTTTAGGTCTAAGGTGGAAAGAGTCTATGTTTGGTTTTGTTCACAAATGCATTTGATAATGTTTAGCGTACTGGTGGTTAATAGGTGGCTCTCATTCAACGTATGATGAAAATCTAAGAGAAAAGCATCTATACAGATCACACTTCAGTTACTGTAGCAGAGACGTGGTAGCTCTTCTCCACAGGTTTCTTAGACGCACATCTTGACCACCTTACTCAGTCTCCTTGTCCTTGGGTGAAGCCACATGATGGAGAAAGGAAAGGCGGTGGAATGATGTGACAAGTGACAACTCCAGGCCTGGCTCTTAAAGTCCTTTCAGTCTTTGTCCCTGCTTCCACTCCCTCTCCCCATCCCTCCATCCCTTTCCCTGCCCCACTCTCTTTCTCCTTCCCTCTCTCTTCCCCTCTGTCTCCCTCTATCTCCTGCTCTCTCCCTCTGTCTCCCTCTCTCTCCAGCAAGAGCCTGATGGATGATAAAGACCCAAACAACCAATGGCAAGGTCCCTTTATCAGGCTATGTTGGACTTTTATGTGAATCAATAATAAGCCATTATTGTATTAGATTTGCTTATTTTAGGTCAGGAAGCATGATTCAGATAGTAGAACACCTGCCTAGCAAGTGTCAAGCCCTGAATTTAACCCCAGTTTCTCAAAGAGAAATTTAGCAATTAGATTATGCTGATATAATTGGAAAGAAAAAGGATGAACTGATTAAAATCCCTTGTGGGATTTTCAAGAACACTTGATATGCTAAAATTCATACTGATAGAATTATTTGAATTGTTATAAAATTTGGGTATTAAGATCAGTGATTTTTGAAGAACAGAAGGCTTAAGTTTTGATGAGGACCTATTTGTTTATATTCATTGTTATCTACATCCTGTCTTGAGAAATATACACTTGCTCTCTTGTCATGAAGATATTCTCCTATATTTTCTCCTAAAGATGTTTTTTGATTTTTGTATTCAGTCTAGGTCTGTAGTTCTTCCTGGGTTATTTTTAATAGGTAAATGTATGGATGAAGTCCTTTTCTTGTCTGTATGAATATTCTGTTGATCTATATGACTTGGTCAAAAGAGTCTCATGGACATGCTTGGGTGCTTTTGTTCAAAATATATTGTGAATATAAATATAGGCTTATATTGGTTCTATTGTTCTTTATTCTTAATGGTTGAACCATGCTATCTTGATTGTTGTCAGTTTAAGAGGCTGGATCAGGTTTGTAAACAATGTTTAAGTTTTACAATAAATTCATTGTAAATCCTCTGTGGTTAATATTGGGACTTCATTGGATCTATAGATCTGAGGAAAGAAAAATTTTACTTTAATCAGTTAACTTTCATTTTTACTGTAATCAATTTTAATTAGCTATTGATGATGGAATCAATGGCTTCCTGTCTGCTAGGCATGAAGGATGTTATCTATGACTTCATCTCTGCTAAGCAAGGGATTTACTGAACTACAACCTTAGCCCTGACATTTTAATAATGTTGTCTCTTCCAATCTGTGAACATCTCTTCCTTAATTTAAATTTCCTTTAGTTTGTATTGGCAATAATTATAGTTTGCATTGTGGATAATTCACTTTCATTAAGTATATTTTTAGATCTTTTGTGGGGTTTACTGTTTTCAAAATGGAATTATTATGAATTTTGGCTTCCAAAGTTTTTGCTTAAAGTATACAAAATACAAGTGACATTTGTATATTAATCTTGTATCTTGAAATCAAGTAAATTCAGTTACTATGTCCAGAATATGTTTTAATAGTTATAAGTTCTTTTGAATTTTCTATGTTTTTGCCTATGAAAAATGCCAGTTTTCACTTTCCTTAAATCCCAATGACTTTATTCTTTCTTTCACTCAAGACCACCTGAATTAATGCTGGGTAAAACTACAAGGTGGGGGGGGCTTTACATCGTTGGCAGTCTTTAAAGAATAAACATTCATTATTTTACTATGATGTGTAATTTTAACTTTGAATGTTGTTTATAAAGCTCCGAATTTTTTTTTAAATTCCTGATTTGGTGACACTTCATTTTATTTCACTTTAGGGTCATACGTGATGTTGTTTTATGAAATGAATTTTCTACATTCATTGAAATGACCCTCAGTCTTCAACAGGTTAATATACTACATTATCTTAATTAGTTTGTAAATATTACACCAAGTTTGCATTCCTTGGGCAATCCTCAGTAAATTGTTAACTATTATTTTGCTAATATTTTATAAAACTAAAAATTATCATATAGCATGGTGTGAGAGATCATTCTGGTGTGTGTGTTGTATTTGTAATTTTTTTTTAGTTTTATTATGTTAGTTTGGTTAAAAAGTTGACATTATTCTCTATTTTCTGAAAGCATGGCTTAATATTGGTGTTTCTCCCAAAATGTTTGGTAGCACTTGCCAGTGAAACCATAGGAACATGGGCGTTCTCTTTGTTAGGATGGTTTTCTTTTTAGAACCACTTCAATTTCCTTTAAAAATATAGAATTTTCAAATTCCCTTTTATGTCATTTTAATAATTAACGGATTATCTCACTTCATCTAAGTATTCAATTTATTGACATAAAGTTGTAATATTTAATTATGTTTTTAATATCTGTGGGCTTTCTAGTGATACTTACTCGTTAGGTTAATATTTATAGTTTGCCTTTTCTGGTGTTAGTTACCGTGATGCATAACGATTCAGGTCAAATTTAGCAGTTAAAATAATAACAATATAAGTAATGGACTTGGATCAGGTGGGCTCTTGTTTGTGGCAGGTTCACATAGGGGTGTCAGCTACTAGGCTGTAGCGATAGCCTGGCTCTACTTCTAGATTTTGGCTTGCTGTCCTTAGGGGGGAGTGGAGGTAATGAGCCACATGCCTCTCAGTTGTATATAGCTTACCAGGCTTGTTTGTGTGGTTGCTTGGCAGTGTTCCTGGAGAGAACAGAAATGTGTGAATTCTCTAGAGACCTAGGCTTTGAACTAGTACAGAATTGCTTTATTCATATTCTATTGTCAAAGTGAGTCCAGATTTGTAGCATAGAAAAATATACTTAGCAACAATTCCAAGAGAGTGGACACAGAGGACCATTTTCTCAGTCTACTATATTTCAGTGTATGCTATTTTATGGAACTTTTGTGTAATTCATCCACTTTTATCATTGTTCTGATATAACAATCTTCATTCATTCTTACTAGGCCTTTCTGAACATAAAGTTCACCCAACTCCCAAGTCAGCAAATTTTCATGCTAATTTTTGGCCCATATGTCAACCATATGGCCCATAATACCTGAATGATTCAGAACAGAACACTCAAATGGTATTATGGAAATAATGAATTTATTATTTAAATAATAACTTAAGACAGGCAATTTACAACTTCAAAATTAAATAGTTTACAGCCATTAATGAGCTAAAATAAAGATTAGCAAGATCTTAGCACAGGTAATATATTTATCTAGGGTTTTAGTTGTATCAACAGAGCAATTCTTGGACACAATATTATAGACAAGTTGGAAGCCCAGTGGTAGGAAATTTGCCTAGCATGAGTGAGGCCCTGGGTTTCATGTCTAACACTACCAAATGGAGAAAAAGAAAGGACAAAAGAGAGGGAGGGAGAAAGGAAAGAATGGAGGGGAAAAGGAATGGATAGAAAAAACGTGAGGTTGGCAATGGATGATAGAATTTTACAAATACATTCTAAATCCACCAGTCTGTAAATACGGGCTTAAACTTGGCCAAGCAATCCTGAGTTATTTGCTTATGTGTGGTGTGTGTAAATGCATCTGGTAATAAGTGATTGTTTATTGCCTTGTTCTGTCACAAAAAATATCTGTATCATATTCATATGAAATATTGTATAAACACTTAAAAGTTATAGAAGAGTATTTAATTACCCATATGGATATTTATATATTATGTAGGAAAATAGGTTATATAAAATGTGAATAAATTATAATATTATGATATGAGTCTATACAATATATAATGTTATACATAATAATTATAGATAATAGCTATAATACATTGTGTAATGTTTTAAACAGATTGCAAATTATATTCAATCACATTGCATAATGTTATATGTAATATATAGTTTGTAATTTATTATGGATAACAATATATTAATGTATATTACATCATAAAGATTATAGAACAAATTATATGACTATATTTTTATAACATAATTACATATTTAAACACATATAAAACCTGAAGAAATGCTTGGAAAAATACAAAAAATTAATGATAGTTACTTCTTTTTTCTTTTTTTTCTGTCAGTCATGAGGCTTGAACTCTGGGCTTGGGCACTATCCCTGTGCTCTTCAGCTCAAGGCAAGCTCTCTATTGCTTGAGCCACGGCGCCACTTCCAGTTTTCTAGTGGTTTATTGGAGATAAGAGTCTTGAGGACTTTCCTGCCCAGTCTGGCTTTGAACTGTGATTTTCACATCTCAGCTTCCTGAGTAGCTAGGAATACAGGCGTGAACCACCAGTTCCCGGCTTGATAGTTATTTCTAACTAGTGGAAGTGTTATTGTTTTCTAATTACCTATCAATTCAATTTTTTCTTTTGTTTTCTGGTTTGTGAATGGCAGTTTTTATTTTATTGCAGTAAGACTATTGAACATGAGATCCATCCATTTAACCCATTTTTAAGAGTATAATATAGCATTATTGGCCACAGGTGCAATGCTGTATAGCATGATCCAAATTTTGAAGTCATCGTTTCAATTTTGTCACCTATCAATTTTGAAGTCATCGTTTCCAAGTCCCCTGGTCTTGGAAAACCACCATTCTACTCTCTGGTTATTTTAGAAACTCCTAAAATAAAATCATGAAATATTCTTTCACTTAGCATAATCTCAATATGAGTTTTACTTGCCAAATTTTTCCATCCCTGATTTGAAATTTCTTAAATGAATATGTGCTCAAGACTTAAAGACAGTTTTTGAAAGAGTACTGTTACAAGAAAGCACTATACAACCATGGTTTTCAGAATGACTTAAATCTTACTGTCATTCTCTCTCTTGGTTTGTTTGTTTGTTTATGTACTAAGAATTGAACCCAGGGCCTTGTCATGCTAGGCAAGCCATCTACTACTTAAGCCACACTCCATTCAATTGTCATTTTCTTTTCTTTCCTTTTTTTTTTTTTTTTGTCGTGGGGCTTGAACTCTGGGCTTGGGCATTGTCCTTGTGCTCTTCAGCTCAAGGCGAGCGCTCTACCGCTTGAGCCACAGCACCACTTCCGGTTTTCTAGCGGTTTATTGGAGATAAGAGTCTCACGAACTTTCCTGCCTGGGCTGGCTTTGAACCGCTATCCTCAGATCTCATCCTCCTGAGTAGCTAGGATTACAGGCGCCCGGCTTCAGTTGTCATTTTCTATATAAGGAGATTTCTTGAGTTTTATCAAACTCATGGACTCACCTCAATCTTGAAATGACTTCCTCATAGGTTAGAATGTTTTTATTGCCGCTCACATAGCATATGGCTCACGGAATGCAGTGGTTACTATAGGATTTTAGCTTTTGCTTTTAGCATGAAGACTGAGATAATTCTTACCAAATAAGCATAGAGTTGGGAGGGGGGGAAGGGCGAGGAAAGGGGTGACATCAATCAAGATGCATTATATTCATAAACTGCTTTGTCAAATGGCAGCTCCTTTATATAACTACTCAAAAATAATGAAATATAATTAAAAATAAAATGTTAGCTCTGGATAATGGAGACTAAATTTTTTGGCTGTTCAGTTCTTTGGAAATTAATCTCCTCCAAATGATATATGCTATTTAATTTCTTAGGCAATGTTATGTTGTACTTTATACATTGTTGAGTATGAAGTAACATGTTACCCCAAGATCCTAGCTCACTTGATTCATAATTATAGTAAAGGGTGAGAATTGAGAATATAAATTTTATTCCTTAAAAGAAAAAAAATAAACCCAGCTATTGTGAAAAGACTTTGGTTATAAATCAGAATCGGCATTTTTACTACACCTCTATGACCTGAATATTCTTGAGTTGTGAAGTCAGGAAAATTATTGCTAATGTTATACACAGAATTGTATCTGTGCTGAACTGCTTGTCTTGGTAGTTTTCACTGGTGAGACAGAATTATAATGTACATGCCAATAGTAAAGTGGTTCTTCTGGTTAGTGACTTCTACTATTATCATTGGTGGAATATAACCTGTGGCCAAATCTTTCTAGATTTAAGTACCATAGCTTTCAAAAAGAGTGCTATTGGAGCTTTTGATGACTGACTGTTTGAGCCAGTTTCCATCTAGGGAATGGTTAGCATAGGGTGAAAATGGTGAATATTTCTACTGTGTTCAAGCATGTCTGATAGAGGAATAATGAAACTTTCTAGGAATTGAATTAGATCCCATTTGAATTAGATATACTCTGGGAGAACAAGGCAGAGCAGATCCCATATTTTGCGTTGATTTCTCTTACTGGTTTAGTTTGTGAAGAGTGGACTGCACGATTTCCAAGGCAGATTCAGAACACCTAGGCAAATGTGGCAGCTCCTGCCTGCAGCTCAGTGACTCAGGCAGTGTTTTCCATGTCAACACCTGCTCATTAGGACCTGAACCAAGATTCCCAAGAGCTCTCAGATAGCCCTGATTTTGTGTCCCTGCCAATCTGCCCTAGAATTTAATAACAACCTTGAGGTGAAACTTAGTCCTTTCCTTATTGCTAATCCCCCAAACCATCTGGCCTTTCCCTCTCTCTGAATAGCAATTTGGTGCACAGGGTTGGGAGGTGGATGGAGTGGAACTGGAGGAACGACTCAGCCTTACATTGCTTAAGGAACAATCCATTCTTTCAGGGTGAGCTGGATAGAGTTTCTTTCAGGCCAGAGACCTAAGCTGCTTCTTCCCATAGCTTCCCACACCTTTAATTGCCAGATAATTGCTTGAAATTTGCACCATTCATTAACTATTGACATACCTCCAACTGTAGTTCTTTTAATGAAATGATGCCAGAAAGACTCATGAAAGTCAGTAACCATGATCCTAATGCAAAAATAAAAAGACTTTTCTTTAAGTTTCCATTATGCTTAATATAGTACCACCCAGAAAAGACTCATAAATATTGGTTTATTTCTGTGCCTTGTACTACAAAGTAACTGAAGTAACTTAGTAGGAAATATACAGTATATAGTAAAAAAAATCATTAACAAAATACAAAGTATCAGGCCTTCCTTCCACCCTAGGAAGCAACTAGAACATAGATAGTGAGCTAGGTGTACTGAGCATTTGATGAGTGTCTTACATGCATATAAGTATTATATCACCTCCATAAAGGAGGTATCTAGAAACAATTTCTTAAATGCATAACTTAAGGAAATTTTGTGTGCATGTGGTATAGAAATGCACATAGCAGCATATATATCTTTCATCATTCAAATGATAACTAATACAGTCAAGTTCACAGAATAAGTAACTCTTCCTATCATGTTAATATACAACCACACACATGTGAACTTACATGTATACACACATACCTGTGTATGTGTATGCAGATGCATACATCCACATATGTGGGTGTATATATGTGTATATATACATACACATACATATTCTAAGCTTCAGTTTGTGATCCAAAGTCCTCCAAGCCTTGTTTTGTATAGTCTACCAACTAAGAGTTGTGTTTACATGTATACTGGGTAGAGACAAATCAAAAGGAGAATACTTTTAGTGACACATGATACTCAAATTTGCATCCATAAAAGTTTATTGGGTCACTCACTTACCATCACTGCTATTTTGCATTAAAGCCACAGAGCCCTGCTAGCTACTATAAAAACTACCTGGTCCATACAACCTAAGATACTTACTGTGATTTTTACAAAAATGGTTGCTGGGCCTTAACCTCAGGACACATAATAAGTACTGTGAAATTTGCCTGAATTAAGCAGCACTTTTGTGTTTGAAAGGCAATTGTCTCTCCCCTTGGCTCTTCAAAACAAATTTAGAATAGAATGAGCAAATTGTTACTGGTTTGCATCTTTTTCTAATTTTTTCCTTTGACATTAATAGGGTAGGTGCTCTACTGTTTGAGACATGCCCCTACTCCTTTGGCTTTGATTACTTTTGAGCTAGGGTCTCAAAAGTTGACCCAAGTTGGCCTGTACTATGATCTTTCTACTATCATCCCACCCAAGCTGGATGAAAGACACATGGCCACCATGACTATTTTGTTGTTGTTTGTGAGATAGATTTTTGATAATTGTGCCCAGGCTGTTCTTGAAGTATGATCCACCTGAGTATCTGAGATGACAGGAATGAGCCGCCACACCTAGCCTCAATATTTACCTGTTCATTGGTTTTGTTAATATAACTTTTATTTTTACCTCCTATACTTTATGACACTAGGTCCCAAAGATGATACTTTGAATCTCCAGCTTTTAATAACTTGTCATTTATATCCTTACAAGTAGAAGGTTACACAGATGTAGAACATGGGATTTGTAAATCTTAATTAGACTGATTTACAATGTGCATTTTGAAACAACGTGGGCAGAGATCTATCAATATTGACCTAGTTGTAGGACAGGGATGGAGAGAGGGAATCCCTGATGCACTTGGGGACCCTAGTACCAGATTGTTAAGAGTCTGCTCTGTGTTTATGTGCATTTTGTTTGTTTTCTGTAGCACCCATGTTTTATAGACATTGGTTATTAAAATATAGTGGTAAGATAGGCAAGAAGCAGGTGTTTTTTCTCTACCACAGAAGGACAAGGCTATAAACTCTGCATGTAACTCTTTCTATGGCACCAAGTCAGTGCTAAATCCAAGAAAATAGGATTTAATGTTTTTAAGTCATAAAGCTGTTGATCTGTTTCACAATAAGTGGTAATTATTACTTGAAGTTTGACTGATTGCCTTACATCATCTTGACATAGTGTTATTCTATCTTTGGCCTGTATAAATATGATTTTATAAGTCAATCAGGTAAATGTTTCACTCTTTTAAAATAAGACCCTTTGCCTTTTGGGTGCTTTTCCTTCCTCTTATAGAAGGTTAGTAGATATCACTGCATAGGACAACAATTGTGAATCTTCACAAGATGTGAAGATTCAACTGCTTTGCAGTTGAAAAAATGTAAAAGTGAATTTATATTCCTTATATCTTGATCAAAATAAAGCAAGGGAAACAGGGCATATGCATCAATCATTTCATCCTTTCTATATTTTAATAATGTGTGTGTGTGTGTGTGTGTGTGTGTGTGTGTGTGTGTGTGTGTGTGTGTGTGTGTGTGTGTGTGTGTGTGTGTGTGTGTGTAGGGAGAGAGCTGAAGAATTACTTCTCTTTAACAGATAGGGACAGAACAGGAATCAGGGATTTTTAAGGTTGTATAATCTATTGGCAAACTTGCTATAAGATCTATTATGGCTATTTGCATTATCTTTCCTTCAGATCACTTTAAATATAATTAAATAAACATTAAAGAACAAGTGAAATATTAAAGCAATCATAGAATAGGTTTAGCTTTGGAAGGAGATATTTGTACTATAAAGTACATGGGAAAATTTACTTCATTGCTTAGTTGTCATAGTCCACAACTTTTTATAATTATTAAACAATAAGCTAATAAAAATGGAAGTTAGAACTATCCAGATGATTTAGAAAGCAAGTAATATAAAAAATATTTCTTGTAAAAAAAACAAGCATGTCTCTTGTTCTTTTTAGCTAGTATATTGTATCAGAATTGGATACACTATGTGAGATAGCACACATGGTTTGCTGTCAGCAGGTTTCTTAGTATAGAGGGTGTTGTTTATTTTTGAGAATTACCAGCTGAGTAGAGTGAAGTGATTGATTAAATTGGCTTGGTACCTTACTATCTGAATTTATTTTTCCTGGGAAATTTAAAGATAAAAAGAAGCAATGAGTCTATAAGCAATTGTTCACTTTCAGTTCAGTCACGTTATATTTCTTATAGTACCTGTCTGTCTGGTTTTATCTTGTTCATTTCTTTGTTTAGTTTGCTTTCTACGCCTATATCTTACCAGAAGGAGGTCTAGAAGCTTGAAAGAGTGGCCTTCATCTGATTCATGTGCCATTTAGTCTTGAGGACAGAAAAGGAATTTCATTACCTTTTCAGTACATAAGCAATTGGCCAGAATCTGAAGGGTTAAGGTATGAAACTTGATATTTTGCAGCTGAGAAAGAGATTGTATTGTTCAGAAAGAGTTACTACAAGTGCTTTTCATTCTCTCTTACAAGCCCCAAATACTGCTTCCATGGCATATATAAATAAATGTGTGGTAATTAGTAGTCCATTTGCTTTGCTTAGTTTCCCATTGATATGTAGAGTAGGGGCCAAGTCTCATTCATATACAAGACCCAAGGGCCAAAAAATGACAATCTGAGTGAGCAAGCTAGTGAATGACTATTCTCTGGGTAAATGGAGACTTCATTTAGCAAAGTGACCATGAACATCGTATGTTCTTGTGATATATCTCTTCATAGACAGTGTAATGACTGTCAGGTGAGTGTCCTATGATACTTGTTTGTTTGGAAAACAATTTTTTCTAGAGTTGAGCTTTCTTCTTTATTAGTATAACTTTACATACACTAGGAATTTCCAGAAGAAATCTAATATCGACCATGTGTCTCTCTCAAATTTCTTTTTGTTTTTTTGGGGGGTCTGGTCGTGGGGCCTGAACTCTGGACCTGGGCGCTGTCCCTCAGCTCTTCAGATCAAGGCTAGCACTCTACCACTTGAACCACAGCACCACTTCTGGCTTTTTTGTTTTTGCTTATGTGGTGCTGAGGAATCGAACCCAGGGCCTCAGGCATGCAAGGCAAGTGCTCTACCACTGAGCCACCTTCCCAGCCCCTCTCTTTCAAATTTCTAAAAGCTACTTTTTGAAAGTTTTAAAAAGAGAAATTAAATGGACATAGCCAAAATATCATTTAATAAATCAATAATGTAAAATTACTGAATCATATCATAGATTTTAAGACAGTATTGAAATCTGATGTGTTTTTACATTTTAATTTGGAATGCTGTTTTTATTGTAAATATTTAGTCTATTTTATTTCACAAAACTTACTTAGAAATTAGATTGGCATATACAGAGTGCTCCAAACACACTTAAATGTGTTTTAGTATCTGAGTTTAATGTCACTTACAATTTTTTAAGTTTCAAATTAATGAAGAAAATTCAGCTCTTGAATTCTCTTGCTTATATATCAGGAACCAGTAGCTATCTATGACTGTGGGCTACTGTTTTAGGCAGGGAAGATTATAATCTCTTCTTAAGTAAAACTTTTCTCGGTATTTTCTTTCTTTCAGTCCCAAAGCAGATGATTCTGGAATAGTGAGAAAGTTTCTCAAAGTCATTTGCTCCTACTAATCCTTTTATAGGAACAGGGGCCGAAAAGAGGAAATGGCACATTTGGGTGGGTTTGTTTGCATATAATCTTTGGTGCCTGCCATGTACTCTGCTCTCCTAGGCACTGCAGGGGATATGATTGCAAACCTTACCATATGCAGTAAAAGCTCTGCTGCTCTGCCAGCCAGTACAAGGGTGTGATGGAGAAACTATAGGAAAGCCATCCCAATGTATCTGCCCCACTGGCCCATGTGAGGTCACTGAAGCAGCTGGCGTGTTGGGACAGCTGGCAGGTTTTCTCTCCAGGGTTGAAGTCAGGCCAGGTAGTTGAATAGACAGCCTGTTCTGGAGAAGCGGGGCAGACTGAGTGCTGAGACAGCTGGTACCCTAGCCAGTCTTGTGGACTAGAAGTGCCACTCCCTAGGAGGTTTGTAAACCATCCTGGGCATTTCATTGGCACTATTCAGGCACATGGGCACACACGCTTCTTAAGGCCTTCACACATCTCATCTGAAAATGGAGGATAAGTTCAGACTTTCTCCGGGTACTATCTTGTCATTTATAACCATTGACAGGTTTAGTGTTTGTTTTCTTTTTGGTTCCCCCACATCATTTACAATGTGCTCAAGGTCTCTTGCTATTGTCTCTATCTAGGATGGCAAAATTAATGAAATGACAATGATCCATTTTTCTTTGTGAAGGAAAAATATTTTGACTGTCTTTTATGATGAGGTTGTGCTGCTTCAAAAAAACTGAGGTGGGTGTAGTACAAAATAGTTTTCATTCCAGCCAAACATAACTAATGGCTCATTGCTGAGAGCCTAGTGTAGGGGTGGCAGGGTACAGCCTTCTGGGAGTTTGGAAAACATTTTTCTGTTTCTTTATTGCTTTCTACCTTTTATTTTCCAATGTACCCTTCCGTCTCCTTTTCTCCACATCACTACGTAATGTCTTTTCAAAGGGCACAGCTATTGTAACTTCAGAATCTCCCAAGTGGCAGTGTCATCTCCATAGAAATCACATACATTGTTATTTGTTTGTGTGTCAACTAAGCTCAACAATGCAGAGACACTGTTGAAGTGACAGCTTGGCGTTCAGGCAAGCTATTAATGGGCTGTTATGATATTCAGAGTTTATCTTGAAATCTGGGAATGATATAAGCAAAATTTGAAGAGAATAAAAATGATCTCCTGGTAACACCTTCTGGTGAATGGATTTGGCTTTCAGTGGAATATTTAGTTACAATGGTTGGACTCCTGGTTCTGATATTATCTGGAGTATAAACACGACTTGATTTGCCAAAGTAGAAAGTGATTTTTACCTTTTGTAGTAGTAGTAGTCGTCGTTGTCGTTATAGTAGTAGTTTTATGGTCGAATAATAAATGGGAAAAAAGTGCTGTAGATGAAACTGACTAGCTCTGCTAAAGAAATTGAGAATTATTTTGAGTAAAATAGTGAAGAACCTTTTGTTTAGTTCAAGGCTAGAACTATACCATATGAGCTACAACTTCATTTCTATAAGGCAACTTTGAGTAGGAAGAATTGGTTTCTGCATGAACTCAGGCACAAGTGGGGGGAAGATGGGGCCATTGCTACAATTGTCCTGCTTTCCAAGTGTGGTCATCCAAGCTGCCTTCTGAGGGAAGGGTGGAATCCAGAACTCCATTTCTTCAAATCAGCCAAGTGGCTCAACTGTTATTGTACCTGCTTTTCCTGTAAGCCTTGTTCCATGAGCATCCTCTTGGACTAGCAAAAGTCTGAAAGATTACTCATCCTCTATTTGGAAAGGATAATTTAGGAATTTCTGTACTTGGGATCTTTTTCCCCTTTACTATTTTTTATTATCTTTAAATAGTTGTACAAAGAGGTTTCAGCTCCATGTGTCACACAGTGTTGATCAGTGTCCTGTCTTCTATAATTCTTTCCCCTTCTCCCATCTATCTCCCATCTATCTATCCCATCCAGCCCTTCAACGTTCCTAGTTTCATTTTCACATGTGTACACTGATATTATGACCTTTTACCTAGAGTTTTTAGAAAACAAAAACATGTTACTATTTTTTTTTACTTAAAGTCGCCTAAGAATTATTATTCATTACCTTCAACAGCTTTGGCATTCTATACTGTGGCTATGCTCATCCTGTGCAAATCCTATGCACTAGAAGTGGGACCGGGGAACTTGCTATAAGCACCAGTGTCCATCAGACTGACTGAACCATGTATTTTTTTTCCTCTAACACTATGTTCTCAGTCTATTGTGGTTACTCTATGGGCCTGGCACACAGCTCAGACACAAGCTTGTACTAACTGGACCACAATTCATGTTACTTTGAAGATTTTTACTCCTCCCAGTGGAGAACAAACACTGACGTGGGAAAGTCTGATGAGACTTAGGGAGTGAGGTTTTTTTGAAGTTGTATTTTTTTTAATTCATGTCCCAATTTCGGCAGTTATAGACTTGTTTTCTACAATTATCAGTAAGAATTATCTATTCCTTTGGGGGTGGAAGGACCTTGTATTTATAGCTGCCTTTCGTCCAAAACCCTTGGGAGAATAAGCACAAATATCTTGAGGGTTCCTTATCAGGGTGGGTGCTGGGCACAGAGGAAGGGCTGGAGAATTAAAATCACACAACAATGTTCATTGTCCACAGGATTGCCTTCCTTGATACGGTTGCTATTTAGAAATCTAGTGTAAAAATGGAAGACACAAACACATTTCTTCAAAGAAAGTCTAAACAAGATAAACACTAGGATGTTTTATGTTGGGGTAACCACTGGTTAAACAATGTAATGGCAAAATTTACTTGATGGTGTCATAAAAGTTATGTGTTCTTCTGGATGTCTGAATAAAGCAAAGCATTCTTCTAAAAAAACATATGTTGAAAAATACCTGTGGCTTGCTTTCCTAATTTCCAAGTATGCTTTTGCTGATTGAGATCAATAGAAAATACTGGACTTTGCCAACCTCAGATGGAGAAGTTACCTTGATCAAGGATACTTATAAATATACTACAATTTAAAGTACCATCCTTGTCCATAAAGGAAGGAAAAATGAAGTTCCAGGAGCCTGTGGGAAATCAGCCAAATTCTTAGCTGGCTGTCCTCTTTCACTTACTGAAAATAAGATGAAATTATATGAATGTTCCTCAAAAGTACAGGATGATTTATAAGAGAAGGAAGCACTCAAACATTTAAATTTTTATTCTTTCCTCTTCCTCACTTGTTTTACAGCTAAGAATACTTTATAGAAGCCAGGCACCAGTGGCTCAACCTATAATCCTGACTACTCAGGAGGCTGAGCTATAAAAATCATGGTTTGAAGATAAACCAGACATGCAAATTGAAGAAACTCTTAAATTAACTAGTAAAAAAGGCTAGTTAGAGCAGCAATTGTCAACCAAAAAAGTAGAGTGAGAATGTGAAATCGTGAGTTCAAATCTAATAAGTTAATTCTTTTTTTTACTACAAACCCAAATGCAATTTGTCTGTTTTTAAATGTGAGTTAATTTAGTCTTCTAAAATCCAACCCCCTCCCCCATGATACCACTTTTCTGTTAGAGAAATGGTTTTATAGCAGTAAAGATACTTTCTAGGACTCTTTCCCTATGGTGATGGTTTCTGTGAAAAGCAATCACATGAGCATCAGTAGCTCTCAGTAGCCATATGACTAAAGTGCTTTTCACATGGTTCTCAAACATGCAAACCACTTGTAATAGGAATGGACATAATCCTAGCTACTTAGAGAGAGGATCACAGTTTGAGCCAACTCTGATAACAAGTTAGTGACAGCCTCAACTCAATCAAAAGCTGGGAATGATACAGTTAGCTTATTATCCCAGTTATACAGACCCATAAATTGAGAGCAGCCCTGGGAATCAATGAAGCAACCCTATCCCCAAAATAAAGGGTAGAGTACCTGCCTAGTAAGCACAAGGCCCTGAGTTCAGTTCCTAGTACTAAAAAAATAGATGTCATATGCCCTGCATGCCCTTTTCCATTTTCATGTGTGTGTGTGTGTGTGTGTGTGTGTGTGTGTGTGTGTGTGTGTGTGTGTGTGTGTGTAAAGGTGAGGTATAGAGGGGTTAGAATTACTTAAGAATTACATTTTTTTTTAGCAGTGTCCCCTCCTTCATTTTCTCACATTTTTTTTCCCTCCTGACCTCCTTCCTCCTCAAGTTGTATAGTTCATTTCCAACATTGTGTCGAGTGCATATTACTGCTGAATGGCCTGGCAGAGACTACAAAGGACCCTCCAAGAGGAAAAGAAAAAGGATCTTTGATTCCCAAATCAGAAATATGGCAAATGAAAGGTACATGCATGGATTTGCACTGACGACTCTTTGCTGATGGAGATCAATGGAAAATTTGCAGGCAAACAACAGCTCCAGAGAATTCCACCAACACCCCCGGAGATGCCCTGGACTTTGGGCTCCACCTTCAAGGCACCTTACAGTTATCCCTGCAGAGCAAAAAGTGTAGGCCTGCAAAGTCACGGGCTTCACCATTCAAATGGACAGACTGTGTCTCCATTAAAGCATCATCTTTATTCTCCTGAATTTCTTCCGTGAAATTAGGGTGTCCTAACTCCAGGACATATCTTTTAGGGCAGTTTATTACTTCAGCAGCTTCTGGCTACAGCTTTTGTTGTCAATTGTGTGTGTGTGTGTGTGTGTGTGTGTGTGTGTGTGTGTGTGTGTGTGTGTGTGTGTGTGTGTATGTGTGTATGTATGTGTGTGTGATTTCCACTTATTAGATTTCTTCCCGTGTGTGCATCCTCACAGAAGATGGCCTGGCAGGCCCTAAATGTTACTGCTTCACTTCACATAATGAATATTCAGAGGCTGCAGTCATTGAGGACTCAGGTGGCAAAAATAGTAAGGTGATTGAAGCAAATCCAACATGAAGGCAAATCTGCATTTTAGCGACTCCAACACCCTAATGACAGCACAGATTCCCATCCTCTGACCACCCCTTCCCCACCCCCCTGCCCCAGACCCCAGGAGGGGAGAATCCTGGGGAACCTCCTCTGAACCAGGCATCTGTTCCATACACCAACATGCTCACGCCTTTCTGGATGATGCGTTGTAATCAGCATATTGTTTTTCCAAGACAACAAGCCCTTCTGTGGTCCTTTCTATAAAATGCATTGGGGCTGATAACTCAGCATAAAGGACGTCCTGTTGAGAGCAGCAATGCATGCATTGTTTCCCTTACAATGCAGTCAGGATCTCCATAGGAACATAGAGCGTGGTTTTGGAAGTCTTATTTTATATATTTTGTCACCATCAGCAGTTGAACTAAAGTAGGAACCGCTCCATTCTATGACGGGTTAAATTATGCTCAGTGCACATCTAGTGGTGATGTATAAATTGCAGCCCTTTCTCTCTCTCTCTCTCTCTCTTTCTTTTTTGAAGGATTCTAAAATAGTTTTTCAGGATTAGTGCTGGATTTTTGCTTCTGCATGTGTGGTGACTCTTGATTTTTTTCCCTCTCGGAAGAGCATCCTTTGCAGCATTCCCCCTTCAGAGGATCACTTAGACACTTCCAGCTGGTGGCAGGGGATACAGCCATAATACAGCTCCTCTGTCCCAGCTGTCTTCACTACGGTAAATGCGTTAGGATGGCTGCACTCTCGTGCAGGGCTTCAGGTAAAGGAAGGTGGAGGATGAAGTCTGGACCCTGCTGTTCTGGTTTTTAAAACGCTTCAGCAGTCTCCCGCATCTTTGGCCTTTTTGAATGTCTTCCTGCTTCTCGAGTCAAAGGCTTCTCTCCAGTGAGTAGAATGCTGCTGTTCGCCTGATCAGAGGTGCCTGAGGAAATCACCTTTTCCAAGAAAACCCTGCGTGCTTTGACAGGATCTTTTTCAATGCATTATGGCTCATGCAGCCTCCCAATTAAAGAAAAACAGGGATTTAGAAATCAATGCTGAAGAAGAGACTGAGAAAAAAAGGAAACATCGCAAACGGTCCCGGGATCGGAAGAAAAAGGTAGCTATGTCTGCTAGAGCATATATATCTTTGCCTGGATTCTTTTTGTTGTTGTTTTCATCTCTTCCTGGCATCTGCAAGAAGCATGACAGGCTCTTTTTACATGCTGGGTAGAGTGTAAATTGAGTGTGTAAATGGGGAACAGAAGATAAAAGGCTGGTGGTTGAGCATGGCCACAGGCTGGGCACCGCAAGGATAGCTTTTCATCCTGGGGGTTGGTTGATGATTGCAGGGCTATGCGGAAGGTGTGCCTCACTCTACACAGGCCCCGGCACATTTCCATGACACATAAAGGTGTTGGGAATGAGTTAAAAGTACTTTCTTAACAGCCTGGTCAAGGTTAACTGTACTGGGGTGACAGGTTTTGCAGGAAAGGTCGGAGTGGCAGCCTTTGTACTTCTTAGAGGTCTCATGGAAAAGGAGCTCTTGTGTTAGAATGGTGTCACGTGTGTGTGTGTGTGTGTGTGTGTGTGTGTGTGTGTGTGTGTGTTTCTGAGGCAGATCTGTGACCTTAAAGACGTAGCACAAAAGTCATTTCCTGTTCTGCCTTCTTTTTCCTTTTTCTTCCCCTGTGCCCGGTATTTCTTTTAGGTGTTGTTAGTTAGATTGTGCAATAGAAATCAGCTGCTAGAAATAACTTTCTGTTGTTAAATTAAGGTACGATCACAGAGGTTTGATTTTTTTTTTCCTGTCTTTCTTTGCTTGCTGGGTCAGAGGGATTATCCTAAATGTAGGACTTCCCCCTGATACAGCCAGATGTAAGCCCACACCACTGATTGTGATCCAAGCCTGATGGGGGACCCTCATGGTCCCCTACTGAGACCCCAATGCAGATCTGTTCTGAGTCATCAGTGTTTGACTCCAGCCAGAGAGAAGTTACTGTTTTGTGGCCCGCCACAGAGTAACTGGCGATGAGCTGGTGAATAAGGCCCCAAAGCACTCCTTCCCCCTTGGTAGCTAATAAAAATGGACTGAAAAACTCGGTGATCTGGGTATGTAACTCAGGTCATAAAGCATTTTTACGTGTCTTTGTGAGAATTCCCAAGGGGAAGATAATCTTAATTTGCTCAGGGCTCTGATGCGTGTGCCTTCTTAGTGATGTGTGGGCTCCATCTACCACATGGGCCTCTCTTCAGGACAGACCCATGGATAGATTTGGTAACCCACACCTCCACCCCTTTTGCCATTGTCTTCAGGGTCAGGATCCTCAGGAGAAGGCACTGGCAGCTCTAGTGACAGAGCAGACCTGGAGACTTAACTTACAAGGCTGCAGTGGTTTTGCTGCAAGATGTTCAATGGAGATAAGTTTCCACGTTGATATTCTTGTAAATGAATTTCAGGAATGTGTTTTCATAAAAGTACAAACTTAGGATAAGGAATTCTTCCCCAGAGGTACTTCAAAGCCTTGCACAGCAGAGTTATGAAATGGTCAGATTTGGGTCTAATTGTGTTGTCTTGGGATTGTGTGAGAAGGTCACTATTGATTACCCCTTCACCATGAATCACATCCCCCTCCCCCACCCACCCACTACACTCGGATAAATGAGCTTCTAAGACACCTAGGGGTGAGGGCTTATGTTTCTGTAAAGATATGCTGTCATCATTAAGGTCAATGCTGACTGTAGGAGTTGTCAGCCTTCCTAGGCTATGTGCAGTTGTGTTTTGTAGCAGTGATGACTGACGTGCTGCCTTTGTGCAAAGGCTCCTGTTTGACTTGGAAGACAAACAGGGAAAAGGATGAGGCAAAGGGAGTTTCAGGACCCACTAAGCTGAAACAAATGCTTTGTAGACCAAAATGCTTTGTTAGGAGTACAACAGAGGCTGTCCAGTGTAAATCTCTTAGCAACCAGAAGGGAACATGGAGAAATATCAATATGACTATTGTAAATGTACAAGTGGATGTAGATGAGTTGTTCTCAAGGCACTCACAAAGTAGATCCACAAAGTGGCTCATGGATAACATGTTCATTGCTATGGTACTAGTTAATTCCTAATCCAAATAATTGATCTATTTCCTATTAAAGTTATAGCATGCTGAGGAAGACATAATCATTCTCAAATTATTTCATTGGCAGCTTTTAATGGACAAAGCTAAGAATCAATTACTTTGAAGTCATACTCTAGAGTCCCTTCATTGCTGTGGCATACAAAAACTTGATTTCTTACAAAGTGAACTGTTTTGACTTTGAGTTTCTTTTCTTCCCACTGTTTTTTCCCCTTCTAAAATCCTAATCAAGGCCTATGGGCTATTCTGTCTCATATTGTAGATCCCATGTTAGCAGAAAAATATAAGCAGCATTTAAATATAAGTGTGTTGGTTATTTGGGGGATAGTGGCTCTTCTTCATATGAAGAAAGGTCCTCAGGTATATTTTAATTACATGGAAGTAATAGTGGGTATTTTTTTTAAAAATCACAGAATAGAAAGTTCAAGGAATATCTGTGCTACTAGTATCTATTATTAGGAAAGTGTCTTATTTACAAAATGAAGAATTTAGTCCATGCAGTCCTGAGATTTGAATGTGAGCAAACCAGGAGAACTTTTTCTTGATAATACATATGCAGCACAACACCAAGCCACATGTGAAATTACTATGCATTGTGATCAGATCACAATATGCATCTCAACTTAACACCAGATTTACATTTTACCAGGTTTTTAAAAATGCAATAAATTACACATTCGGTCTGTTTTGAATATGTTAACCATGAATATGTGAGTAACAGTCAAAAAAATAAGAGTAGAGAACTTTGAGGAATTTATGTAATTAGTTGAATTTTAATAAGGATGTGTTTTATTCTTATCACAAGTTCTTTAAGTTAAGGTTTAAATTATGTAAGTCTAAGTGGGAGGAAAGACTCTGGTCATGGAACCCAGAGTCATTTACCTACCTAGTACATACTATAAGCCTGAGCAACCTTTCTCTTCTATCAGCCACTTTTCTGACTTGAAGGAAAAAAAGGAGTGTGTGTGTGTGTGTGTGTGTGTGTGTGTGTGTGTGTGTGTGTGTATGTATGAATATGTATGAGTGTGTATTGTGAGAGAAAAGATGATTATTAGTTTACAAACTGCTTACCAGAGTGTGTATTATTATTATCTCTTACCATACTTTCCCATGACTCCTTCTAGACATATCTTTTTCTCCCTCCTTTTTCCCCTTCCTGTTACACACACACACATGCACGCGCGCGCATACACACACACACACACACACACACACACTTGACCCCTTTCATGATCCCAGTGCTTTGGTTGGCAGCATGTGGAAGACATGCCAAAAGAGACAGAGTGTCTTTGCATGGGAGATACTGGACCCATGTCCTCTACCACCTAGCTGCAGTGTCCCTGGCCCATGGGTGTTGGCCAGTAGATGACCAGCCTATTGTAAATCCCAGCCAGTTTGAAGTCACTCACAAACAGCCTTCTTGTGGTGCAAGCTGTGGTACTATGCTGCCATCAACTTCTTTTGCCATGTTACATGTGTATTTTGTTCTCTCTCTCATGTATAATATGCATTTCAATAGTGAGGCCTAGGAGGAAAATTGACCCCAATTTACATAATAACTTTGTTTTTTACCATATGAATATATGTTTACATATTCACCTATAAGGTGGCCTGTGGAAGCATTTATGATCTTAGCTCTTTCTATGTCTCTGACATAGTGCTTAGATACTGAGATAAAGTGGCAATTAATTCCATGATTAATGTAATGTTTGATTAATGGTGTCCATTTCATATAATCAGTGGAAGGGCAAGAATAAATATTTATTGCCTTATTCTTGCATTCATGCATTCCTTCAGTGAGCATTTATTGAGTGACTTCTGTAAGGCATTGCATCAGATTTTGGAGACAAAGTGAAACAGAATAGTAGAAAAGATATAGTAGCCTCTATCAGAAATGGGAAATAAGCCAAGATTACTACAAATCACCCTACATAAGGCATGGAAAGTTGTCCACAGAGAAACCCACAATTGACCAGAAGAAACTGAGATAAGACCTCAGTAAGACTCCTTTATACAACTACTTAAAGATAATAATAATATTAAAGTTGAAAAGACTGAGCTTAAGAAGAGAAGTCAGGATATAGACAGGAGTAGAAGGACAGGAACCCTAGAGCAAAAATAATACAAGCGGAACAGTCTATTAGGATGTGTGGGAAACAGTGTTTTGGAAGGTCTGTGTCCAACAAGGCCTGAGTATGTGACAGGAAAATTCGGCAAGACCCAAAGCACAAAAACCTGTGTCTTCCATCCTATAAGGAATAGAAATCTTCCTGCTCAAATGAGGGTGACATTTCCACAGTGGCAGTATGTGGAGAGGATTGTGAATAGTTTTGTGGACTGGAGCCATTCGTCATACATCAGTGTTGTAGACAGCAGCAGGCAGAGCAATCAGGAAGCTCTGACGGTGATCCAGGCATGAGATGCTCAGAGTCTGAACCTAGGGAGACTCTGCCAGTGGAGAGGGGGTGTAAGATACAAAAGATATTTAAAGGCAGCCTCTGTAGAACTTGGCAATGGATTGTAGGTAGGAAGTGAGAAAGAGAGATCAGATTCTAGTGTAACTGCCAAGTTCCTGGCTTGAAGCGGAAGATGAAGAATTACATTTCCTGGATTCATGTCTTTTCTCCCAGAACATTTGTTGACCATTTATTGTGCCCCAAGTAGTTTTATATCACTATGTAGTTATTGACTCTTTTAATCTCTACACTAACACTACAATGAACATTTTTATCTCTCTGCTGGAATTAAAGGAACTGAGGCATGGTTGCTGGAGGCTACCACAGTGGCAGAGGTTAGAGTCCAATGTAGTAACTTACACTTTTGACTATATTATACAATGTGTACAATATGTGGCATTAATATTTCCACAACCACACATCAAAGTGGGCTAGTTTCTTGTAAATGACCATTTGTTACTGAGACATCTAAAACCTTAAGAGGCTTCATTTCTCTAACTGTAATGTTTTGTTTTAAACTTCATGTTTTGTTTTAAAATTCTCTTTATTTCAAAAAATGAGCTAGGCTGGGATGTAGCTCAGTGGCAAAGCGCTTGCCTAGCAAGTGCAACGTCCTGGGTTCGATCCCCAGTACCAAAAAAGAAAAGACAAAAAAAAAAAAAAAATACAGTTAAAAAAAAAAAACCCAAAAAATGAGCTAGGAATGAAAATTACCATCAGCAGGACTTTAAAGCCACAGATACACATTGTTGTTATAAAAACACCGTAACAGTGGCTTAGCTGCTTGCTAGAATGTCACATGGTGTGTACAGAGCTCTCAGGGATTTTTAGTGTTTTCTCTCTCTCTCTCTCTCTCTCTCTCTCTCCCTCCCTCCTTCCCTCTCTTTCCCTCTCTCCCTCCCCCTCCTTCCTTCCTTCCCTCCCTCCTTCCCTCCCTTCCTCTTTCCCTCCTTCCCTCCCTCCCCTTCCTCTCCTTTTCTCTCCTCCTTTCCTCTTCTCCTCTCCTCCTCTCCCATTATTTTCATGCCTATCTTTTCATGGGAAAATCCAGAGTTCAAAGAAAAGAATTTATTTCAAGTTCGATAGCTAGTCAATGGCCAACAATGGACCTACACTTCAACATCAATCATAAGACTTTGAAATCTGTTTTTAGCCACTAGATTTATTGTACTAAATACTCAATAGTCTTGTTTAAGATTAAAAGAACTAAGAAATTGAAACAAGATTTAGACATATACC
Organism: Dipodomys spectabilis; assembly: GCF_019054845.1. Classification (NCBI taxonomy): domain Eukaryota; kingdom Metazoa; phylum Chordata; class Mammalia; order Rodentia; family Heteromyidae; genus Dipodomys; species Dipodomys spectabilis. Next base: position 4,430,387 of record NW_024870884.1, on the reverse strand, counting down.
AGAGCAGAGGTTTTTGCTTTAGGAAGTTGGCGTTTCTTAACATTTTAAAGGCTTTCCTCGGGCCTAAACACTTAGGTTCCCTTTGGCACCATGATGTAAGATGGTGCACAGGTTAATACCATAGCAACTGGATTTTGGCAGGATGTGATTGTGTAGATCCTTGGGATCTGTTTCTTGCTCTATTAAATATAGAGACTTTAGACCTGTAAGAAGCCTTGTCTCTTAGTTAATATACTCACTATTCTCTACTATAATTATGCGTTTACATAGCTGGCTCACCTTGGAGGCTATGAGCTCATGGAAGCCAGATGTTCATGATAATTATTTGCTACACTCAAAATTGGAGCTTGATGCTTGGTGGATTCGTAGGGGCGGGAAAGGAATGAAAGAATGAGTGGATGCGTGGCAATACCATGTCATGCTTAATACCATGGAGTAAAGAAGAGTCTGAGATCAGATCCTGATTTTCTCTCTTGGCTATATGGCCTTGGGGAAGTTATTTGCCATCTCTGTACCTTAGTCTCTTTACCTTCAAAACAGGATGTGTTTAGTCATAGAGTTGTAATGAGATTTCAGTGAGTTGGTTTTAGAGCAGAGCTTGGCACAAAGAACTATATAGTGTTATTTGATGCCATTGTTATTGTTCAGAATGAACAAACAAATGAACAGAAGAATAAATGGATTATTTCCATCCTGACCCTTTAGAGATTGTGCCAACAAATTAACTCTTGATTGTCCAGCAACTCTGTTCCTTAGCAGCCCATCTAACTGTGATCTTTCTCCATTTTATACAACCCTCAGAGTGTAGCTAGAATACTTCGTCCACTCAATAGGAGCGATTGTAAACCTGTGCCCTTGGATAGTTTACCTTTGCTATTTAGGAACAGGGAGGATTGCTTCTATATGCTCCCTCTTACTCTTGTGGTATGTATTTTATCATCTGTTCATTAACATATTAACACTTTTTTGGCGCTTGACCCGTTATCATCATGAATAGAGCAAGATCATATTCTGATATACATTTATTGATGCCCGAATGCATTAGAATTTTTTTTATTAGTTTTCCTAATACAGTGATTAGTAACTGTTTCTTCACTTTTCAGACCTATGATATTTTCTGTAGACAATTTTTTCCTTAGCGTGATTATATATTACTTTGTGTTTTGTTTCATTAAACCACAATAGAGAAGAATGTTAGCTTTTCATTGGTATGCTTAAAGTCAAAGAACAGCTGGCAAGATTTTCTTTCTAGATATTTTAGAAGGGGTATTTCATCTTATCATACCTGCATCTGTTTATTTAATAAAAAGTGGCTGTATATTAGGTTATGCCTATCATTGGGCTGAGACACACGCAGAAGGAACCCCCAGTACTGTGGTCGACTCTTGTTGAGACTGTTCACACTACTCTACATAAAGGGAGTAAAGGATTAAAGATCTCCTGTGTGGACTTCCTATGTTTAGAATGCCTTTTTTTGTTTTTGTCGGTAGTGGGGCCTGAACTCTGGGCCTGGGCACTGTCCCTCAGCTCTTCAGCTCAAGGCTAGCACTCTACCACTTGAGCCACAGCACCACTTCCAGCCTTTTCTGTTTATGTGGTGCTGAGGAATCGAACCCAGGGCTTCATGCATGTGAGGCAAGTACTCTACCACTGAGCCACTTTCCCAGCCCTAGAGTGCCTTTTGCATTCTTTGTCTTACTTGAATTTCTGTGAACATTGTAATAACAAAGTGTTATCCTTCACCAAAGTTTAGCTTTGTGATACAACCTACCACAGGGCCCAGAAATAGCTAGATTTGATATCAAGGTCTGTGTACAACACAGACCCTTGCTTGGGCTTCCAGAACCTCTGCAGGAGAAGCTTCCTTGGAGGTCTTATTAATAGACATATACAACAAAGGAATGGCCAGTTTTTAGATGACCACTGTGTATGTATGCACACACACAGACCAGTCCTGGGGCTTCAATTCAGGGCCTGGGCACTGTCCCTTGGCTTTTGTGCTCAAGACTGGGCTACCACTTGAGCCACAGCACCACTTCTGGCTTTTTTGGTTATTAATTGGAAATCAGTCTCACAGACCTTCCTACCTGGGCTAGCTTTACACTACCATCCTCAGATCTCAGCCTCCAGAGTAGCTAGGATTACAGGTGTAAGCCACCAGCACCTGGCTAGAAATGGCCACTTTTGAGTGAAGAACAAAGAAGTGGAAATTGAACTTGAATCCTTGGCATACAGATCAGGATTTTTTTTTCTGGTCATTCTCTAATCTTCCAGATACTGTTCTAGATCCAACGAGGTGCCATGAAATAGGGTTTCCATCATTGTCTTATTCAGGAACTGACAATGAAATGTGCAGATTTCAATTTAGATTTAATTGGTTCTCATCCACTAGTTCTCAGTTATAAGTGATCTTCTGACTAATCAAAGTCATCCTTGATTCTTTGAGCTTAGATGCAGCCCATTAGAATAGGTTGAACAAAGATTGTCATTCACATCTGCCAGATCTATATCTCACCTTATGGTTAAAAAAAAAGGTGCCTAATATTATCTAATTGGAGAAGGAACAGCATGCATGAGAAAGATAGAAAAGAAAACTAATCCTAAGCGAGGGCTATAAGGAAGCAAGTTCAAGATATTCTAGGACTCAAGTCAGGCACCGAAACACTTATACATGTAGATATCTCGTGACTTCAATCATAATAAGCAGTGTTATTTTTTCCTAATGAAATGCAGTTTTGTAACATATCCAGTCAAAGATATGAAAGCACAGTACATTGTCGTAGAGATTAAAAACATTAATAAAAGTAGGTCAGGAATGCAGAGATGTGGGAGGTACAGGGATAAGTATTATGATCAATAACAGTGGATTTAAGTATAAGTTTGTGTCACCACTGCTACTGAGTGGCCTTGGACCAAATTTCTTTGGGCCTCAGTTTCCATATTGATCAAATAAAGATTAATTTTTTAGTAGAGATACTGTAAATAAATGCATCTTGCCAGTTTCCTGGCATAAATTGAATACTTAGTGCCCAGCTTCCTTTCCTGTGGCATGGGCTATTAGATGTACAGTAATTGAGTGACTGTAGCCAAGGAGGAGAAGCAAGAGCTAAGAAAAGGAGAGAATGCCTTTAGCAACTTTTGCATCTCATAATCACTATAAAAATTATTTGACTGGGTGAAATTGTACTGATAGTACACCAAACACAAGTAGCTATTTGAACCCTGAAACCTCCTGAGAATTAAATGTATCATTTTTAAAACTATGTTCCAAAGACTCCTATGATAACTATATTTTCCCAACTCATTAACATTGATAATTAGTTTCAGTAAACTGTCTCCCAAGTCCTACCAAAGAAAGTGTAGGAACCATTTGCACACATAGAGGAAGTATCTATCAAACAATTCCTCTAACAAGTAAAATGTATTTTGTAGGTTTGAGCTTAAGTGTTGAAATACTTACTTGGGTATATTTTGGACAGATGAATCTTTGTTGTTTAGATATTGTGATGATTGAGAAGAAATAGAGTGCTTCCTTTGCAGTGGGTCTGTCAGATGTGTACATATGTACATATATATCTAACTGTTGCCATACATATATACATATATGTTTATCATCAAGAACCAATTTGTCATTCCCTGTAGGTAGAATGGCTATGATAGAGGGGCCATCATAATCTCATAATAGCTGAGGACTGAGAGAGGATTGAGTCATCTGACCAATATATTTAGCTGATACCTGAACCCAAAGTGGCCCATTGGCTCTCCTCTTTTACCAGCACATTTCTTTCTGTCTACTTTCTCACACTGTTACTTGCTAAATTTTTTAGTTAAACATAGAAAGTTTATATCATCCCATTTCCCTTAAACCAAACCAAGGAACTGAGCCTGAAACCTGGACATCTTTCTTTAGACATTTCTATCAGCGACTTTATATGATTTTGTGTTTTCCAATGAAAGACAATGCAGTGAGTACTATGTGAAGGTGAATTTGCCCATCTTATTTATCGTCTTAAATCGTTGACCAGCAGTGGCCCAGGCCTCATGATGTGAGTATTATTATTCCAGTTTTCTGAATTAGGAAGGTATACTTTGAAAGTTTCAACAGCTTTCCTAAAGTCCCATAATTAATTCGAGTTAGAATTCAAACCCACATCAATCAGATCTCCAAGCCTTGTGCTTATTCCCATCTATAACTGCAGTTGCTTTAAATCACCTCTGACAGCCATTTTCATAAATGCTGTACAAGACCCTGCCCTGTACAATGCCATACTAGAGCTTCTTGGCCTAGGAAAATCCCTGGCAGCATCTTACTTATCATTTCTGCCCTTTCTCCTAAAAGAACAGCATAGATTGGGTGGGGCATAGCCAATAGGAGGAAAGATCACACTGGATGCAATAAATAGGTCTACTATTCTATCATTTTCACTTCACACATTTACTGGAGTTTCATCCTACTTCAACAGGATTATAATCCTATTAATGGCAAAGAAATGTGACTATTGCAAATTTCCCAAATGTCTTCTTTTTTGATCATAAGTCACAACTTCATTTTTTTTGTGGGCCAAGTCTCTTGGTATTTGAGGTGAATCTATTCCTACATGCTTGTCAATGCCTTCCACTTCATGCCTGTGATTTTTATGAGAAAACTGGAAGAAGCTGGCTTGAACTCTGGGCCTGGATGCTGTCATTGAGCTCTTCAGCTCAAGCCACAGCACCACTTCTGGCTTTCTGGTGGTTAATTGGAGATGAGAGTCTCACTGACTATCCTGCCCGGGCTGGCTTTGAACTGTGATCCTCTGATCTCAGCCTCCTGAGTAGCTAGGATTACAGGCATGAACCACTGGCACTCGGCTCAAACAGGCCACTTCTAAGAACTTAGATGAGAAATTAAAATGTTACTTGTAAAAAGTAAGGAATTAATTTCAATAGCAGAAAGCTTTCGGATGACCTAGGCAAAATGCAGCATTGAATTGCCACAGACTTGCTAACGTCTTCTTAATAGCCTAGGAAATATCTCATAGGCCTAATGAAGTAATCTTGTCCCCCCCCCCCCTTAGAACAATTAGAACAGTAAATGAAAAGTTTAGTGTTAGGGAGGGAATCAACAAAAATGAGAGTCTTCAGAAAAAAAATTATTGTCAAGGTGATGTACAGAGGGATTACAGTTACATTTGTACAAATATACGTAAGTACATTTTGTGTCAAATCTGCTATCCATTCCCTCATTTTTCCTCCTTCTTTCCCCCCCCTTCCCCCAAGTTGTACAGATCATTTCCAACATATTGTCTTGTGAGTATCGTGTTGCATTGGTTCCCCCACTTGATTATTCAAAATTCAATATTTTGCAACCTTCCTAACAAGTCTATTTGAACCAAAACCTGCTAGCAAATGTTGGATTCAATTTACAGTAAAATGGCAGGTACAAAAGACTGTTGTCTCTATTGATACTTGAATGAACTTTCTAAGTAAGCTGGTGTCAATCCCATTTTGCCAATGAAGAAATTGAGATAAAGAAGTTAAATTGATCCATAGCAGGGAGAAAGAAGCAGAGATAGAACTGAACCCCATATAAAAAAACTTGCCCCTGAATTTCACCAGATTTAGTCTGATTATTCAGCAGTTAGAGAAGATTTTTATTTTACACTGGACAAAGCTTTTATTTTCATTTTTCGTCATTTATTTGCTAAGTCTTTTTTTATAGTATCTGTATGCTCCTCGTCATCATTAGTGTCATTGTTCATTTGTTTTATGTAATAAATTGCTGGAAAGTGCTTTTTAAATAATAGTGCATGACTTGAGCTTTATATTTTTAATTTCCCAATGCTACAAGGGGATGGTAAGCTTTATTACAAAGCCCAGAGCAATTGTGAATCAGGTGCAAAAAGATCATCACTGATACTAGCACTGTGGATTTACAGTCTGGGAAAGCATCATTTATCACAACTAGATCCTTGGATAAAGCATTTTGTTTTCTGCTAGTAAATCTCTTAATCTTGTAATTCCTGGCTACATAGCTGAATGTGCTAGAAAACCATGCATTTTCTCTCTCCCTTCTTCCATAAGAACCCGATGTCTTCCATCTAATGCTCAGCCATTGCAACCTGATTTCATAACATGACCAGTATATTTACTTAGCTCTGTCAACATTCCAGATACATTTGCCTGCCCTTCAGTAACAGGGAGATAATGATATTGATGTTTAAAAATGCTGAATGTAATTAATTTCTTTCCTTTGAAGCATAGCCATTGTTAACGATCCCTGCTTCGCTCTGCCTCTTCAACTGGAATCCTTCTTCTCTGCTATCTAAAAGCAAATTGGTTCATTATGCTCATTTATTCCCTCTACATTTATTCTACCCACATTTATTCCAAATAGAGTTAATATATTAATACTAGGAATCCAGGCCCATGAAATTTACATACTCACTTGTCTTTATTACTATAGAATTCATGAGCCTGATCATCAACCTTAATTCCAGTGTAGGATTCATTTGAAAAGATTTTGTAAGTGTCTCCATGTTATCTGAAATTGGATCTTTGGAGTGACCAAAAATACATTTAAAATATGTGCTTCTCCTTCTGGCTATGCGATGACCAGTGTGAGCTCTGGTCTTCATCTCCCAGATCCTGCTGCCTGGTGAAAACAGCCTGGTTTCTTACCCTGATGTGTGTGACTTCAGTCCGTGGTCTTTTCCAAGCTAACCCCATAGAATAGCCTGTTTTGTAGTAGCCAGCTGTATTGTGATGGCTGTTACATGTCTCATTGAGTTTTCTATAGGATAAGGGTGAAATAATTATCTAGTCATCCATTTGATATGTCACAGGTATTATGATTTTATTTGCTTTCTGGTGAATTAGTTAAGATTTTGTTCTCAGCAGGGGAAGGAAGAGTAGTACTCTTAACATCCATTTGGCATCCTTGGCTTTGACCTGCTTTCCTGGAGCTTCATTCCCACTTTAGTGAAACCTAAATTATTTATATGATCTGCACTGTGCCTGCTCATACAACTTAATCTGCCTTTTTAAAAAAAAAAAAGAAGTACTGCCAGTGATCTCTGAAATAATGGCAAACCTGATTTTTGGAGGCACTGTAAGATGAGAGAAAGGTACATGGACAGGAACTGGAGAGTCAGGCCTGAATTTGGACTTAATTTGTACACTTTCTTTTCAGTAATATATGAAGTCAGTTACTGAACCTTTCTGAGTCTCTATGCCCTCATCCATAATAAAACCTGCCCACAGTAGATTATGAAGCTTACATTAAATGGAAGCTAAAGTTGTCTGTACAATGCAGTAATTCAACATAGACTAATGCCTCCCACTTCCCACTCCTTGGTGCACACAGACAAAAAGAACTTGTTTTCTGCCAGATGTTTACTGAGAGTTGTCAATGTGGAGACAGTATGCTGAGGTGAATTACAGCAGGTTGTTAGCAACTTACTCAGGAAATGATTACTCGGGAGGCTGAGATCTGAGGATCATGGTTGGAAGGCAATCTGGGCAGAAACCATCAAGACACTTTTATCTTCAGTTAATGTACAAAGACCCAGAAATGGAGGTATGGCTGAAGTGGTAGAGTGCCAGTTTTAAATGAGGGGAAGTGTGGTTTGTGGACACATTGGCTTGGGTTCCAGAGAGGTGCCATGCCCTTGCCCAGCGCACCCAGTATGGTTCCTGCAGTGTGCTGGACTCCATGGCTTTGGTAGGTTTTCTGAGTCAAGTGCTGAGACAGGCCTTTTGTCCTCAGTAGGCCTTCATATGGTTAGCCTTGAGTTCCCCTTAGAGATCTCCACCCCCACCCCCACATCTGCTGCTGGATTCCCAGAGCTAAAACCACTTGGAGGAAACCAGCAAACGTTCAGTTCTAGTGACTCTCAGAGAAGAGCTTTGGAGCTCATCTCTGAAGCACAGTTTCCTGGGGACAATTAGAGAGAAGTAGACAAGCCACAGACTGATGGGATTTCTTGCTAAATATTAACTGCCAAGTAAAAGACTTCTTTAAGAACTTCTGACAGCATTTAATAGATGCTGTGTCACTTTTGTTCCCTACTTGATTACTTGCTAGACCATTCTTTGTATTCTTCCAACTTCTTTTTCTACATCCTGAAAGTAGTAGCTATACATTATAGAAATAACATTACACACAAGGAAGCAAAACTCTCCTAGAGAAATGTCATTGGGATTCTGAATTGTATTTCTTCAATATTTTTCTGTTCATACACATGGTTAGGGTATTCTTTCCTTTTCCTTTTTTTGTTTCCTCCTCATCTTACCTCTTGTTCTGCCTCTAACTTTTCCAACTAAACCATAATGTGAACATAAAAATACATAAACTCACATTCATCTCCATCTATTTCTAAAAGTTTTAAAAAGTAGCATTCAACCTTATGAGTATACCAAAATGCATCTAAGTCAATCTTTTTTCAATGAATTAGGCATAGTATAGGATTAAGAACTCATAATAGTAGGGTAATAACAATATATTGTAATAAAAGTTGCCAGCATCACTTTTCTTACTTTTGGAGATCATTATTAAGTGAAATAAGGGTTACTTAAGGGTAAGCACTGTAACAATGCTACAGATCATCTGATGGCCAAGACTGCCACTATTCCTAACAGGCAGATAAACCTACAGAGTAGGTACACTGGACAAACTGATGATTCTCATTTTGAACAGGGCAAAGTAAGAAACGGAGATTTTTAGCACACTGCTCAGCACATGTGCCATTTAAACTCATGAACCGTTACTTCAGGGATTTTCCATTTACCATTTTGAGATTATGTTTGACAACAGGTAATGGAAGCTATAGAAAGCATAACTAGATAGGGTCTGTCACAGTAGAATGGCAGGGGGGGGACTCACTAGTATTGTGTCTGCAGGAATGAGATTGTGTCTTTCCCCTACCTTGCCAGCCCTCTCAGCTCTACATCCTTTGAAAGCCTTCCTTCCATCTGTGAGCACAATGCTACTCTCTGCCACTAGCTATTTCCAAGTTTTTAAATTCCTAGTATCGTCAGTGAGTGTTATTTCTTCCTAACTTCTCTGGTCGTCCTGATCATTTATGCACAGTGGACCCTTCTACATACCATGTCAAGGTAGATATATCGGGCAGTATATAAAACTCAGCTTTGTGCAAAATCTACTGCTTTTGTTTCTTTGAGGCCTGATTTTGTATTATTTTTATATCTCTGACTCTTCAACAACCCAGATCTCTCATCTTACTTAACTTGTCATCTTACCTAGCTTGTCATTATTTTGAACTTTGACTTTATCCAAAACTGTCCTTTCCCTGCCCACCTTAGCCAAAGGAAGAACACTCAGCCCTTCTGGGTCACCTACCCAGAGACCTCTAGCCTAGTAGCCACATTTTACCAGGAAAGGGAGTATTAGACTTAAACAGACATAAATGGTATCCCCACTTTCCAATTTGATTTTGGTTTCATTTCTCAAGCCTTGTCCCTTATTTTATTAGGTAGTGTTTTGACATACAACTTTACTAGGCTGCATAACTAACATGTTATCTTTTCAAGAAATCATATCTTACATTTACATAATTGAGACAAATGTAACTTCACACTGTTTGGCAGTTGGATTTAAAATTGTACGTATCATACCTCCAGTTTTATGTATCCACCCAAATCATATTTAATGTATTAGAAATGACTTTCATGGGCTGCAGATTAAAATTAGAATGAGTAAGTACATGTTTTCATTCCCTTTTTACGTGAAAAGGAGAGGTACTGTAGAGATCCGAAATCAAACATAGAGGGTTTATGTAAAGGACAGATATGTTGACTCTGAAAGGCAGAGCTGGATGGAAAATTCCAGTCTCTGGAGTCAAGGAGTGTTTGAGGTGGAGGTGGAGGTCACTGAACTAGGACTCTGCAGAGCCTGCCTCTTTTTGATAGTAACTCAATGGATTGTGTAATCTCTGTTTATGAGTTGACTGTGAATGGAAATGCCTCACCTCTAAACATAGCCCCCAATTTCTAAACAGTTCTAGTTGTTAAAACATTCACTCTGTATTTTAAGACTAAATCTAGCACTCTGGTATGTCCACCAATATGCCAGCTACAAATAGAGATAACGGTAGTGTAGTGATATGGAGGTGCTACTGCTTCTCTCAAGCTAAATGTTGCCTATTTCTTTAGCTAGACTTCCTAGACCTTGTCATGGGCCCTGTATTTCCCCCTTAGCTGTCACGTGATGCCTGGAATTGGAAACAGTATTCCTATGTGGATAAGCATTTTACTCAGCTATAGTCACTGTTGGTAAAAGGACCAGTGTCCACATTATTTTGGAAAGAAAGTAATTGGTATCCCAGTGTGTCTATTTTCATGGGAACTTTGGTTCTTATTTTACATATGAATTTTATACTTTCTCTTTAACTTCTAGATTTATCTCACATATAGTGATGTATCTACATGTAGCTAATTTGTAATAACCACATGGGAACATTTATAAATGACAATTGAGTTTCGATTTATGTTGTGAAACATTATTCCACTAATACTTCATTTTTTGTGTTTTTTATTACAATATGACTTTATTGTGGCTATCTATTTATTATACTTAGAAACTAGTTTCCAAGCATATTCCCCACCTTATTCTTTGTCTTTTTATCTTCTCCTTTTGGCTTCTGCCCTTAATTTCTGTTTCCACTTTTTTTCTTTACCTCTTTCATCACAAAGTATTCATTGGAACAGATAGACATATTTCAATATCAGATGAATACCAGAGAGGAACAAATTTTTGTCATACGTTAAAATTCGTAAAGGTTGATTTTCATATATTTCAAACTAACCAACTTAATGGGTAAGCAGCTGGCTTCTAAGGTACTAATTCGTACGAACTCAACTTTTAGAAACTAGGAAATGAAGTTATTGTGACAGATAAATTAGTCAATAGTAATGACACAAGACAAATAAAATTCTTAAGTATTTAGCACAATGAAGATGAAACGTACCTGTTAATTTGATTGCATAATATTTCAGCATTTCATTTCAGCAGATATTTATATTCTCTGGATATACAAAGAGGAAGAAAACATGCATCCAGACCTTTGGGAACTAGTGGCCTAATAAGGGAGACAGATGAGTCTAAAAGAAATTAAGAGTTTTGTAATTGATATAGAAAGTATAGGAAATCCGTGGAAGACTTATGAAGGGCCCTGTCTACCAGGACAGAGATGATAGAGAACCATGTGGAAAATGAAGCTCATACTGAAGATCTAAAACTGTAGCCATATGTTTAGACAGCACAAGTAGAGAAGTGTTTGGAGTAGGATTGAAGGGCCTGACAGCTTTCTGAATATAGGTGAAGAGACAGGACAGAGCCAGAGATAAATAGAGCAGAAATGTCAGGTATGAAGGAGGAATAGATCTAGAGTTTGTCTTACATTTATCTAAGGTGTACATATCCTTCTTTAAGCTTTCTCTTTAGTCCTGCCAACTATGTATATTTTTGCAATGTAAGAAATGTTATCTTAACTTTTAACTTGGCTTCTCCATACCAGTCCTGTAATATCAGCATTCAGAAATTGGAACATCTGAACATACAGAAATCCATGAATTGGTAAAAATAGGAAGTTGGAGAATAATACTGCATTATTCTTTTTTTTTAAATCTTGGAATATTTGGTTTCTTTTTTTTATTGTGAAAATACTGTACGGAGGTGTTACAATTACATGGGCAAGATAATGAGTACATTTCTTATCAAACATTGTAGCCTCCTCCTTTGTTTCCCCTTCCCATCTCTTCCCATCCTCCCCCCGCCCCCACCCAATTTCCCCACCACCACCCCCCCCCAACCAAAGTTGTAAAGTTCTTTTTCGACATAATGACTTGTACATCTCATTGTTGCAATGGGTCCACCTGTATCCCTATTTAAACGATTTGTTTTTCCCCTTCCCCTCCACAAATTATACCAGCATCAGATACAGTGAAAGCAGAGGTTATACTGTGGGGGAGGGACATACAAAGCAACAAAGAAATAATCTTATAAAAGTGTTAGAAACAATCGCATGAAAGAAAAAAAACATTTGAATACATATCTTAGGGTTCATTTCCCTAACATCACCTTATCTGACCTTTTCTGCTTCTCAGACATATACTAGATATTGCAAATAAGGGAAAACATGGCACCTATGTTTCTTTGGGCCTGGCTTACTTCACTTAATATAATTTTTTCCAAGCCTTTCTATTTCCTAACAAATGGGGCAATGTCATCCTTTCTGATGGAGGCATAGAATTTCATTGTGTATATATACCACATTTCTTGATCCATTCATCTACTGAGGGACATCTGGGTTGGTTCCATATCTTAGCTTTGGTAAATAATGTTGCAATAAACATAGTTGTGTTTGGTAGCTTTAGTATGGTCTTGTTTGTGATCATACAGTTAAATGCCCAAAAGTGGGATTGTTGGTCACATGGGAGCTCTATGTGGAGTCTTTTGAGGAACCTACATAATGCTTTCCAAAGTGGTTGAACAAAATACTGCATTATTCTGAGAAGTGTTGAAACCACTGGTTTTTGTCCTAAGACGTTGTCCAGTGGTCACAGTGACTATTAGACATGCTAGTTATATGTTACATTTAGATCGTGACTCTCTTAAGACAAGAATTGTAGTGATGTGTTCATATTCTCTACATATGGGTATTTGCTATATTTAAGGTGAATCCTTAGGAATAATGTCATGTATTAATGTACTTTTTATTTTGAGAACAATAGATTCTTAATGATTTTTTAAAGAAGATAAAAGTCATCCACAATAAACTTTACAAGATCAACCCAACTTAATCCATTTTCCACTTGTTTTAAGAGTGGTAAGTTTAATTTTCATAAGTTTTAGAGAAATGAAAAAGAAAGAAACGGTCTTAATCTAGTAATAGGTGTATTGATTTTCCTTACAAATCTGGTCACAAAAATGGGCATGAATACACATGAGATGTAAAAATGCTCTGAAAATTTACCAAACTTATCTAAGCCACAAGTACCAAATTTAACTTGCCTGAAATATACTCCTTTTATTTTTTATTGTCAAGGTGATGTATAGAGGGATTACAGTTACATAAGTAAGGTAATAAATACCTTGTTGAACTTGCTTCTCCCTCCCTCATTTTATTGAAAGAACATTTCAAGTTTGAAGGTGCATTTTAAAGACTCTGGCAAAGTAATAATATATACCCAGTCAACCTTTTTATAAAATACTTCTAATGAAACATACTAATCCTCTGACCAAAATCAAAAACAAAGCCCAAAACTTTGCCTTAATATTAACTAATAAAGCCCTAATTACCAGTAAGGAATGCTACTTCATGAGTTTAGTTTGTTCTCTAATTCTTCTTATATTTTTCTGTTCATATGTGTTTGTATATCTGTACAGTTTTAATTTCATTAAGCTGACATTGTCTATTAGTATTTGCCACATTAGTTCTAGCAGAAATAAACCTATCTAATTTGACAAAAACATTTAGCTCAGAAGGTCAAAGTAGACAAAATGGAGAGAAAACCTCTTATTATGAATGATAGTCATGTTCAACAGGAAGTTCCCCAGATGAAAAGAGAGTTAAATCCATGATGACATTGGCAATTTCAAGGAATCATCTTCATTATAATGATTGTGTCCTGCTCTCTCTGTTTGAGGTCTGATACTCCCTTATAAAAGGAGACACACACAATCTATGGGCAGTAACCTTTCTAGACTTAAGTCTTTCTCTCTGTAGAGGATATACTTCAGATATGAGGCAAGTCCCAGGGTACTTTATGTCAGCAGAGTTAGACAATGTGGCAGGAAGCCTAAGCCAGATTTTTTAGTGTAAACTTGTGCTTGAGAACTTTTCATTGCATTTTCATCAATATTTAACTTCATAAAAATAAACTGTAGGTGGTAATGTCTTAATCAACTGTGGTAAGAGGAGTCTGTCATCTGGAAGTCGTATTTGTTTATTAAGCTTACAATTCTATGTCCAGAAATTCTGAAAGGACCCCTGTGTTTAGAATCTTGTTTTAATGTTTAAAAAGAGTTTTTAAAATTGAGGTATGATTTGCTTATAATCATTCTTGACCAATGTGGTTATTTAACCCCAACACACACATAATACAATAAAATAATGGAACATTACATACCCCTCACCTTTGTTTCCTGACAGGTTGATTTCATAACCCTCCTCTACCTAAAGCAGCCATTTGAGGACTAATAGCACCATTGTTAGATCTGGGTATTCATTCTTAGAGATTATATGTCAGATTGGCATGTCAAGGAAGGATCCTTAAAACTGTGTTTTCCTTTGAGGATTTTTTCTCCCTCCTGTTTAATCATTCAGAAGTCCATGTGCAAATGAAAGCTGAACTATTTAGAATTCCAGTATACTGCCACAAAAGCACATCACAGCATTCACGGTTAGTAACTTATTGAAGGAGGAGCAAGTCAGTTTCTAGCTTGTAGAAAATCTTTCAAGTCATTTTCTTTCTTGTACTACTTCAGTTTGGTTCAATTTCCATTTGTACCTCTGATAAAAAATAATAATAATGCAAAAATCCTTTGCCATTATGCTTTAAGTTTTTGTGGCCCAGATATCTTTTATATATAATTGAATGAAGAATCCGTTAAGGTAAGTTTATTATTAATAATCAGTAGTTGTTACAGATGAGGCCACAAAAGTCTACAGGCCTTTCTATTTGGAGAAGCAAGGTTGGCCTGGTATCCTATCTGTTTTTGTGGGGCACCAGGAGACCCCACACACACACACACACACATCTACCTCTTCTCTGTCACACGCTGTTGTATAAATTCAAGACTGGGGTTTATAGTAATCAGACAAAAAGCACTTCTGTGTGTGTGTGTGTGTGTGTGTGTGTGACATTTTTCTTTCCCTTGTTTTAACTAATGTGCCCTTTTGTGATTAATGCATTTTAGGGTTGGAATGAACTACACAATGCAGAGATGTAAGATTTCAGGATGGAAGGGTACTTTTATTTCATTATGGCAGCACATGGAGTATAGAACAAAATTGCTGTAATTTATTCTATTTATTGAAATAGACAAGCATTAGACAAGCCATAAAATTTCCATCTGTGTTCACAGCAGGCTCCCACCATCTGAGACTCAGATTATTCCCCCCTTCTTCTCGTGAAAACACTGGGGACTGAAATGTTTTAATATTAGGGACCAACAGACCCATAACATTTAACTTCAGAAAGCAGCGTACATCCTCCGGCTGCTCTTTGAATCGCTCCATCCACTCAAAAGGGAGAGTTCAACGTCTGTACTTAAATGTCACCGGGGACACTGGAGCCGGGTTGGATAGATCTGCAGTGCGGCAGAGAGAAAGGATGGACTCCTAGCCTGATGATTCGTGATTCAGCTGCTATTCATCTCCCATCGCCTCCCAGCCTAATCACCTTGAGAGGCAAAAAACAAAAACCAAAAAACATTTTTTTTTCTGTGTGCAAGTACTGATCACTCAAGAGGCAGGCACCCATTGTCATTTTAGCACATTTTCCCCTATTGACTGAAGGACAGAGGTGTTTTATCAATACCAGGAAATTACTCTCCCAGGCATGTAAATAAGCCTTCTTGGTTCTAGAAAAACAATTCATATTTCTCTCATTTTGAAACCAAAACACTTGCTTGGCACGCCCGATCGGCACAGAGTAGAAAGTGCTGTGAAGATGGCTGAAAAGGTATTGTAGAGTCTCATCCCTCTCTTTGCAAACTGTTCCTTCACTTGGAGAATATTCTCTTTTCAATTTTTTATAAAGGCAGTCTGATGAAAAATTTAAACACACTCTTTTAGGAGCAAGTCTTCTGTCAGATGTCACGCCAAGCTCCCATTTGGTAGGGACAGTTATATAAGGCACTCTGTGCCGTCTACCTAAGTAATAGGCCTCTGCTGCCAACCCTGGATCTGGGAAATGCTGTGTGTCCCTAAGAACTTCCTGCTTATGGTATTTCTTAGTTCATGGAAGTGTGATAGGAAATGTTAATGGTGCTAACTGTTGGGACACCATCCGAAAAGGAGTTGGACGAAAGCCCTTTCCCTGGCAGGTGAAACAAAATGTTCATGCAGTGGTGTCATTTAGGCACATTGAGTGAGAAACTGTAAAAATACTATGGCATCAGTTTTGTCTATTGGCTCAAAGAGAGGATTTGATAGAGCCCTTATGTGATTATACTGTTATGAACATATAAGGGCTTTGAAGAGAGAAAGTGGAACATGATAAGAGATTTTAAAGGATGTGGTATGGGTTTGTTATTTACAAGCAAAACTTCCATATATATGCTCACATTTGATCCTTGTAACTCTGGAAAAAAAGAGATGTCCTTTTTCACAGAAATTACACTCCTGGCTCAAGGTCAGCTACTCTGGATTTGGAGTGATTTTTTTTTCCCCTCTCCTACCTCCCTTTAACATGTCAAACATAAACATTCTGCAGAATATGCTATCAGGCATGTCCCTATAACAGAAGCAGCAAGAAAGGGCTCTCCCTGGGTGGATGGTGTCCAAAGCTCAGGGGCGATGCACACAATTTTCCTTTTCTGGCAAGGTCATTATTGCAGAGGTAGGGAGAAAATGGCTGATTTCTGACTAAGAAACTGCAAAGTACAAGTGACTTCATAGTTTTGTCCTTAAACACAAGTGTCTTATTCTTGGAAGAAGACAACAAAAGTTTTGTTTAATGTAGAAAAGATTAGGTATGTGTAAAGTTTTGCAACCATGCATTTAGGATAACTTAGTTCTTTGGTAAGAATTATCACTTGCTGCTGACAATGATGTAATATGTCTTGGTGGTTATGGTCAAGTTGCTGTTTCCTCTCTATATCGCTCCTCTCTTGCTTACTCATTTTATGATGTATGAGTTTGTTGGTTACATTCTAAGTCTGTTTCCTTATCTGTAAAATACAGAAAACAACAATCCCTTCCCAAAGTGATAGAAAAATGATCAACTGTAGTGTGTGTGTGTGTGTGTGTGTGTGTGTGAATACACACATGAGTGCCATGAATACACATACATGCATGAATACACACATGAGTGCCAGTACTAGGGCTTGAACTCAGGGCATGGGTGCTGTTCTTGAGCTTTTTCCCTCAAGGCCAATGCTCTACCACTTGAGCCACAGCTTCACTTCTGGCTTTTTGATGGTTAATCGGAGATAAGAATCTCATAGATTTCCTGCCCTCCGAGGACTCTAAGATCTCAGTCTCCTGTGTAGCTAGGATTACAAGCATGAGTCACCAGTACCAGGCATATAGTGGGGTTTTTTTGTTTGTTGTTGTTATTTTGACTGCTAAATAAATCTCTGGAATGTTCCTATTAACCCATTCAAGATCATGGAAATCAATTCTTGCTTAAGAATTTCATAGACAACTTTTCACTAGTAGTCAACAAATGGTATTTTTATTGTGACTCTTGTGATAGTGATGGTTTTTTGTTGTGGTGGTGGTGGTGTGTTTATTTTGAGACAGGGCCTCACTAATGTATGCAGATGGCCTTCCACACAAAATCTTTCTGTCCCAGCCTCCAAAGTCCTATGCACTACCATGCCCAGCTCAGATGACATTTTCAAGCACAAGTCAACCAAGAGAGAATTGTTCCTAATGAGTGGAAAGTGCTGATAACATTTTAAAAAATTATGACAGAATTCAGTCATCCCTTTGCAGATCCAGGTATCCCATTTTTGTATTTAGAGTTTTTCTCTATGACAAATATTTCAAAATTGCATGTTGAACATAGTAACAGATATCAGATTTTGAGTAACAGAATTTATAATGGAATTTGAGAAGTGACCCTCAAAACGTATGGATCTAAATGTAGATTGTATCCTTTTTTATTTCTACAATCAACACCATTTAGCAACCTAATTTGTTTGGAATGATATCTCTGTGACTAGAAAAAAAACTAAGTCCTTTATACAGTAAATCTTGCTTTCCTGGTGCTGGTGGGTCACATCTGTAATCTTAGCTACTCAGAAGGCTGAGATCTACTCTTAGTTTGAAGCCAGTCAGACTGGAAGTGTGGCCCAAGTGGCAGAGTGCGAGTAGTGAGCAGAAAAAGTCTAGTGAAAACACAAAATCCTGAATTCAAGCCCCTGTAGTTGCATGTGTGTACATACACATACACACAGAAGCATTTTGTAAATTGTCTATATCAGAAATGGAGAAAGGGGTTAACAATGTTGGACAAGAAATGTACCTGTTGCCTTACTTAGCTAACTATAACCCCTCTGTATAACACCTTTACAATAAAATTAAAATTTTAAAAAGAAAAAAAATTTTAAAAGAAATGTTGGCCCCATGGTCTCCCTATCTTGAGAAACCATGTATTAGTCAGTTGCATGATTTATTATTCTATTTTTTTCCCAACAGTCTATAGAATTACATGCATTCTTATTATTTACTGTTTTCTCATGAGATATCTTTTTATAGCATTTTGGGTTACCCAAGCAGCCTGGAATAATCACACCTTTAGGATGCTTTTTTAGGATGCTCGTTAAAAAAAAAATCTTAATTTTGGCAACATTTTAGTAGATTAAAAAATTGACCTTTTAAGTAGGGATACAGGTGGATCATTGCAACAATGATATGTACAAGATGCTATGTCGAAAAACAAACTTTACAGCTTTGGGGTCGGGGGGAGTGTAGTCGTGGAGATGGGAGGGCAGAGATGGAGGGGAAAAACAAAGGAGGAGGCAACAATGCTTGATAAGAAATGTAATCATTATCTTGCCCATGTAATTGTAACCCCTCTGTACGGCATTTTCACAATAAAAAAAATTGACCTGATCTTTTCAAACTTTTAATTGTTTATACAAGAAAAAGAAAAGGATGCAAACATAACAAAATGCAGACTCCCTTTACCTGGTTCAACTGCCTACTTTACTCTCCTCTTTTATAGCTATATGTTTACTCTTTGGTTCTGTAATTCCTCTTAGGGTCTGTTTGTTTGGATTTTGATATTTTTGAAATTGCCGGGCCTTAGGGAAACCATACTGTTTTCCCCTTCATGGGCAGTCAACATATTTTTTTCAGGAGAATATTCAGGTAGGCCCTTCGAGGTTTGCTCACTCAGGATAAATATCTCCCTTTACACCTAGCCCTACCACCATATTAGGATAAGCCCACAAGTTGAGAGCGGAAGAAACTGTTTAAGCTGACTTTTGGAACTATACAACAGTTCTCTCTCTTTTATCCTGTTCAGACATTTACACTCCTCTCAATTTTCTTGCCTCTATGCAGAGTTGGAGGAGTGATGTGTTAGTAAGAGAGCCTTTAACTATACCTGCAGCATGCATCTGGAGAGGCAGGGGAAAGCAGTGTAACAGTAGATACCACCTAATTCTAGATAAGAGTTTTAGTGATCTTGGCTTTTACTTCTTGTTGCCTAACACTTGATCACATTTGTGTTCAAGACAAATGAAGTAAAAGACAAGGCTGAAGTATAAGGGCCTTGATCAGAAAAAGAAAGTATCTTCCCAGAATCCTTTGACAACATGAACTCATACTTAACTGGCCAGCTAAACCCACTTCAGCTGTAAAAGAGGATAGAAGAATGAGGAATAAACTATCTAGTGTGCAGGTGGCACAAGAAAAGAGGACAGGAATATCCTACAGATGAACAAAGAAAAGAAATCTACCTCTATTCAACCCACCCTATTCTACCCTCCAGTAACCAGATCTTCTGTCCCTTGTGGGAAGATTTTCCCTCCATTGCTCAGTTCTCCACTAGGAACCTCCTTAGTCTAAAGAGTCATCTTCAGCTATCAAGACCATGTTCCCTGAACAAGGAGCACATCTCCACACACAGTATCTGAGAAGCAGTGTTCAATGGAGGTTTGCCCAAAAACTGAGCAGTGTGTATGCATGTGAATCCTCCTAATGTTGCCTAAAGCCCGCTGCTGGAGGTGAATGGAGAGTGCTGAATGAGGAAATCGCCTTTCCACCTGACATCCCATTCTTGTCTATGGGCATTCCCCTGATGAAATGTGAAACCACAACCCTGACCACTTGTATTCATTAAAGTACAATGGAGAGTTTTTGCCAAAGCCCTGCTGGCTCATATGTGATAGATTATATATTCAACTTTGGGACAGTAGGCTTTCTGCCTTCCTAAATTTTTCATACAAAGTTCTAAATAGTTATAGTCATGATTGTAGCAATCTCACATAAGCCAATGTCCAAAGTATCCATTCATAATAAGAATTCTGGGTTGTGCCTGAATAGAACTTCATCATTTAAGTGTAGCTTATACATCCTGAATTGTTTTCCTCAGAAGAGAATTGGACAGTATGCAATGATATACATGCAAACTTTTATGGCGATGTTTTATAGTGAAAATTGGAAACATTCCAACTTTTCCCTATGAGTTGGTTTTAATAGAAAAACTGTGGAAGTTCTAAGAATTATCATCTGAGATGTTCTGATGGCATAGATGTGTATGAATCCTGATGGCTAGGAATATCAGGTATGCTTAAATATATATATGAATCATGTTTTCCATCTCAATTTATGTGTATGTGTTAGCAATGATAATCTCCTGGTGGTTTTATATTTGCTTTGGTTTTTTTTCTGCACTACTTAATTTTTAAAACAATGCATGCATATTCTACATTTATGTAACGCAGTTTTTACAAGTAATTTTGACAAAAATATGCATTTGATTAATGGAAAAAAAAGCATGAGGTGCCATGTATTTAAACCTTAGCTGACTAGAACCACAGTAACAAGAACCTTGAATTAGCAACTCTCTTCCTCCTTGTTTTATATTCAGAAGAATGAGAAATCAAGAGAAAAGGAATAGTAACCAGGAATATATTATAAGGAAAAAATTTCAGACATGTCATGAAATTTCTTTATATGTTCCTTTTGTTTGTTCTTCTACTACAATTCATGATAAACATGACTGCAAACTTCTGCCTCTCTAAAAGTAAAGCAAACTATATGAAACACAAAGGGACAATGCATTTATGAAAACAGTTTCAACATTAAGGGCTGGCTAAATAAAAAGTACTTTCTAAAATATCTTGAGTTTAACCAGAAACTTGAGTTCAATATTTTATCCTTGAACATTCTAATTAATAATACATTTACTACAGAAATATATGGAAGAAGTGATTTCAGTATTACTGTTTAGAGTTCCAAGATATCAAAACATTATTATTATAGATTATGGGAGAGATAAGCCCCAAGATCTTGATCAGTCATGATGTTATATTGTCCTGGTTTTGTGTGTGTGTGTGTGTGTGTGTGTGGCAGAATTGTTAGTTGTGAGACTCAAGTGAACAAATAGAGGACCTAAAGACAAATATCAGTTGTATAGTTCCTGAGTAGATGAGAAAGAAGAGTACAGAAGAAAACTTCCAAAGCATAATGGTTTGCTTATTATCTTAATTGTAGATATGTATGCAGTCACTTATGTTGTTGTTAATAGAAGGTGGCAAGTGAAAATAGAATATTTAAACTGAAGAATAAAAATTCAAAGATTCTATAAGAATATAAATGATTTCAGGCTTTTTTTTCTTCACAATTTAGGAATGTGTGGTATTTTTCGTTCTACCTGTCTTTCCTAGAAAGAACCACTGATGATCTTTTTCTGTGAATTACAACTTCATTTTTTCTTTTATGGATAGATCATAGATAGAAACTAAGAAAACTAATTCTGAGTTTCTCTTTTTAGATCAAGGTTTTGCAATATTAGATTTAAAGATTAAAGTAATTTTTTTATCCCCCCCAAAAAAATCCTTTTAACTTCATAAATCCAGTTCCTGTATCCTTGGATCTCTTGTCACTAAAAAGGAGGAGAAAATTGTATTTTAGATAGAATCTTATCTTCTTCTTACATGGTATTTTATTAAAAACAAAATGAAATAAGTACAACACTCAGTTTTTAGTACTCTTGTTCAGTCAGTTCTTGAAGTAAAACATTTGTTTCTGATAAAATTAGATTATAGGATCTGAGTCAAAATATTGGTAATATAGCAAGCCCAAAGTACAGTTATCTAAATACACACACACACACACACACACACACACACACACACACACACACACACACATCCAAAAATTCGAATTTGATTGCTTTAAAGCTATATAACTATGACAACTGTTTTTGTTTTTTTTTTTGAATCTTGGAGTTTTTCCAAAATCAGTACTGTTTAGTTGAACTAGTTCAGAAGTTTGAGAAGAATTACTAATACCAAATAAAATTTTAGAAATGGATAAAGTTTTATTTAAGGAAATATTAATCAAATGAAATTTCTTAGAATATTGGTGGCAGTATTTTGCAGAACTTCCAAATGGAGGGTAAGAATAATAGTTAAGTCAGCTGTGACTTGAAAGATGCAATTGTCTCTTTCATGCATGCGGGCTGGGTGTATTCTCACCATCACTTCTATTTGATGTCAAGGTAGAGAGGAGCATTACTAACACTTTCGAGATCACTGGGTCTCTACCACATTCTAAGCTGAAGACAAAAGAAAACAAAAAGCAAACATAAACCCAGAATTCTAGCAACCAATGATATTTTTCTTGGCTATTTGTAGATATATGAGCAGTCACACATCAGAATTCCCTAAGCTACAAGCAGAAAATGTCAAAAGCTATGTACATAGGACCATATAAGATGATGTTAAGCAAAATGAACCCCAAGATAGGGACATAAGTGGCTTTTACTTGTCTGCTATTGTTTTTAACTTATTTATAATGTGCTATGTGATTTTTTTTGTTTATTTTGTATGTTTTTCCCCCATGGTATAACCCCATTTATGCTGTATTTGATTCCTGTGTCCTGCATCTTGCATATACATTTTCTAAATTGGGGAGGGGAAAGGAAATAACAAAATGCTTAAATAAGGATACAGGTTGACCCATTGTAACAATGAAACGTACAAGACAATGTTAAAAACAAACTTTACAACTTAGGCAGGGGGAGGGGGGGGAGGGAGGGGGAAGAGGGAGGGTAGGGGAAAAACAAAGGCAGAGATAACAATGCTTGATAGGAAATGTACTCATTACCTTCCACATGTAACTGCAACCTCTCTGTATTTTTACAATATAAAACATAAAAAAAAAGTCCATGAGGGGGACAGAAATTCCCTAAGCTCCTCCCTGATAGCAGACACTGTACCTCAGACAAAACAGAGAACAAGACTTTGATACAATAGTGAACAAGATAGCTTGGCCTCTTCACAGATAGAGCTTCTATGTAGTGGAGAACAAGCAAACCAATAAGATAAGCGCAGGTCCATAGAGGTGCTGCGATGACTAAGGCACGTTTGACAGAGGTGGGTGGATAATGACCAGCAATGCCGCTCACCTTAAGGTGTTGAAAGCAGGCCTCTCAGAAGAGATGACATTTGAGTTGTAGTTTGAAAGACTTAAAGAAGAGCTTGTCTAAAAACAATTCATCAAGCAGAAGGAAGACCAAGAGCAAGGAAGCTGGGGAGTCAATCTAGAGTGGAGTGTCATAGGCTCAGAAATAAGCCAATCCTCTAGAAGTAAAGTGAACAGAAAGAGAGCGATAGAAGATCAAGTTTAACTTAACCCGACAGTACCTATTCTATGGCCAACATTAGCAGCATCAACAAGACAAGTAGATACACAAACCATCCTATCAAGATAAAGGTTCAGACCAGAGCCATGAGACAGTCATCTGGAAATGTACTGAATGAGTTACACCAAACATTTTGAGAGAATAAGAAGAAAGAATGGCTAAGCTCAGATCTCTGGGGCATCTCTACGTTTAGAGATGCAGAAGAAAAGGAGGAACTAAGAGGAAAGAAAAAAGCAAGAGAGGAGAGACTGAGAAGCAGCACAATGACACAGGGGGAAGATTAGCCTACATGATTGTCTAGGGAGCAAAATGGTTTATGAAGAAAGGGGTGGACAGCCATAGACTGCAATAACAAATAGGAAATGGACAACTGGTGTTGTGAGAGTTACTGATGATCTTACTAAGTAGCTTTCAAAGAGTGACCAAGAAGCAAGATAAAATGTGGGTACATTTTATGGCAAAGAAGAATGATATAAATTAAATGGTAAGCTAAGGAAGTAAAATTGGATTCTGGTTCAGGGTTTTGAGCTTTTGAGAGGTTTTTATAAGTAGGGAAAAGATGGCTAAAGCAGCTCCTTGATGAGAACTGAATGTAGAGATGAAAAATGCACAAAAAATGCAAAAGAGAGGAGGTAAATTCCTAGTCCAGAGAATGTCTAAAGGATGTGAAGATGTCACAGCTCACAGAAGGATTGACATTAGGTGAAAACCAGAGACATGGGGACTAGAAAGGTGGCTCAGTGCCTTGCATGCATGAGGCCCTGGGTTCGATTCCTAAGCACCACATAAGCAGAAAAAGCTGGAAGTAGCACTGTGGCTCAAGTGGTAGAGCGCTAGCTTGAGCTGAAGAACGGAGGGACAGCACCCAGGCCCAGAGTTCAGGCCCCACGACCGACCAAAAAAAACCCAGGGACATTTCTTCTATGCCAGAATGAGTAAGCAGTGAACAGGTTCTCAGGAGGTTGGCATCAGTGGATCAAGAGAAGAGGATGAAGTAGAACTCATCCTCTTTCCATGAAGAAGGAGAGGTAGCTCTAAGTGAGGAATGAGATAAGTATGGAGATGAGTAAATATGAAATCATTGTCTTGAATGGTCAACCCACTGCCATAGATATGAGTATTTATTGAAGGTTTATGGTTATAAATTTGAAGTGTGCCCATACAGTGAAATCAATGTTTTTCTTCTGGGATTGTTCAACTGGTCAGATTGAAGTACAAGTGGACCTGTTTACACATGTTCAGGAGACTTCTTGTTGGAGTCGGGTTGACATGCTGAAAGTAAAGAATATAAAGGAAAGCCATTGCAATGCTAAACCACAGAGTTAAAGACTGTGAAGAAGAAAACTGAAGAACGGTGGGAGTGAGGGTTAGTGAAAAAGGAGAGAGGTCTGTGGGTTTGAAGGTCTGCATTAGAACAGGTGCACTGGCCATGCAAGTGGTGGTTAATGATATGGTCCTAATCTCTATTTGGGAAGTGATGCAGCTGTTAGTGACGAGATGAGCATATGACTATGTGAGTGCCTGGCAGAAGGAGACCAGACAAAGAGCAATGGAGTGAATGAAGTCAAGGGTTTAAGAAGGCAGACCCTAGGAAATATCTGCTACATGCATGCGAAAGCTGCTAGGACAGAAGTTTCAGAATCCATGATGGAGTAAGGGATGTTGGATTGTTGGATGCAGTCATCAGCTACCAACTGATTTCCAGAGGATGTCTTTGGATGAACGTAAGACATAATAATAGCTATGGTGTGATGCTTTACAAGAGCTAGAGTGTTGGAAGGCAGATAGAGGAGAAATGGTTTGGAAACTGCCAAAGGGAGCCAGAAAAAAAAACACTTCTAGGCCCTCATTTGTGAGAGGTATGAAAGTAAAACCCACTTTGCCTGAAAGGATTACAGTAGTATCTTTAAGAAGTCAGCCCGTTTCTGCCAGAATAATAGTGCATTGATTATTGTAGACAGATTAGACTACCCATTGTGACCACGGCAATCTTGGATGGTAGGTGGGATCAGATCACTCTTAGCCTCCCAGAGGATGGTTGGGAATATGATAGTGTCAGGGCCATGTGGCTGACACCAACACACAGGACTGCTCTCTAGTTCCTAGGAGCCGGAGAGGGGCTTTTTGGAGGGACTTCTTGTTAATTTCCTAAGCTGAAGGTGCCCCAGACAGGAGCTCAGATAGCCATTCTGTGGGAGCCAGAAGATGCTACACCAACTGGCAACCTATAGCAAGTGAATTTCTTGAGTAGCTGATCCGTCTGGTGGCAGTAGGAGCCTCACTGACTATGTGTACATAGTCACTGATGGGCTGAATCCAGCATAGAAACACAGGGTGGAGAAACAGTCCTAAACTCCCTAGAGATACATACATTTTATATATATGAATTCAGATTGCAGTTGCCTGTGAAAATCATGTGGTACTAGTATTGAGCATTATTTTCACAGGGAAGGATATGAAAGCCTTGTCATTATGGCTAACCCAGAGGTCTATGAGACTTCTCACCAACCTTGACTGTGTCTGTTGGAAATGTACCTTCTTCCTTGTTGGTTCCCTGAGAGTCATCCCATAGGCAACCTGACCTGCACTTCCTTCTTCCTTCTTGATGTACATATTGCTGCTGCTGGACAATCCCGGATCCTGTCATAATGTTTGTGTTAAATTGCCTGGGAACACATTAGAAATATCTTGCTTCTCCTTCTTTTTTGCCACGTTTTTGGATGTCAGGAAGGAGAAATAAGAGGAGGAAGAGGACCCTTACCTGCCTCATATTTCTGCTTCTGCCTGAATTGTAGAGCTTTTGAAAATTTATGATAGAGAAAGGTGGAATGGACAGACTCTTTCTGAAAACACGCTTGAGGGTGGTGTCAAGATGGTCTTAAATGGAAGATATAGTTTGTGAACACTAGATCTGTGTTCACAAACTGTGTCTGTTAGGGTCCTTCCTGAATGTGCTAGAAGGTAGAGCCTTTAATGGTTTGGCCAGTTTGTCCTTTTCCTCAGTGTTTTCTGAGTTGTCCTTGGTTTCAGATCCCTCCTCGCGGCCAAAAGTGACAAAGCCCTGGGAAAGGACCTTGCACCCTTCTTTTTGAACTTTCCTCCCTTTTCAGTTGTTATACTTGTTGCCTTGTAAATACTTGAACATTATCATTCTTGAGGAAAAATGGAAAAAACAGGCTCTGAAAATATACACACCAATCCTAAATATCTTAAGACCAAAGATAATATATAATGTAGCATATCTCCACCTAGTCTTTTTCTATATTCTGACTGTAGGTAGCTAATATATATTCTTTGTCTTGATAAAAATAAATGTGTAATTTGTTCTTAGATTAAGCCAGAACACATAAGATCTGGTAGTTCCAAAACTGATTATGAAGATTTTAGATTCTGAGGTATTTCATTAGCACAGACATTGTGTCGAATTTTCTCAAGAAGAAAAAAATCACCAATATTTAAGAACTAATCCAAAAGGAAAAGTATTTAACTTAAAAATCCATAAGCCGACTGGGCACCGATGGCTCATGCCCATCATCTGAGCTACTCAAGATCTGGGGATTGCAGTTCAAAGCCAGCCTGGAGAGTCAATGAGACTCTTGTCTCCAATAAACCACCAGAAAACCAGAAGTTGCACTGTGGCTCAAGTGGTAGAGCAACTCAGGAACAGCACCTAGACCCAGAGTTCAAGCCCCATGACCGAGACACACACACAAAATCTGTAAGCATATGATTAAAGTTTATCACAATAAATTTCTACCCTTTTAGATCACCACATTTTTCAGAGTGGAACCTCTTTCAAACAAAAAAGCAAAGAATTAGCATTAAATGTCCAACATGCATTTCAGTCCTTTCCTTAATCAGTATCTAAGGAAGAGCCAAGAAGAACTGGGGCAGGAGCTATTTTTATGTTGTACATTCTTTATTTCTGGGATTTGAAAGCAAAATGGTGCAAAGAGTTTCCTAGCTGCTGTTCTTAACTCAGGTTTATTTAGAAAGTGTTATTTAAAAGTAACATTGATTCTAGTTATTTTTCATTAAGGATTTACTAAACAATGTCAAGTTCCATATGTGGTTGAATGTGAAGATAGTACCTGTCTTTATTTGCAGAGGATGAAAATACTTTGGTATTTGTGAAAGCAGTTTGTTTCAAACAGGGAAGATATGAACCATCCTTTGTCTTTAAAGACAATTATTTCCTGAGAGACACCAAATTAATAGAAAGACATGAAATACTCAGACATTGCACTTCTTTTCTAGCAAATGTTAACTGGAGAGGGAGAGAATAGCTCAAAACCTAAGCCTTAATTTTCATCATTATAGAACAATTCACATTCTGTAGTCCAATCTAGTTAACTGTGTCATAGAAGGTAGGCTGAAACTAAAATGAGCTGTTCATTGGATCTGGAGAGATGGTGACAGAGATGACCCCGCCTCCTTGACCTCATGGAGTGCACGTGGCTATGGGGATGCATACACCAAGCACAGCACTCTCGTGCCTGGTCACAGGCAGAGCTAATGATGATAACATTGCACGTGGCTCTCTCGGCCCTGTCTGCTAACATCTACCAGAGAGAATTGTCAGGCCCAGATCTCTTAAGGGAATCCTAAGCGGCAGCGACCCATAAAGGTTCATGGGGAAAGATTGCGGATTTCTAAGAAAGTGCTTATTTTAGCATTAGTATAAAAAACTGTCTGTGTGATCTTTGTGTTCTTTTGATGGTTGTTGACTACTCTTGATCTCCCCTTCCCAGGAAAAAAAAAAAACAACAGCACATAGAGAGAAAAGAATGAGAGTCATCCTTTTACAGACAGCCTGATCAGCTGCAATGGTCCACAGAACTTAGTGACACCCAGATTGTCTTACACAGACAGTTTTGAGGGGCTCAGGTTGTACTAATTAGTCAATAAAATTATTGATGAAAGAACAATGTTACAGCTAGAATCCTTTAAACAGTAAACAGTATGAGAATTGAAAGAGAGAGAAATCTTAGACATGGATAATCAAGGAAATGTATATGAAGGAGCTTAGAGTTAAAATAAATAGACATTAAATATTGCATTCTGACTTTTTTTTTATTGTGAACATACTGTACAGAGGGGTTACAATTACATGGACAAGATAATAAGTATATTTCTTATCAAGCATTGTAGCCTCCTCCTTTGTTTACCCTTCACATCCCTTCCCAGCCTCCCCCCAGCCTGCCCCACCCAATCCCCGCCCCCCACCAAAGTTGTAAAGTTCATTTTCGACATGACAACTTGTACTTCTCATTGCTGCAACAGGTCCACCTGTATCCTTATTTAAACGACTTGTTTTCCCCCTTCCCCTCCACAAATTATACTGACATCAAATACAGTGAAAGCAGGGGTTATCCTGTGGGGGAGGGACATACAAAGCAACAAAGAAATAATCTTATATGCATTCTGACTTATAAGAATGTGTATTCTAAGAGTTATGACAATTGTAGACTTATGAAACAGAAGCTTTGAGATTTGTGGTTTTAGCTGGGTGCAGGTGGTTCACTCAGGAGGCTGAGATCTGAGGATCACAGTTCAAAGCCAGCCATGGCATGAAAGACCATTATACTCTTATCTCCAGTTAACCACCAGAAAAGCAGAAGTGGTTCTGTGGTTCAAAGTAGTAGAGCACTAGCCTTGAGCAAAAGAGCTCAGGAACAGCGCCCAGGCCCCAAGTTCAAGCCCCACTACTGGCCAAAAAAAAAAAACCAACAAAAAAAATGCCATTTTTATTTCTTTTCATTCATCTGTTTATATTCTTTTTCTCCATTGCCTCCTCCCCCCTTTTCCATTCTTCCCTCTACCGTTAAATTTCTTCAAGCTATAGCCGGATGCTGGTGGCTCACACCTGTAATCCTAGCTACTCAGGAGGCTGAGATCTGAGGATCAGGGTTCAAAGCCAGCCCAGGCAGGAAAGTCTGTGAGACTCTTTTTTCCAATAAACCACTAGAAAACCGGAAGTGGTGCTGTGGCTCAAGCAGGAGAGCGCTCACCTTGAGTTGAAGAGCTGAGGGACAGCACTCAGGCCCTGAGTTCAAGCCCACGACCGACAAAAAAAAATGCTCAAGGTAAATATAAACGTAATTTAACTGTTAATTTAACTGTTGTGCCTAGCACAACGCAGTACAGATTATCCATGAGTCTTTGAATTACCACTAAATTCCTATTCTTTCAGAAATTAAAGTAGGGAGAAAAGAACACATGTTGGAAGAGTTAAAGGGCAGTCCAAAGGTACGGGAGTGGAAGGACGTGTGAAGAGAATTCTCATGTGTGCTGTGAGGATAGAGGGTGTTACATTATTAATATATGTCAGGCACCATTGTCCCTGGGACCATAATTACACAGCTGCTCACTAATTGAACTTCTAAGTCCTGCCGTTACTGAGAAATTCAACATTTGTCTGCTTGTGAGCTGCTGCTTTTAGCCAGTCTCATAATCTGTCTAGTGCCAGCATGTGTGTTTGGGTGTTTGCATGTCTGTGTTGTGTAAATGAACTCCAAAGGCAATGCTTCAGGGAGAACTTTATTATTAGAAGTGGCAAATTTTTACTCAGTTTCTATTTATCAATTTGACAGTTATTTTAATTTATAACTTAAATGGACATGAGAAATTACCATTGTGCACCTGCATTTTACAATTAACATGGTAATTTTATATTTTAAGTCTGTTTCTGAATGCCTTAAGTGCATTAGTAGCTGAGCCTTTTGTTTCACAGTCCTTCTTAGTGATTTTCAAAAATGTAGGACTGTCCCATCTCCATACTTGCTCACCTGTTCCATGGGACCATGATGGCCTGAGCAATTGTCCTCTTCCTGTCTGTGGCTTGCCAGGAACCTCTTACTTTCCTGAGACTCATCTTGATTCTTTCAGGTACTCAGGAATAGGTGGTTCCTTCCTTAAGTTTGTTTCCCTATAGTTTCTTCCTAAAGTCTGAAGGCAATGAGGCTCACAATAGAACTCATGATCAGTAGTTGTTGCATGTTTTTATAAGAAAACCTGAGCTAAGAAGTGCAGATGAGTGGCCTTTTATTTCCTCTCTTTAAATAGGCAACTTCTCCAACGCCCCTGCTCTAAGATGGAGCAGTCTGCCATAGCACTGAAAGGAATAATTCTATATTTGGCAGTTCTATGTTAAAGCAAGTCTCCTAAATGTGGCAGATGTACGTTCTGGGTGGCTGCCATCAGTGTGCATCTGGGGAGTTATTTACTGGTTATTGGCAGATTTGAGGGTGGAGGATGGTGAAGGAAGGGTAACCAAGGATTTTCCCCTGCATGGTTTTCTTTTCTGAGTGATTGTCCCAAATCACTTCATCTAAATCCCAAAATGGATCTTTGATGCTTCAGTGTTGTGGTCCTGGTAACTGTTGAAAGCATTGTGTTAGAATGCTGAGCCCTTACCTCCACAATTGTTTAAATTCCAATTGTTTCTAAAAGAAAAGCATTTCAGGAAATGTTTGTGCCCTCTGTGTAGCATTGTCTGTCTTTATAAAAGTCGACTTACAGGATTTTCTCTGTGAAACTCAGAAAGCAGCTTAAGTAATTGGAGCTAAATTATTCTTCCTGGAACACCACCAGGTTCAGGACCCTGGTGAGAATGGAAGGGGGAACTTCAAGTGTGGCTGAAGCGGAAGATGAATCTGCTGGCCTCATAAAGATACTGCAGAACCCATTGGGCTCATTCTAAACATCTAATTAGTATTCCCTTCTTATTACGGATCTAGATGACCTACTCTGTGAAGTTTTTCCTCTCCTGTCATCCTAACTTTCCCCTGAATTTATCTTGGTAACAGTTATATTTGTAGTTTCCCATAGCTTTTCCTATTAAGGGAGGGGAGGTGGATTTTAAGAAACTGTTACTGCAACTTCTCATGTCACTTTTCCTGGAGGAATAGGATCAAGAGCATTGGCTTAAGCAACCAGAGACCAGCTTCATTTGGTCTGAGAGCAACTTGGAAGAGCTTCTACGAATGACTTACTGTCTTCCCATCTCCCTTCATTTGTAATATTCCGAGGATTAGTAGATCTCATATTGCTTGCTCAGGAAGTAGTGAAGAGATTTTTTTATGGTCTAAGGAGTTTTGAGCATATTCATTTAAAGTCATAATCTTTCTTAAAGTTGCTTCCTTTCTAATTTATTCCCTCTTTCCCCCCCCCCCCCCGCCCCCAACACACACACAACTCAGTGTCTTCTTAAAACCAGAATCTCTTACCTCTCCTCTCAGGCCTATAATTATTTACATTTACTACGTGTTTATTGTGTTCCTTACTATTTGTGTTACATTACAGCTGTTTGCAAGCATTGTCTTACCTCCTTGTTATATTGAAAATTCCTTACAATCAGTAACAAAGCATGGTCACTTAGTATACTGCCTCACTCATAATAACTGCTGAAGGGACGAGGCCAGCACTACAACTGCCAATCAATTTGACAAACAGAAATAACAGATACAGTCACTATTTACCTTTAGCACCATTGTACTTTTCCTCTGATTTCCAGGAAGATGCTTATTAACTAGGTAGGTACCTTGCTTTTAGTTTAGTTTGTTTTTTTTCTGTTTGGTTTTGTCTTAATCTTCCTGTTTTCTTTTTATCTTTAAGTCCACTTAACTCTCAGAGAGTTGTGATAGGTCCAGATACCCACATTGATCAGTAGTTTTATATGGTGTGGGGTGGTCAGGGCCTTGTGCTTTTGCTTAGCTTTTTCACTGTAGGCTGGTGCTCTGCCACTTGAGCCAACCTCCACATATGGTTAATTGGCAGTAAGAGTCTTATAGACTTTTCTTACCAGGCTGGCTTTGAATGATGATCCTTAGATCTCAACCTCCTGAGTAGCTGGAATTACAGGCATAAGCCATTGACTCCTGGAAGTAGTTTCTTGGTGACCTTTCAATATCAGTGCTATTTGAAGGGAGAACATAAAATGTTGGGAATTTCTACTTCAAACTTCTAATATTGTTCCAACGGCTGTTCTAATTGCTGCTATTTCTATATTCCTTCCTCTTTTTCTTTGTATGTGGAAAAAACTAGAGTTTGTGTGGGCTTCTAGCAATAAGAGTTATTTGTACTTTAAAAACTGAGTTCTGTTGAGTCTACATTAGCAAGAGGCCTTGACTGTAAGTGAAGAGTAATGATTAAGATTTTATATATGTTGGAGGTTCCTTTGTGTTTGAAAACAATGGTTGTAGATGCACGGAACTGAGTATTTCATGGATTTGTTTACTGAGCAATTATCATCCTTAGCATCAAACTATCCCTGACTAATCTTTGCTTGCTATTTTCATGAGAGCTGAAATCTCTAAATGTTTCCTGCAGTGTGGAATTGCCTGCCAGAGTTGGAACACATGAGGTCTTTGTACTCTTTCTCCAGTAATGATGAAATCCAACATTCACGTAGTCTGCATAGACATCTCAGAGAATGAGACCTTTTTTTCCAATTTCTCTGGTTAAATTCATGAGATCACAAGTTAAATGAAAGGCTGAAGTTCAAACAGCAAATAAAAAGCCAAGTGTAACAGCAAACAGTTTGCACCACAAATGTTCTGTATTTCTCTCCTTAAGGCAACTGTTGTGTAGCACAGTTGTGTTTGTGTGTTGGTGTTCTCCCTGCTCCTGTCTTGTTAGCACTTGCTGGGTCCTGCAGTGAGACATCGCCAAGCCCCAGTTCAAGCTAGAAAGGCTGAAATGTCAGCAGAGAGCTGTGAATATGTGGGAGAAGTATGCACGTCACTTGAGCATCTCTTCCATCTTTTAAAGCTCTCCCATCTTCCAGCAGATAATGGCTATGTTCCTGTTCATTCACGTGATTATGGATTACCCATCAGGGCACTAAAGCAAACAGAGTAGGCGTCTGTGGTCTGGGTGAGATTCTTGTGAATTGGTTTCTCAAGTAGTTTGTGAAATCAGCATACTTTTTAGACACACCCCTTCTATAAAATAAAAATACAGCATCTCGTAAGTATGGATGCACTGCTGCAAGAACACTGACCAGATGCAGGGTCTCTCCTGTGGGTCAGACACTGTGATAAGCCCTGCTAGCGCAATAACCCAATGAAGCCTTTGAGCCCTCTGAAATGGGTAATAGGTCCTTATTTAACAGAAAATGTTACACTGGTGTATGGCATACCAAAAAGTGGTTACAAAAAGAAAAAACGGGAAGAAACCTATGCAACTGTCAACAGATGCCTGAGGCACATGTAAATGAAATCACTAGCCTTGAGTGCTGTCTCAGAGCTGAAGTGTGCCATACCCTCAAATCTGTGTCCTTGGTTGCTCGCCACTCACTGCTACTTCCTACTAGAGATTATCAGATGCCAGCACATCCTGACACAGACCATTAAAGACTTTTTGGCTAGTTCTTGGGTTTCCTTTCCTATAACAGACAAAACAAGCGCAGGAATAATTATGACCTGAGAATCTCCTTTCCTGTCACTTCTATATTATATTAAACTCCCTCAGTCACCCAGACACCAAAGAGGGTGTCTTGCGACTTACATTTGACTTTACTTGAGAGATAGCAATGAGCAAGGTGCATGATCTTCGTTTAGTCCCTCAAAAAACTTGTAATACATCCTCACTTGGTTTGTTCATGAGGCTGAAGGAGATGTAGAAACTTGAATCCGTGTAGGAAATAAAGCCTACGTCCTAGGTAACATTTCCAGTACAGGACAAAAAAAAAAAAAAGCACAGAAAAATACAGTGTGGAGGGAGGGGGTTAAACAAGTTCAAGGTCACACCTGAAACCTCAGACCTAGATAAAACTCTGGTTTGAGTTGGAAAGAAGCTGTGACCAAAGTAGTTATATATGATTAAATCCTTAAGGCACTGATTCTCAAATTTTGTTTCATCACCTGGGAGCTAGATGGAAATAGAAATTCTCAGGATGGGGTGAGTGTCCATAGTCTGTTTTTTAACACACATATTTTGAGACACATAAAAAGTGACAACCACTTCTTTAGGGTATACTTCTTTTTAAAACTATTACAAATAAATCTAGTGAAGCATATCAAAGGGTATTGATGTATGATTGTATCAACTCATGTTTCTGGAGATTCATTTATTCACTGACTATTCTTTATTGAGCGTCAACCACTTGGATAGATACTAATTTACTTTATTCTGATGATTTGTATCCTCAGCTTACAGATGTAGGAAGAGAGGTTCTGAGAATATTAGGTGGCTGGTCCAGTATCACATACCTAATACCTGTTTTGGCATTTGACCCAAGTTTCTAGACTGGCTCTACAAATAAGTAAGACAATCCAATCACAGAAAGATACTTCAGAAAAAGATTAAAAACCCTTAGCAGTTGTATCCTTTCATGGTAATGAAATTAATTTTCAGTATCAAATGAGTAAAACAAGCAAATAGTTCCTTAGAAAATATCCATATAAAGCTGGGCACTGGTGGCTCACGCCTGTAATCCTAGCTACTCAGGAGGCTGAGATCTGAGGATCGCGGTTCAAAGCCAGCCCGGGCAGGAAACTCCGTGAGACTCTTATCTCCAATAAACCATTAGAAAACCAGAAGTGTTGCTGTGGCTCAAGCGGTAGAGCACTTTAGCTCTGAGACAGCACTCAAGGCTAGTGATTTCATTTACATATGCTTGAGCTGAAGAGCGCCCAAGCCCAGAGTTCAAGCCCCAGGACCGACAGAAAAAAAAAAAAAAGAAAAGAAAATATCCATATAAAGCCTTCTAGACTAGAGGTAAGTACAGATATGTACTTGCATGGAATCTTGTTGTGTCTAGTTTATAATTATGCAACAATATGAGCTTTGTTCTACTTTATATACACTTGATTTTTTGAATAGTTGCCAGTGTGGAAGACATTCAGGGACCATACATTCAATGTATAGAGTGCTGTATTAGGTGCTGTGGAGAAACTAAAAAATAAAAGACAGTGTCAGCCAGGTGCTGATGGCTCATGCCTGTAATCCTAGCTATTCGGGAGGCTTAGATCTAAGACTGTTTGAAGCCAGTTCAATCAGAAAAGTCTCCATGAGATTCTTATCACCAGTTAACCACTCAAAAACCAGGACACTGTGGCTCAAGTGGTAGAGCATTAACCTTGAGTACAAAGAGGCTCAAGGACAGTGCCCAGACCCTGAGTTCAAGTCCCACAACTGGTACCCCCCCCCAAAAAAAAGATGGTGTCATATTTAAAAAGACATGTAAATAAGAAACCATTAGAACACAATACAATACAGAATATCAGCTCTAAGTGGTATGATGTAATAGTGAGTGTGTAAATGATGAGATCAGCAAGGATCAGAAGATTCATTCTCTGTGAGTAATTCAACCCACCAGTGTTTTCCAGAAGAGTGAGTCTACATAACCAGTAAACTGAAGTTAGTTCTGGCCTAGAGCAAAATACATGAGCTGCTGACTACTCTGTTTGTCTGGATGTGGGCATACTTCTGTGTCTATAAATTTATGTACATAGTTCCAAATTGAGAGAGTGGTCATGTTACTGTATATATAAATTTTCAACAGCAATTGCTAAGTGAAATACCTAATAGATATAGCCATTCATACATTTGCTTAGCAATATGTGATAATCTCCTGTTTGTATTACTTGAGACTGGGTGATTCCAATAGATATCTTACCCTTGTAATTTATTGGAAAAAATAATATTTAGTGGTTTTGAATTTATAATTTGTTAAGTTTGAGTAATTTTCCAGGTTTATTTCATGTTTGCATCCTTTACCTGTTATTTTTATTGAAAAATTTCCTTTGTAAGAATTTCTTGTGTATGCAATAAGTACTATGAATAACATTATATATGTACACACACACACACACACACACACACACACACACACACACACACACACACACACACACACACACACACAGTGCTATTGTGCTGATCCTGGGACTTGAACTCAGGGACTGGGCCCTGTCCTTGAGCATTTTTGCTCATAGCTAGTGCTCTATCACTTAAACCAGAGCTCCACTTTTGGTTTTAGGTGGATAATAGAGAAAAGAATCTAATAGACTTTCCTGTCCAGGCTGGCTTGGAACTATGATCATCAGATCTCAGCTGCTTGAGTAGCTAGGATTACTGGTGTGGACTACACATCTGTGTTTATGCCAGCTATACATATAGTTTGTGTTCTCTTTGTTTTTAACCTTTCTTGTGTGTCTCTGTATGTTTAGACTATGTTCTTCATGACTTTAGGTTTTCCCCCTCCTAATTAGAATTCCCTGCTTAAAGCTACTAAAAATATTCCTGCATAGTTTCATCTAGTGGTTTTCTGAACTTATTTTTATTCATGAATTTTTTAAGAAATCTAAATTTTGTTTGATGTAGACATTGAGGAATGAACATAGTGTTATTTTTTTCTGATTGTCAACCACATGTTCTGGATGTAATCATTTTGAATAATCCACATCCCCTGTGATTTGAAATACACTTCTATAATCTATTAAACTCCCAAATTTACATGAGTGATTTCATTATTTTTTAACCTCATATGAGGTTTCCTGGCATATCTCCCAGATCAGTCTTTGTTCCTACAATAAATGTCTGAATCCTGAAGTACTGCTTCCAATCTTTACAGAAGGGGAGTGAGGTGCCAATAATTTCAAAGTTTTGGGGGTTTTTTGGTAAAAAATATAAGGTATGCTGAGAATATAGATCAATGATAGAGTACCTGCCCTACACTCAATGCCTGGTTTTGATCCCCAGAAACACACACATACACACAAATTACATGTACCAATTGCATGTATAAACACTCTTTTGTAATACTCTATTAGAAAAAATATTAGCAGCAAGTAATCCATATGGCCAATGAAATTGCTGGAAAATAATTTAAAAGGAAAACACATAAATTAGAAACATAGCATGCCAAAATGCATTAATGGAAAAAGCCTAGATGAATAAAATCAAACTAATAAGTTGTGCTGGGGATAACATTTGGGTTTCTACTCCCTTATGTTCAAAATGTTGATAATGTAGCTGTTTGCTTTGACAGTAATAAAATAAATAGCACCATGAATGTAATTTAATGGTTGATGGAGGCACGTGTACAGCACATTTAATTGGATTTTGTTTCACAGTACTGGCTCCTAGTCAGTATTCTGTGTGTGAGAGAGATTGGGGGTGGGGGCGGGTTTTAAAACAAATGACACGTACAAACAGGCTACTGTGCTAAAGACTTACCTTTACAAACATCAAAGTTTCTGCTTGCCTTTTAAGAATGAGAAAGCCCAAAAGTAATGTCTGTTTTCTATTATTGGTGTGCACATATAGCCTATTTCTTTAAATCTTTTGCGTCTTTGTGATTCAAATATTTCCTTGGAATTTACAGGTGCACAGTAAATTAGACTGTTTCTATAAATCTGCAGGTTCATTTGTGACTACATTTCAGGGAATGTATTATCACCTAGTTGTAGCCATTTCTTAACTGTTTTCAACCTTGTACCTGTTTAGTGAAATCTTGGGAAAACATGGTGGTAGTAGATAGGTAGGTAGAGAGGGGGAGGAGGGGAGATGGATGGATGGATGACAGATACTGAGATACAGATAAAAGATAGATGTAGAGATTTATATACAAATAGATACATGGTAGAGATATGTGGTTGAAATTTCCTTTGCAAAGGGTTTCAAAGTTCTTTGCTTATTCCCAGTAGTAAATATTTTCAGGGGTAGTTAGTGATAATACTTGAGGGGAGTGTTCTTTGAATGTATTGCTTACGAATCTCATAGTGATGATGCAGAATTCTTTGTTCTTTGCTGTGGTTTGCAATGCTTTAAGATGTTAATCTACATTCTTCCATGAAATCCAGGCATTCATAGCATTTTAGAAGTTGAACAATCTGGCTGAATCGCCATCTTATAGTTTTGTTCTTCAATTTTCTTTATTTTTTAATTTTCTGTACCGGTGGAAATATCGTTCCAGATGACATTTGTCTTAGTTTCTTTGTGGAATACAAAGCTATAGATATGGCCCTAAGACACAGAAACCAGTTCACACATGCCTGTCAATGCATTCTTTGCATGTGTTACTTATTTGGATATTGGAAAGAGGTAGAAACAGTTGTGGCCATCAATCAGAGTCTGCTTTTCTGGAGCTGGTTTAAGGTTAAGTGGTTATTAGATCCGCATTTATCTTGCCCTTTTCCATTTTATGAGGAGCAAACGCCTCCAAAAGTGTAATTTTTTTCAGAACTGGTATTTGTCCTAGCACAAGGATCCTCAGCATCACCTGGGAACATCACCTATATTTGGAAATGGAGATGACCACTGTGGTCTCATTGTCATTCCCTTTATTTATGATGGCATGATACATAAAATTCAGTTCTTAACTTTAGAAGAAAGTTTCCCCATATACCTCAATCTCCACTACCCAGAGGGATCGCTGTGAAATCATGTCATGTTGTAAGTGTATTGATGCCACCTTGTCCCAATTCGAAAATATATTAGTTATGAACTAACTTCAAGAAATGTTTACTGTTTCCTCTATTGAAAGAAAAGGTCTTATATTTTCCTCCATAATTTATGCCATTTATTTTTGTTCTTCCAGAAATTACCAATACAGTTTTAAATTCCCCCATTCTTTTCTCACTGAATTTAGATATTACTGTAGAAAAGAAGTTAGCATTCACTTCCTCCTACATTTTTTCCTCCCTTTCTCTTTGAAGTAAACCACTACATTTAGATTACCAATACTTTTTATTATACTATGATAAACTGATCATTTTAGAGGCTGCTTCTGAACATTGGAAATAGTGCTTGTAATGGGATGATCATGTTAACGTTTAGTGTTGAATGGAGAAATGTAATTGATTCTAACTCAGTACTTTGACCACCAGTATGTATCCTCCTGCCTATGATTACTTGCATTGGCTTGAGCCACAGCCTTCCATTATACCATGATAGAATTTTCCACAGTGGTTTTCTTTGTTGATGGTGGTGGTGGTATTAAAGGAAAATATGGCAAAGTGAGTTTGGGAAACACTGGAATGTACTTAAATACAGACCTGCCGGACCCTTCACCAATGTTCTGTTTCTATTGAATGTTATCGATCTTCAAGAAACCAGTGGGTTGTGGCCTTTTTTCAGGCATTTGGCCACAGAGCCTCTTTTTCACAAGGCATCTCTTAGAATCTATCTTATGTAACATATCATGGAAAATTCTACCCAGTGGGATATGTGGAATATCCAAATGATCTCGATTCTGCTTAGATTGTGCATTCCGCCTGTGATCTCACATGTCTGGCTCAATGATCACACTTAGTAAGCTACTCACTAACATAGATGCTAGCTCTGATTTGTTGGACCCAGAAAAGTACCTGTCTCCTTCACCACTAGCTACTAAAAATTAGCTACTAAAAATTCTAGATGTGTGAACCAAGGGTTGTTTCTAGCTCTGTGTGAGTTCACTAGTTGTCTTTTACCAGATAATTGTGATGTACATGTTTCCTAAATGCTTTGTTTTTTCAAAATTTTTCTCTAAATTATGGTACAAGTAGTGACTTGAACTAACTTAACCCTCTGAAGATAGTTTTCTCTTTGAAAAAACAGAGGGAAAAAAACATGAGGAAATCCCAGTAGTACATTAAATACATGCCCAGTTCTTAAAATTCATGAGTCTCTGAATGATTATTCACTCAAATGTTGTTATGTAACTATTTGTGGAATACTGTAACCTAAGAGGATATTTAATTTTAGTTCTTTTCAAACTTCAAACTTAAGATGAAATATGCCCCCCCACTTTATTCAGGGCTTGGGATCACACATGCTGGGAAGATGCTCTAGCCCTGAGCCCCATGTCCCACCCAAATATAACCAGTCTTAAGAAAGAAGACTTTGGCGTATTGCACTGTACTGTACAACATAAACTACATACTAAGTAGACACCAAATAGATGTTAACAAAAATACTTATTTATCTTTTAAGTATTTATTAATGAATTTAACTGAAAGTTTCCTTCCTTCGGTCATATAAATTGGGTTTCTCTTCCTAACTTGCAACCCAACCTCTGCCCATGAGTGTGTAATGTGAGACGGAGGGAAAGCAGATGTGCATTGATCTTTCTGGAAGATAATTCCTTCCTGAACTATCTGTGAGATATTTGCTTTTATAGACAAAAACTGACCTCCATAACTGGAGCCTAACATTATCACATGGCATCTGTTCCTCCTATGGATTCATCAAATCCTGGGGTCTCTTTAAAAAAACTCAATCTAGATGGTTTTAACCTAAACTTAGCACTTCCTGATTCCTTTGTCTACATTATATTTTCTGTAACCATTCATTCAAAACCCACTCACTGCCTACGCTGTTGAAAGCACTATGCCATGCACAGAACTGGGACACAGAAAGGAGCAAGATGTGACAGCTCCCCTTCAATGTGACCCTTCCCTTTTACACTTTGACTGGGAAAATAAGGCATTTGTCTAAGTGGATAAAGTGCAAAGCAGACACAAAACCCCGTTACACAACCAGGAATATACTGTTCTTGGAGTTCTCTGAATAAATAATGATACTTGGATTATTTTGGTTGAGTATCATCTGCTATCATCCAGTCATATCCACCAATAGGAAATCATAATAGGTAGATTCTATGAGGAATAGAAATCCATAAAACCTGTTTTGTGCTTCTGGAAACCTGCTCAAGCCATGAATGAAAAGATTGATGGACTCCCATAAAGCAGAACATGAATAAATCACTAATGAATAGATTTGCATTTGAAAAAACCCTTCCGACTGGTGTCCATGAGTCTTTTCCACTTTCTCGAGAAAGCAGAGTGTCCCAGACAAGCGAAGAGCTGAGCAGCCCATGTCTAGACTAGAGGGAAAAGAAAGGTCAGGACTCTCAGTAGCAAAGGGAAAAAAGACATACAAAACAGAATAATGGTTCAAGGTATCAGGTAGGTAAGCTTGGATTTGAGCTCCAAGACTACTATGCTTATTTTGAGAACTTGAATGAGTTTCTCTGATCTTCTATTTTCTTACCAGTAAAAGGGGAATAATGAAATTTATGAGGTCTTGAAGAGAAAATGAAACCTGTATGTGAAGTGCTTAGGACAGGTTTTATACTGATTCTTTGGCTGTGCTGGCTGTTCAGAATTGCTTCCATCTTTCCTGTTCTGTCTGCAGCCCCTGTTTCTATCTGTAAAAGAGATGACAGTGCCTCCACATGAACTTATTTTTGAAAGAATAAAATAAAATCTTGAAAAGCACCACTTAACTATTCCATAGTTTATGTGTTGCCCATTTCCAGGTAAGCGGCCATTACCTCCCTCCTCCATCATTAAAGATATGTGACATCTAAAATTTTCTCCAGGAAGGAACAATTCTTTCCAGTGTTTAGGGAGTCATATAGGAGTCACCACTAAACTGGCAAACTCTAAGCACATCATAAATAGCTAAACTTTTTACTGCTATTACTACTACTGTTGCAACTCTTGGATTTCCCAGGATTTTTACCTCTACCACTATTTTTGTTTCCTCTCCCCAAAAGCCTCACCATTATCCTGGAAGGAAGAAGTTCTCTGGAAAAGTCAAGAGAGCTACTCTGGCAAAATTTCATTTTATGTTTTCAAACACTATAGGATAAATATTGTGGCTCACATCTTGTGAAAGAAAATGTTCCTCTCTT
Source organism: Dipodomys spectabilis (assembly GCF_019054845.1). NCBI lineage: Eukaryota > Metazoa > Chordata > Mammalia > Rodentia > Heteromyidae > Dipodomys > Dipodomys spectabilis. The sequence goes on along the minus strand of NW_024870884.1, from coordinate 4,388,206 downwards.
TGCTGAAAGGCCTGAGGCTTTTTTATTTTTTACTAACACCTCTACCCAACAAGACACAGATGAAATAGCTGCCCTTGCATGAAATGACAAAGAGAACTGACACAAGGACTCTGTGAGAGAATTATGGTTAAGTGTGCGTGTCCCACGTCAGGAAAGTATAGTCATTGAGGAATTGCTAGTCGCCTGTCCAGATAGGGATCATAAAATAACCTTTTCTTTCCTAATAGAAGAATTATGGGATTGTGAGGTGGCCTGCTGATGTTTTCTCTCTCTACTAATGGTTTCCTTTTAGTCCACAATCCAGAAATATTCTTGGCCTCTGAGTAGATTACATTTTCATAGCAATGTGGAGGATTAAAACTCCTACAGATGTTCATGGAAGCCGTAGAGCTAGGCAGTGCATTCCAAATGTACCTCTTAAAGTCTGAACCTTTTAATCATGCTAAAATTGTGTGTGTGTGTGTGTGTGTGTGTGTGTGTGTGTGTGTGTGTGTGTTTCTCCCAGCAAATAAACACAAATCTATTTTTGGATTAACAAAAGAAAAGGCACATAGTCTCTTTCACTGTGATTTTGAGGTATATGCTGATTCTATCTTTGGAAACTCACCAAAATCTCTAAAGTGTTTCCCTACATTTGATGGATTCCAGACTCAAATATGGCTCTCATTTACTGGAAAGTAAATAATCTGACAAAACCTCCAAATAAGTAAAGGCCTTCTTCATGAAATATCTGTGGAGAAGAAATTCTAGCCTTTTTTTAAAGAAGAAAGCAAACCTATCATAGGGATTTGTTGAGAAAATTAGCAAAGACTTTATAAAAGAATGGAGACTGGGTATAGTGATCTACAGCTGTAATCCCATCAGCTATGAGGCTATGACAGGAGGTTCAAGATTTGAAGGCCGGGGTTGGAGGTGTGCCTCAGGTGGTAGAACACCAGCCAATGCATAGAAGCATCAGATACTGAGTTTCAATCCCAGTCTCAGACCAAAAGAGAGAAAGAGACAGAGACAGAGACAGAGAGAGGAGGGAAGAAGGGAGGGAGAGAGGGGAAGGGGAAGGGGAAGGAAGGAAGGAAGGAAGGAAGGAAGGAAGGAAGGAAGGAAGGAAGGAAGGAAGGAAGAAGGAAGGAGTTGAAGGCCAATCTTACATACAAGATGAAAGGAAGGGGAACTTTTATTCTTGTCTCCTCTACCTTTTAAATCATCATGATAAATAATGGAAATTGGAGAGGCAATAGGCTTCACCAGTGTTCTGGGACACACAACATCATAGTACATGTTTCCCTTGCTTTGTCTACAGTATCATGAGTGTGCCCTGGAGCCATGCACATTGCAAAACAGCAGTCAAGTTTCCAATGAGAAATCCATTTCAATATCAATTGGTTCTTTCTACATCAGTGCTCTAACTGTGGTCTCTAGTAATTGTACTTTTTTGTGTGAAAATACCGTACAGTGGGGTTACAATTACATGAGCAAGGTAATGAGTACATTTCTTATCAAGCATTGTTGCCTCCTCCTTCAGTCCACCCTCCCTCTAATGCTGAACTGAATCTCATCATACAGAGAAATGGGATCCAAGACTCAGGAAGAAATCAAAGGTATAGGCAGAACCAGGATCCCAGGCCTAGGGTTCTTAGTACAGATGAAAGAAGTCAGGGTCAGACATCTTCCTGCCAGCTCATAACATTGGCAGCTTATTATATATATAGTATATATATTTATATATATTTTATATATATAAATATTTAATATATAAATATTTAATATATATATTGCTGGTCCTGAACTTGAACTTGAACTCAGGGCCTGGGTGCTATCCCTGTGCATCTTGGTGCTCAGTGCTAAGCCAACTTTTTCTGAGTAGTTTATTGGAGATAAGAGTCTCAGACTTTTCTGCCTGGGATGGCTTCAAACCACAATCCTCAGATCTTAGCCTCCTGAGTAGCTAGGGTTACAGGCATTTAAGTGCCTGTATAGACACTGGTGCCCAGCTCAATTTAAGAAAGGGGCTAGATAAAATGTCATATGGCAAGTCTAGTAATGGGAGAGCTTCAGTGTGCTTCATTGACCAGTTGGTACAAATGCTTCCTGAATAGCTGTCACCATGAGGCTTAAGAACTCCTCCCCTACCTGCCAAGGCAGGGAATCCCATGCTTTCTCCATTTTCCATGTGCCTCTGCCTACAATGGGCATATTAATGTGTGACAAGCAGTTGTTGAACTGAACTAGGTCCTTCTGTTTTGGAGTTGTCCATTATGAGGTTACAGGGATGTCATTGGGAGCAAAGAGCAAACGGGGAAAATCTGATAAGAGAAATTGGAATCTGGAACTGAAGAAAGAAAGGAAATGATGGGAAAATGCAATTTGCAGAGAAAAACAGTTGTGTACGGAGAGGAGGACGTAGACTGTAAGATCTGACGAGGATGTAGGGTTCTGGAGACATAATGGAAAAAGAGGGGGGTGATAAGGGAAGACTGGATGAAAGAGTTAGAATACCATGGCAGTAGGAGAGAATATGAAAAGCCTTGGGGAGAGTGGGCATTTCATATTTGATTTGATCAGATAGAGTTAAGGACTTTACTAGACTTTGATGTCTTATCATTTCATCTTCATTGAAAAGTTCAACTCACACAAACCATTACTGTGTCTCCATAAATACCCCCCATCTTCTCTTGAGAATTCCCACTCCCTGTTCTGGTCTTTGGCCACACAGATCTATGTCTCAGGGTTTAGAGAGTTTCTCGTAATAATGGCCACTAAACAACCTAGAATCCAAGAGGCAGGGGCCAAGGGGCTCCAGGCCCATCTTTGCTCAGTTGCCCTGCAAGAACAGACTGAAGAATCATGGCAGAATGGTTTAGAACAAGGTCACAGCCTTTTGGTCACAGTACTAGGTACTGTGTCATGGCTGAGCTTTCAACAGTTTCCAGGTCTACAGTTCCCAAGGCATGAGCTGTGGGGTCAAAAGCATCATCTGGCATCAGTAGACATGCAGTGATTTATTGATAATTGACTAAAACCAACATCAATAGCTTAGTTTCATTGATACATTTTAAGCTCTATACTTTTTCCCCTCAAAATGCATGTTGATGTTTGAAAATATAAGTAAGCAAAACCAATAAAATAAAACAGCATTAATATCTCTTTAAATCCCACTCAACCATAAATAACTGATACCATCATTTGGCATTATGCTTTCAATTGTGTGTGTGTGTGTGTGTGTGTGTGTGTGTGTGTCTGTGTCTGTATGTGGTCACATGTTACTTACAGTGAGATATGTTCTAAGAAGTGCATAGTTGGACTATTCCATTACCATGTGAAGAGTACAAAGCACACTTATATAAGCTAAGGTGGGACATGGCTGATAAATCTTACGGAGCCACTGTCACTTATGAGGTCTGTCATGAACTAAGATGTGGTTAGGCAGTCCATGACTACTGTGTGTGTGTGTTCTTCAACAAGAGGAAGCACATCCCTTGAGGGACACACTTTGGAGATAACAAACTGATCTTACTGTTCATGGTCTTCATTGTGAGTGATCAGTTACTGATTTATTGAAGTGTGGATTGCATCATGAAGTATTACCTCCTGTGTATACATGTGTTTCTCTCTCTCTCTCTCTCACTTTCTCTGTCTCTTTCTCTGTCTGTCTGTCTACACACACACACACACACACACACACACACACACATTTTAAACTCATTTCTTGTCAAGGTCTTTCATATCCCTGGCAAATGTGTTCTCACTCCACTAGAATGGTTCTTTGGTTACCTCGAGGATCCCCACCCCTCTTTTTAACCTTACATTTGCAAAGAATATGCTTAATCACAGCCTTCTCTTTAAATTGTCCTGTTGTGATTTGCATGGTCTCCAAACTTTGGAAAATACTCTCTATGCACCAGTGATTATCAAATTTTAAAAGCCACGAGTATACTTTGGCTCTTCTGTGGCTGACACTTAAGGTTATTGCCCCTTTAAAACCTTTTTGTGAAAAAAAAAAACCCTTTTTGTGTTCAGTGGCCTAATTTGGGTTTATATTCCCTCTCTGCGCTCTAGAAGTAGTTGTGCAGCTTTGGGCAAGTGTCTGCACCTCTCTATTTCATTAGTTTCATTTGCAAATTGAGCATCATAATAGAGTTGTTATAAACACTTAGACTAGGGCTGGGAAGGTGGCTCGTGGTAGAGCGCTTGCTTTGCATGCATGAGGCCCTGGGTTCGATTCCTCAGCACCACATAAGCAAAAATGAAAAAGCCAGAAGTGGCACTGTGGCTCAAGTGGTAGAGTGCTAGCCTTGAGCTGAAGAGCTGAGGGACAGCACCCAGGCCCAGAGTTCAGTCCCCACGACTGGACCCAAAAATAAATAAACAAATAAAAAAATAAAGACTTAGACTATTACCTCAAGAAATTGATGATGATGATGATGATGTCGATGTCTTCTCATACCTTGCTTTGTGTACAGGTTAGTTTCTAATCAGGACTGATAGGCTGAGAAAAATGTGATCTGATGGCTCCATCTTGAAGTTGTACAAAATTCTAAGCTTTGAAAACTGTCTTCATGGCCAGTATTTCTAAAGCTTGGTATGGAAAGGCTAAGAGTTGGATGGGTCTATTTTCCCTATTCAGTGCAAACAGCAAGAATGGCTTGTCTCATTCATAAGGGATAGACTTTTGTAGATTGCCTAGAACAGCCTAACAATTTCAGATAAATACCACCAATTTTTTTTCTTCACTGTACAGAAGCTGCTTACATCTATATAATCTTATATAGAAATACTATAATATTGTCATTCCTCTAACTGAGGAAAAAAACTGGTGTTATAGGGGATGAATTAAAGGGGACAGGTTTGTCTCTAATACCTATTTGTAGCTGTCATTTCCTCTGAGACCTGTAACTTCATTCCCCTTCCTGGCCCCCAGAGAAATCCTGCTGCCAGCTAGATGACTCCTGTACCCTGGACCTTCCTCTCCATACTCCTTTTCCTAAAAACCTTTAGCACATACATCCCTTCCCCAAGTTCCATGTCACAAAGTGGTATCAGTTTTCATGGGTACTCAGTCCTCAGGACCTTGATAGAAAGCCTTGAAAATGGTATTAGTAATGGAAACTTAATGTCACTTAAGGCATCTGGAAATCTGATGAGAGATACACACTCAGCCTTCCACCCCTACATGGAAGTTAATATGTAATAGGCACATAGCTTTTGGAGGGTCATGAATCTTCTGGAGATTTGGTAAATTAAAACCTCCAGTTCAGATGAGTAGGTCTAATGCCCATAAAATGTAGCTGTCTTAATCCTAGAAACTGACCGTGCTTGGTGCCAGGTCTCAATTTTAAGATTGAACATTTCCAATTTTCCATAGTTAAATTGAGCAGAAATTTATTTTATTGTAAAGGATTTCAGCCAGGCACCGGTGGCTCATGGTTGTAATCCTAGTTAATCAGGAGGCTGAGATCTGAGGATCACAGTTCAAAGCCAGCCCAGGCAGGAAAGTCCGTGAGACTCTTCAATAAACTACCAGAAAACCAGAAGTGGAGCTGTGGCTCAAATGGTAGAGCACTAGCCTTGAGCTGAAGAGCTTAGGGATAGTGCCCATGCCCAGAGTTCAAGCCACACCACTGACCAAAACAAAAAAATCAAAAACAAAAAAAAAACAAAAAAAATTCAGATATGTATCTTTTAAACACTTGATGTACAGTATACAAGTTTAACGTTTTCCTTTGTGCTTCCTAGCAACTAAATGAAAGAATTTTGCAGGAGTTTTCTAGTTCCTCTGCCGTGTGTGTATAGCTTAGCTATATTGTTGCGTCCAACTTCCCTGCCTGGCATATATCTAATGAAGTGGGATGATGAGATCATTAAAAATGAAAAGTTTAAGTGCAATAGGAAATGTTTTGTGAAACACAAGGGAAGGGGAGGATTCTAGTGTATAGGTTTGGGATGCTAATAGTATCAACTCTTTTATCAAAGAGTATTTTTCAAATTTTCAGTTTCAAACTAATACATTACAAAGATCATTTCATGCAGTCAGACTCTAAATCCATGAAGCCTGTGTTAATTGTATTGTTAGATTTCTTTAAAAAAAAAAAAAAAAGACTTCATTAGGTGACATAGTACTGGATAATTAGTTCTCAGCACATCCAAGACTGCAAAGCGCATGATAATTAGTTCTCAGCACATCCAAGACTGCAAAGCGCATGGAAGAGCTATGAATGCTAGGAGAATAATCCTAATTGTTGTCACTTGTGGTTTTCTAACCTTCAATGGTTTAGTGTTAACATATCCCTATTGAAAATCCTGTGAGTGCTTACCTAGGAAATACTGACAGAACTAAACAATACATGTACACATCATTGGTGACAATTGATAGGAATGAATAAGTACCTACAATGAAAGTTTCTCAGGTCCAAAATAGCACATTATGTGCATTTTAGTTGGTTCTTTCTATAGAAAAGAAAATTTACTGTAAAATCTTTATAAAGATTTGAGAATGCTAGAGGTAGATCCATATGTCTCATTTGAAAGTTCTCAGAATTAACAGGTTAAGGGCGTATAGTTTGATACATCCCCTCTGCCCACAACTTGCACCATGTTGTAACTCTGGCACAAGTGGTTTGTTCCTAGTTCTCTTAATCCCCTCAACAGATCCCTCCTCTTTGTGCTGTGATCACTTTTCACAGTTCAGTGAGCTCTGTTAACCATCCTCCAAATGGACCCAATTAAAGCACACAGCAGAAGCCCTCGAGGTAGCCCAGAACCAAAGCCTTAGACTTGTCACAGGAGACAATTACCAAACTATAGGGATGCCTTTGTTTAATGTGGTTGGGATTTAGAATCAGTGCTTTGATTAATATATTATTTTTGGTCTTTCCTGCATGTCTACCCATGCTCCTTTTCTTCTCCCCCAGCAGCTACTGCCAAGTAAATGTGGCGATACTGACAGTTGCCACTTGAAAGCAGCCTTGGCATTCCATGCTGTTCCCCCCTCCATGTGTTCCTCTGGCTGGGCCAACTGTGAGGTGACTACAAAGGGTTACAACTGGCAGAAATCATTAACTGTTCTAAAACTAAGAGAAATACGATCAAGGTTAATAGGAGACCGGTGAGGACAACACATCTCTCCTCAGCCCTTGCAAAAGTCACACTTAAGTTAGGTGAATGTGAATTTGATTCAAGGTGAGCTTCTGAAAGGAAAATAGTGTTCCATTTTCTTGCTACTTTGTATTCAAATTTTTTGCATATAATTAAGTTGCATATGTTTTCAACAAGAAAGATTATTCTGAATCAAGCACAGAATTGCTTGTTTAGACTTTACTCAATTTAAAAGCAGAACATTAAGGGAACATGCTCATTTGCATGTGCTTGTAATGGCAGAGAAGAAGGCTGCCTTAATTAGTTTTAATTGTGAGAAGAACTGATGTTCATGTATGCTGAGGTTAGCACAATAGAAAATAAGAAAAGAAATGGAGTTACCCACATGGATATAGTCTTTGATGCTGTGTTTCCCAATGAATGACTAAGAGACAGAACAACAACAAAAAATAAAAGGCAAAGAAAGTAGTGATTTCACCTGAGATAAAGGGGAAAATGGGCACTTTTTGTTTTTGGTCTTTACAGTGGTTACACTGTTTAAGATTCAGTACATCCGTTTTATTCACTATTTGTTAATGAAGTCAGGCCTTCAGTGGTATTTGTTTGGTTGTTAAATACTGGTCTGTGCACTCAGGGCTTCATGCTTGCTAGGCAGGCATGCCACCACGTCAGCCACTCTACAGCCAGGTGTAATCGATGGTGACCTATAAAACGACTTGCAAGTGCTTTATACTTTTAAGCCTCCTGAAAAGAATAGACTCATGATGAAATACTAACTGTAGAACAGACTAATGTGTTAATGGACATGACTGCTGTGTTGGGTTGAATGTTGAGAAACATTATCAACATTAAGGATTAAACCAAAAGAAGATCAAGGTCTTGCTGAGAAGCAGCCTAAAATATGAACAGAAGAAGCGTGTTTAATAGCAAAACTATCTACATTCATTGGAAGACTGCTGAGAAGCTCCTCTATTTCACTATGCACTATTAATAAAGCACCTAATATGTGTACTTTAGGTCCTAGGGAAATAGCAGAGGGCACAATGAAATTTTACCTCTCAGTGAATTTACATTGTTATTGGTCAGATAACCATGGTTGTTGCATTGTTTGGTGATGTGGAAAATATCCTAGAATTATAAGGAAAAGATGACATAATCTAAGCATCCAAAAATAATACCAATTTTAGAAGAATTCAGTACTGTTCTTGGAAGATTTCATACTGATGTTGACTGGTAATTTAGTGGATGTTGTAAAGGGATTCCACAATTTGTGGGAGAGTAAAAACAAACTTCACCCAAGTTCCTTCCAGGTAGAAATTTTTTTTTTTTTTTTGGTGTTGGTCGTGGGGCCTGAACTCTGGGGCTGGGCGCTGTCCCTCAGCTTTCCAGCTCAAGGCTAGCGCTCTACCACTTGAGCCACAGCACCACTTCTGGCTTTTTTCTTTTTACTTACGTGGTGCTGAGGAATCGAACCCAGGAACTCATGCATGCAAGGCAAGCGCTCTACCACTGAGCAACCTTCCCAGCCCTTCTTCCCACCTTGCAAGCTACTTTTTTGCAAACTCTTGTCTAATCTAGCTTTGTCTCTCCAAATGAGATAGCTGGTGTATACACATGAAATGATTTGCTTTTCCAACTTTGTTTGGTTTTTCTCATCCAATCTCATGGCATTAAAAGCTTGTCACTATGATAATAACTCTCAAGTTTATATTTACATTGAACATACATTGAATAAACTACAGAGTAAGCCCACCTCCTTTGTGGATTTTTTTTAATATCCATGTATACATTTCACAATAAGCCTACACAAAGCAGATCTCAGTCAGTCTGAGGTTATCGTGATTTGCGTGTTAATCATGGTGTAATCTATAAGTACTTCCCTGGCCTTAGTTCTAGTAAAAATCTGCCTCACAAAACAACTTGAGCATAAAAGACAAGGTGAAAATGAATCTGCTTTATTGAAATGATTAAGTGAAAATTTTAGGTCTGTTGAAAGAATGTGTAATTAGCAGAAGTTGGGTGGCATTATGGGAACACTAAATCAAGTATCTAAAAGATAGTACTGAACTCTTATACTTCTGAGAATTTGTGGACTTTCCTCCATGGCAGTCTTATGTGTATTGTATACACATCCAACAGCCTACTTCAAAGTTTCCATTTGCACATTGGGATAAATGTGATCATGACACTACTGTATTGCCTTAATACTCACAGTCCTCATATGTTTTGGCCTGACCTATGATTACAAATGCTTATGATTTTGCCAAGAGCCCCCTTCTCTAGCTACTGGGTCCTAATGAGCCCAGTTGAGCTATGCATCGAACTGAATTGACTGTCCCCTTAACACCAGTGTCTGGTGGGAGTTTATGGCTGTTATAGCTTATTCACCTCTTAGAGACCTTTAAGGTATGTTTCAGGTACATTGTGTTTCCCAGAGATTGAGCTCAGCTGCCTGTACTATCAACTGGCTTGGTCACATGACTTTATTGGACTGTTCCCTTGTTTGTCTGCTTCTCCATTTCTCTGTATTGTCTCCTGAGATTCCTCAAGGCTCATGGGGAAACCACAGATATATCAGATAGGCAGCTCAGCTATATCTTATACCAAATTTATGGACTTCTAGTTACTAGTTTATCACTCTAGAGCCCCATAGTGAGATGCTCTACTCCAAGGTTGGGAGATCACATTCCTACTAAGTCATTTTCTGCACACACATCTATGCAAAGGACTCAGTCTCGATGGTTACAAAGATATGAGGGGAATGGGCATGTCTAGGACTACAGTTTTACACCAGCTTTGCAGAAATATAGCTCTGTGTGTATCTTGAGACCAAATTTTCAGTTGCCAAGGTCACTTTACTTCAAAGTAACTGTCTTATGATCCTAATGATCAACAAGTAGCACCTAGAAAATCTGGGTGCATAAATGTTCAGCCTATTGAGATCACTCCCAGCTTTGTGTCTGTCACCTCTGTGGCTAAAGTCAAGTAGAGACTTCAGGTAGCTTAGTGCATAGTGAGATCACCCCACTGGCAACATGGGCACATCACAATGCTTATCTGACAAGGCCATTGTGAAAATTAAATGATCTAAGAAATGCAGAAATTATAACAGAGTGTATAGCACAGAATAAGTCCTAAGAGTAGGCACAGTCTGTACTTTGGTTTAGAAGATACTGTCCAACCTGAAAAGGCTCAGGTTTTCAATATAGAACATACTTTTGTAGTGTTTGACTTACGTGTTTGTTCCCTGGAAAAAAATGTTATTCTTTTTCCGGTGAGTCATGAATAACTCATAGAATTCTTAGGATTCCCAGGAATGTGTCCTGCCTTGCTTAAGCCTGCCTCTATTTACATAACACAATTGAAAAATTGTTATTTTAAGGATAAAATTTGGTTATCTTCTGTTAAAACTAATGTTTGGCAAGTTGTCTTCAGTATAACATAATAGTGTAGTAAAGAGACCGTGGACAATTCTCTTGTAAATAAGTAACAGCAAGTCTTAACAGTATTACAAATTCTAATTGGAAAAATGAATACAAAGTGGACTAACTATAATGTATTGTCAATGTCCAGTTAATAACATCAATACTGTATATATCTATATTGGATATAATAAGTGGATATCATTTGATGAAAGCTATGTAATTTGAAATTTGGGACTTTTCAACTTGATTCTCTCAAAGTAACTTCCTCATCCAAATCACTACCACTATTCAACAATTCCTGAATATATAAGGAGTAGCAGGCACTGTTTTGCTATGAGGAATGCCTTAGGAACAACAGGCACATTCTTATCTGAGAAGAGCTTACACTCTAGCAGATAGGTAGATAATAAGGTAACTGAGATACATATCTGTTCAGCTAGAAAGAAGAGGCAGTCAGAAAAGAGAAACAGAGTCAATGATAATAGCAAGCTGTGTATGGGCTGGAGATGCTCCTTTTGTCTAAGATTCTCAGGAAGATCTGAGATGTAACATCTGAGATGCTGGAAAGAATATTTTAGGGATGTCCTGGTTGCCTCCTGAGAGACAGTCAAGGTTAAGAAAAGACCAGTTGAAGATTCAAGGAAACAAGTGATTGATGGCTGAGGTTTGGGTAAAATGACTGGTCTTGGAACACAGGAAGAGATAAGTCCAGACAGTAGGAGATGGATGTCTTCCAGCTCCCTCTTCTCTGCAGTAAAGACAAACTGATAAGCTAAAACCAGCACTTGGTCCTTACTCTACACAAAATATTAGTCATTGTTCTTTTCCTCCAGTCCCTATACTGTCTTACATTTACGAAGTTGCTGCCCAGAGGAGATGGATGTCTTCCAGCTCCCTCTTCTCTGCAGTAAAGACAAACTGATAAGCTAAAACCAGCACTTGGTCCTTACTCTACACAAAATATTAGTCATTGTTCTTTTCCTCCAGTCCCTATACTGTCTTACATTTACGAAGTTGCTGCCCAGAAATGTGCTTTTTCGTATTCCTATGATTCACTGTGATGTTACTCAGAAGTCATCAGCTTCCTGTAGTTTTGACTAAAACTCCACAATCTCTTGGGGATCTCACTCCAAAAGTATTGATTCTAACGAAGGCTGTGTTTAATCCTGGGGCTCAGGAAGCAAGGGCCATTGTCAGAGCATGCTCAGTTCTGTCCTCTCACTTCAACCGGCATCTCTCAGGTGTCTTGTGAAGTGAAAGAGACACAAAGTGACTGGAATGGCTGTCCCTAGAGGCCAATCGCAACTTCCATAACTGACCCTCCCAGCGAGAGTCCCTCCTACCCTGCCTATCTGGCCTGTACCCTGGACAGGACCCAGCTGGGTTCAGCTGTCCTTTTGATAGCTAGGAATTAGGAAACTGCAGAGGAGACAATCTCCCCAGGAGCAGGCTGGGTGACCGAGCAAACTCTGAAGGACATGCCCAGCTCAAGGTCAGAGCTTTGGCTCTCAGGTAGCCTGTTGTTACTGCATGGAAGCTAGGAGCTGGCATTGCCTACACATACCTGATTTTCTTAAGGGGTAGAAAGTCTTATGAATACTACAGAGAATTAGGGGATTGAGTGCTTGTTTTGTTTTTTTTTTTAACTTGTATCACAGTAAGAGTTTTCTTGAAGGCAGATATATAATTCACTAACAACTTTGGATGCGTTTTTCCCTCTTTGGGTTCATTATCAGTAATAAAAGATCTCTGGCATGAAGTCCACTCTAGGCCTGGAATTAGTGTTTGATATTTGGATGTATTGCTGTGATGTGACAAGGTGAATGGGTAAGGGGACCACACTCATCTTGCCAAAACCCTTTAATGTAAGAAACAACCACTTATGATACCCATCCATCTGGACTATCTATAAGTACATTCATAAGGTATAGGCACATCTAGCATTTGTCAAACATTTACTAAAGGTTTGACTCTGTTTACCCTTGCTCTAGGCACTACACTTTGAACCTCTGTATGTGAATATAGAGGATTATTTTTTCCAGCTCTTTAATACATTGTTCCCAGGCCAATGCTGAACTGAGAAGAAGAGTTCAGTAATGGTTAGATTTCTTCTTCTCTTTTCCTAAGGCTGTCTGCATAAAGGGTATTTCCAGAAATAATTTTTCCAGACTTCTTTCAGGCTAGGATATGTTCACTTCCTTTGAGCAATTTTAAGAACCCCCAGTGACCATCTCAAGACTGTCTTCTCTCATTCCTGTCCATACACTTGGAAGGCTGGCCCACTGCAGTCATTTAAAAATGTTATTTGATCATTTACAATGTTTCTGGTGCTGTTCTACTAGTTGAGATACTAAAAGCCCTGTTTTTATTTTTGTTTTTGTTTTCCTATATGATACTGGGGACTGAACATGGGGACTTGCATATGTTAAACAAGTGCTCTACCACTTGAGCCATACCCCGTGCTTTTGATTCTAGCTTGTTTTTGCAGATTTAGTCTTTGGCTTCTGTTCACAGCCAAAGAATCACATTCCTGGCCCCAAAACAGGTTTGTTGTTGTTGTTGTTGTTGTTTGTTTTCATCCATTATTGTCGTGTTTTTAGCCATTATTTATCCATTATTGTCAAGCCTTGGGTGCTCTCCCTGAGCTTTTTCACTCAAGGCTAGCACTCTACCAGTTTCAGCCACAGTGCCACTTCTGGTTTTCTGGTGGTTGATCTGAGATAAGACTCACAGGCTTTCCTGCCAGAGCTGGCTTTAAACCTTGATCCTCTGATCTCAACCTCCTATGTAGCTAGGGTTACAGGCGTGAGTCACCAGCACCCAGCCAAAACAATTTTTTTCCTCAGTTATCATTTTTTAATTTTTATTTTATTGTAAAAGTGCTGTACAAAGGGTTACAGCTACATAAGTTGTTAGTACTTGTCAAACATTGTTCCTCACTCCCTTTTCTTCTCCCACTTTCCCTCCCCCATGACAACCCCCTTAAGTTGTAAAGTTCATTCGCAATATAGTATCTTGTGAGTATTGCTGTTGCATTGGTTCACCCTTTGTCCTTTGTCTCATCATTTTATTATTCCCTTTCCCTTCTCCAAATCAGATAAACATATATACAAGACACAAGGTACCAAAATCAAAACCAATGACAACAGGTGATAAACCGAAGGAAAAAATATAAAGGAAATAACTTCACACAGTACCTTAAAAACAAAAACAAACACAAGAAACCTCCATTTCCATATTTTGGCATTCATTTCCATTAGCATAATTTTATGTGGTCATATATACATAGCTATTGAGCTATTGTGACCTTCTGCTAGGAGTAACCTAGACATATATACTAATAATTACAAATGAGGGAAACCATGGAGCCTATGTTTCTTTGGGTCTGGCTTACTTCACTTAATGATTTTTTCCAAGTCTTTCTATTTCCTTAAGAATGGGAAAGTGTCATTCTTTCTGATGGAAACATAGAACTCCATTGTGTATATATACCACATTTTCTTGTTCCATTCAGCTACTAAGGGGCGTCTGGGTTGGTTTTATATCTTAGCTATGGTAAATAATGTTGAAATAAATATAGTTGTGCTGGTAGCTTTAGCATGGCCTTGTTTGTGATCATTTGTGTAAATTCTCAGGAGTGGAATTGCTGGATCATAGGGGAGTGCTATGAGGAACCTCCATACTGCTTTCCAGAGTGGTTGAAACAGCTTACATTGTAGTAGCCTTCCCTTTGGCCACATCCTCACCCACTAGCATCTGTTACCATTTGTTTTCTTGACAATGGCCATTCTAACTGAGGTGAAGTGGAATCTCAATGTAGTTTTAATTTGCATTTCTTTTGTGGCCAGTGATGTTGAACATTTCTTCATGTGTATATTATCTATTCTCATTTCCTCTCCAGAGAAGTCTCTTTAATTCTTTAGCCCACTTATTAATGGAGTGGTTTTTTTTCTTTAAAGATTTATTATTGAGGGGTTTAATTTTGGAGCTCTAGGTATATTTTTGATATGAGGCCCTTGTATGTTGTATAGATAGTGAAGATCTTTTCTCAATCTATGTGCTTTGTATTTATCTTGCTAGCTATGTCTTTTTGCCATGCAGAAGCTCTGCACTTTAATGCAATCCCATTTATATAGCCTTCCTTTGATTTGTTGAAAACACTTTTTTAAGAACTAAAAATTCAGTGGGGCTGGAGGGAAGGAGTAAAACTATGAGCCACCAAATGGGAAACAGATCAAACAATGGTATGCAGAAAATAGATTTGACATGGTACTTATTTCAGATCTACTTTTGTTGGGTGGTCAGGACAGGATATCTCAGGAAGTAATACATATCCTGTGATCTACTGGGAAAAAAAGATGTAACCATGATCTAGAGGATGAGAGAGGAGGAGTAAGTCAAGAGAAGAGCAAGTACAAATGCCCTGAGTGAGGTATTACAGTACCTTTTAAAGGATATAGAGAGGGTCATGAAGTAGGTTTGGGGGCACAGGGAAGATATGTTAGGGGAGGACAGAGTTTAGACACTGATATTTTTGCTTAGATATAGATATAACCATATGCATAGATAAGTTCCCTACATACACTCAAATAGGGTAATTTTTAAATTTAATTTTAATTTTTAGGAAAGATTAGACCTGTCATCCTAGCTGAGATCTCAGGAGATTGAGATCTAAGGTTCACAGTTTGAGATCAACCTAGGCAGGAAAGTCTGTGAGATGCTTCTCTCTAATAAACTACTCAGAAAAAGCCAGAAGTTGCACTGGGGCTCTAGTGCTAGAAAGCTAGCAAAAGAAGCTCAGACACAATGCTCAGGCCCTGAGTTCAAGGTCCAGTACAGGCACACACATGCACAAAAGGCTAGGACTAGTCTGTCTCTTTTGTAGTGTGTATTAATATTAAATGCACAATTAATGTTTAGTTTATTAAACGTGAAGAGGTTTACTTTTTAAAGTAGCAGTCAGGTTACATTTCAATGTGATTTAATTCAGGAAATAATCAGAACTGGCTATATCTAACCACCTGGGAAGTATGAATAGGCCTGTTCCTGTCCTGTTTCTGCAGAACTCTTCTCAAAACCTACTTCTAATCCTTTCTTAATTCTTCTCTGTGTTGTTTTGATTGCACATTGCTTTTAAGCCAGTAGCTATCAGACCTCCATCTAGCTTAGAAATAAAGAAGTGTTTCTATACGTCTTTGTAATTAAACAACCACTACCACAGGTGGCCTTTCTCCATCACCTCTGGTTTTTGTTGGGAGGCCTTCTCTTTTCTCCATCTCTAACAACTGATGACTGCTTCCCAGCCCACCTTCACCCTTTGCCTGAGAGACTGAAGGTAGTTGGAAGGCAGGATGATGTCATTAATGTTTTCTTTTCTTCAAACCTGTGACATTCCCTTTTCCGCAAGGAATTGGACCATTCATTGTGTGCTTTATTCCACTGAGCCTTCAGATTCTCAGAGTTGAAAAAAAGGTCCTTGAGATAGGCATGATGCGTGAAGGTATTTTATTCTCCACTCATTTTAAATTTCTAGAGAAAAATTTCAATACAAAAGAGGAAGGAAGCTTAAATAATTCTCTGTATTTTAGACATTGGAAACTATTTGTGTGTGAATCAGGTTACAGATCTGTCTAGTTTATGCATGGAGACTCCTGAGAGGAGAGTTACTCCCGTATAAACTACTGTAGGATTGATTTATTAATTTGTTCTCTGCCTATCTCTAGAACTTTTGTTAATTCATGCATTTTTAGTTCCTGGTATTAAACGATTATTTATGCTTTTATCCTGTTGCAATCAAATCATCTATAATTTTTATCCAAACAATATTTTTCTGGATCAGTAGTTAGTACTTTCACTTATAAAAAATAATCAGTTTTTAGGGCTGGGAAGGTGGCTCAGTGGTAGAATGCTTGCCTTGCTGGCATGAGGCCCTGGGTTCGATTCCTCAGTACCACACAAGAAGAAAAAAACAGGAAGTGGTGCTGTGGCTCAAGTGGTAGAGCACTAGCCTTGAGCTGAAGAGCTCAGGGACAGTGCCCAGGCCCAGAGTTCAGACTCCATGACTGACCAAAAAAAATTTTTTTTTAAACCTGTCCACATTTAATACGTTTCATATAATGTGTGGGTGTGGATGTGACCTGGTTGTATGGGAATAAGTGTGTAGGGGTGTGTGGGGGTGTTGCTGTATGACACAGATTGTTAAAGAAATTGTATTCACTGATTTCTGACTGATGAGAATTTAGGACACTACTAATGCTTAATTGTGGGATGATTGATTTTTTTTTTCAAACATTACTCTATTCCCTTCTTACGTTTTCTTTCTGGTGATATAAGAAGAGAGATAATTTTAAATGGTATTGATGTCTTTCTACAATTATTTTTCTGTATTCAGTCCTAGAGACTCTCATTTCATCAGAGTATGGTTTTCCTGTCTCAAGTTCTTCCAGACCTCTTTGAATCTTTAGAGATGTGGGGGGAAGGAATAGTCATCTTTTAAAGACATCCTCCTGGAGTAATATGTCAATGTCAAATGCACAATTGTAAGTTCATCTTTTTTTTTTTTTTTTTGGTCTATTATCAAGCCTGAACTCAGGGCTTGGGCAGTCTCTGAGCTTTTTTCTCAAGGCTAAGAGCTCATCATCTTTAAAGATCCTGCTGTTGGCCTACTCAAACCCCACAGAGTTCTTTCAATATATTTTCAAAATCCTCAAAGCCTTAATTATAAAAGATGCTAGAAATAGTCAATTTTATCTAGCTAAAAATATTATTTACGGGAGCCCCTCAGAGAAAGGATTAGAAGTAAGTACTTCATAATCGATTATGAAGTACATTATGTGCATGCTTTGTATTTGTGTTTCCAAAAGAATATGAAATAATGAAGCAACATTCTACTATTCTGTTTCTTTAGACTACACTGAACAGGCTTGTGAGCTCAGAAAGAGCTCTAACCTCCCTAGAGGTGAATGTCTTCATAATGGTAGCATCTTTTTATACTTAGGTAGCTATAAAGTATACGGGTGTTAAATATGCATATATGTGAAGGGTTGAAGATGTATTGTTATTCATGATATTTTCTACCTTCCTTACTCTGTCTTATTTGTATATAGAACATTGGCAAAAGAGAGGAAATGGGGACAGTGTGTTGAATCCATCTATTCTCATTCTTTGGTATGCAAGACTTTGAACAGAGCTCAAGGAGTAGAACTATTATGGATACACATAGGAATCTGTTAACCCAAGGGACTTCCAAATTGGCAGCCAGTGATGCTGTGATACAGTGATGCTCAGGAGGCTGAGACTTGGAGGGTCATACTCGGAATCTAGGCAGAAAAGTCCTAGAGACTCTCATTTCCAATTAACCAGCAAAATGCTGAACTGGATAAGTAATTCTAGTCAAATCATTTCACTAGCTATGATATGAATAAGAGAGTGGAACAAGCCTGCAAGATCTTGACTTCTGGCCTTGGTGTGCTCATACACACTCACAGACACACATGCACATGCATGTACACATACCCAAAACCTCCCTCAGACATCCAGTGACAGAAAAGCCAGATGGGCATTGAATCTCCATGTTCAAGGTCACTTCTGTCTTAGAATCAGTCTTGTTAGGAAAAATAACCTCCCAATATAGTCACTTTCTACTCATACCTAGATAGGGTCTTACCAGATTTTGGATGATGGAGGCTGAAGGCCCATAATGTCTCAAGTACACTGTCACACCATGGAATTCCTCTCTCAAGGTCCCTACAGGAGACTACCATAACCAGGTTCCCTCCGAAGCCAAGGGTCTCCTATTAAAGCTGGGCCACTGGACTTTTCTTCTTTAGCTTCTGTGTGATGTCTGCCAGTAAAGGAGGTGGAATATGTCCCGAAGAAGCTTACGGAACATTTTGAATAGGACCCACCCAGTCTCTTTTGCTGTGTGAAGGCTCCCTTGTAGATTAAGTCATTTGCTTCTCAAAAGCTCAATGAGCTTGTTTTTTCCATGTGTTTCTGTGAGCAATGCCTGTGTCATGGCCTCTGTTGGAAGAAAGAATGAAAACAAGGGAAAGAGATGGCACATTTTGTTACTCCCAAGCTTTCAGTAGCCTCATCAGTGAAGTAAATGCTATTGCCCTTTTCTACTTTTACAAAAGCATTTGATGTTCCATGTGAACAAAGAAAACTGTGGAAAAATGTTTCTCAATATTTTGTATGTGATAGAAATGATGTTAATTTTTTAAATTATTACATGGAGTGGGTAACTTTTTATTTCTGTGTATTTTTTTGGTCATGCAAAGCTTATGAGTAGAAAAACTCCACAGGAGACTGTGGGTGGGTTTTTTTTTTTTTGCCCATTTTCATCCTCAGAATTAGGCAGCAGGAAGGCACAGCACTTTTATTGAAGGTGTAGCCAGCCCCAGAGCCTTTTCTCAGAAAAGGGCCCTAAGTTTGTTTGTTGGATGTATGATGTCTCCCAAATACTAACTGTGGTGCAGAATGAGAAAAACCATATACTCAGATGCAGTTCCAAGTCTGTGTTCCAACAAAACTTTCCTCGTGAATGCTGGAATATGAATAGCGTATAATTTATACATGCCAAAATATTGTCTTCCTTTTGACTCCTTTTTGACCATTTAAAAATGCACAAGGGGGTTTTAGTTTGCAAGCCATACAAAAACCCGTAGGTGACTGAATTTGACCCATAGTTCACAGTAGTTCATAGAATTTTGAACGAGATATTGGCAGACACCTCAAAAACTCTGATATTAGCAAATCGTAAGAAGTTGGTCAGGGAAAGGCTCATTCTCAAGATGGACAGGATGGGGTTGGAGCATTGCTTCTGACATTTGTCTGCTGACTCTTGAAAGGGTTTGTGTGATTTTAGGAAGTGCCTCAACAAAGGCATAAAACCCACCCCCTTTGTGTTTGGAGAATATCCATAAAAACCACTGAATATACTGACCTCTTTTCTGTACTTCCCCCCAACTTCCCAAAACATTCATGGAAAACATAACATGAGGAGGCTTCGGTTAGGTTTCAGGGAACAAATTCACCAAAGATGAGGGTCCCCAGCCTGGCAGTAGAGGACCACACCCCAAACCTGCAGCATCCCCAGCTCCAGCCATCAGCATCACAGATAAACTTCTCCAACCACCCTCAGCTGGGATGACTCAAGACACAGAAGGTCTTGACCTATCAGCTCATAGTGGATCCTCGGCTGCCAGCAAGGATTGACAGCAAAGGCAGTCATTTCTAAGCTTTTCCAAATTTGAAATTCCATCCAGAAAAGTGTTACCAGGATTAGCTTTGGGCTGGTTAATGGTTCTTTCTTACACAGCCTGATGCAAGTTCTTCCCTTTAGTGTGAATAGCCAAATACTAAATACCTGAAGTGGGGATTATTCCATCATTCTTCATGAGTATTGTCTTCCTCTTATTGAACAGTATGACTGTGCCTTTGAAAGTCACAAAGGAATCTCACTGTGAAAATTAAATCACTGCGTAATTACCCCTTTATGCCTGTTAAAGGAGTCGCATTACAAATTCTAGGCAGAACAATATCAGTTCACATCATGGAACCACTCAGGAATACAATGTCTTCATCTTTAAAGTGAGGCGATCAATTGAATGGTCTGAGATTATATGATTTACTATTAGATTATATGATTTTTCTGGGTAGAAATGTAGTTTTAAATAATGGCTTTCCTTATGATAGAGAATACTTGCTCTCATAAAATGAAGTAGGTACTGATGGCTCATGCCTGTAATCCTAACTACTCAAGAGGCTGAGGCCTGAAGGAATGAGGTTCAAAGCTAGCCCAGACAGAATAGTCTGTAAGACCCCATCTCATATTAACCAGCAAAATGCTAAACCAGAGGCATGGTTCAAGAGGTAGAACATCAGCTATGAGCAAGAAAGTTGAACGACAGCACAAGTCCTTGAGTTCAATTGTTATGTTCTACTATAAAATGTTTAGTGTTTTCAGTCGCCCTACCATGTTCCCCTACTAGCTATGAGAACATTAGCTCCTGCTTCTCTTCTGGCGATGAGATAAGAATGAGCCACATGAGCCATAAGAGTTCAGAAGACAAAATATCTTAGTCAGGAGTGGGTGGGAAGATAAAATTATTTAGTGTAATTATTTAGTGTAATTTTTTTCTCTCTAAAGAGTTCTAGAGAAAAGTTGAATCTGTTGAAATAATTTATCCTGAAAAGGATATCCTATCCCCTGGATGGAAGGGATATGTCAATCACAGTGCTGAGTGTTTAAGACAGAAAAATCTACTGTTCTTCTTTTCTTACTGAAAATGGAAGACTAAGACAGTGGTAGCAGAGATCTACATTAGACATGAGAAATAGGACCATACCAGGAAGCATGATTAAACTGCAAAGTACATTAATTATCTCCGAAGTTTCTGGAAAAGGGGAGGAAGGACCTGGGGGGGCATTCCCAAAGTTACTTTGATCTTCCTCAGACACTTGAGGCTTGAGGGAGCTATTGATTAGAAATAAATCAAACACAAATGAAAGTGACTAAATATTATTGTGTGTCCAAAATCTGGGAAAACAAAGTCCGTACAGTTTATTTCAACTAAATTTTTTTGAAAAAAAGGTTTAAAAAAATAGTAGGGGAAAAACAAAGGAGGAGGCAACAATGGTTGATAAGAAATGTACTCATTACCTTGCTCATGTAATTCTAACCCCTCTGTACAGTATTTTCACAATAAAAAGAACTTATTTTAAAAAAATGGATCAATAGGACTGGGAAGGTGGCTCAGTGGTAGAGCGCTTGCCTTGCATGCCTGAGGCCCTGGGTTCGATTCCTCAGTACCACATAAGCAAAAACAAAAAAGCCGGAAGTGGTGCTGTGGCTCAAGTGGTAGAGTGCTAGCCTTGAGCTGAAGAGCTGAAGGACAGCGCTCAGGCCCAGAGTTCAGGCCCCACGACCAGACCCAAAAAATTTTTTTTAAAAATGGATCAATATTTGTTTTCTTGGATTGTTAAAAAATTTATTGGTCATAGGCATAGACTTCGTATATTACTATAGCCTTTGGTTTGTTATTTTATTTGTTTTATTTTATACTTTTTGGTCATTTGTGGTGCTGATGCTTGAGCCCAGAGCTTCACACATGCTAGGCAAGCGCTGTGCCACTAAGCCACATTCCAAGCTCATGCACTATTTTTAAAAGATGATTATGATTATCAGATGCCTTTGTCCTTGGATAGAAAGATATAAGAGTTTTGTAAGGGAACTGTCTTTGGCAATGGGCTGTGATTTCACTCTGTGGTATGCATGTGTAGGGGGGTGCTAATGCATGTAGGTAATATAGCTGAGAAAATAAAGTTCCAAAAACCTGGTAGTAAAGGCAGTTCTGACTGGATTCCGGGGAGACTGGGAGAAAATGGTGGCATTGTCTTTGGCAGGAATGTCAGAGCAGCATGCACTCAGAGGAAAGTGCTGATAAACAGAATGTCAAAAGCTGGCTTCATGAGTGACTCCAAGCAGCCACAAGCACACTCCCCAGCTGATTGCCCTGCTATTTTTGGTATTCCACATATCATGACTAAATACTCTGGGCTTGACTGGGGGCCACAAATATGGTAAGTCCATGGGGAATTCTGGGAGGTCCTACATTTTTTGTAAGGTTCCCTACTTTTTTCTGTCCCCACCCCTCCCATTTAAATAGTCGCTTCTGGATCTGATCTCCTACTTCCTTACTAGGAGGTAGAGGGAAAACCTTTACATTTCCAAGGCAGATATTTTTAGAGGTGATGCTCTGTCCAAAGTGTTAACTAATTGAGTTATCGAGTTTCATACTTGGCCACAGAGAATGGCAGTGGAAGAAGCAGAGGGCTTCCTAGACCAAGTAAGCATTTATCCCCTTCCGAATGAAACGCATTTTCCTTATGGAAGTGTTGCTGTTTTGCCTGGAATGGTTGTATCTGTCTAAAGAAAAAAAATGTATGTTGCTTTGTAGTAAGGAAACTAACCTGATCCTAAAAGCCATGGATTGCTGAAGTTAAATATGTGTACGAGAGTGGCTGTCCTTTCTGTTTTCTTTGGGTCTGAACGGTAGGAATTGTTTTGTCTCTGATATAATTTGGAGTGCATCCAGTTAAAGCCTGCCTTGAGGTCATGCTTAACCAAATGCACAACTGGGGAGTAATCGTGCAAAGAGTGCCTGGCGAGCACCAGAATGTAAAATGATTTAAGTAGTCACTTTACTTGAGAGAAATCTGAAGGCTTTGCAATTCAGCTTTTCTTTTCTGATATAACAATTATAAGAAGATAGGAAATTTCGCAGTTGGGGAGGGAAACATTGTAGAGGAAAAATCATTTTTTTTTAGATTTACAAATGGTAGGTGGAGGATGTAATGGGAGGTTTACAAATGTCATTTATGTTTCAGTAAATACATGCATCTGATTAAGCCATGTTGTTTAGGACTTTTAAGGAATTTGCATTTCCCCTTTAAGGAATGCTATCTTGAAAAATGAGTAAATATTCATTGTCTGTAAAGTGTTGAAATGTTTGATTCTGTGGGATTCACAAA
Organism: Dipodomys spectabilis; assembly: GCF_019054845.1. Classification (NCBI taxonomy): domain Eukaryota; kingdom Metazoa; phylum Chordata; class Mammalia; order Rodentia; family Heteromyidae; genus Dipodomys; species Dipodomys spectabilis. Next base: position 4,365,152 of record NW_024870884.1, on the reverse strand, counting down.
ATATAGTTCATGCAAGAATATGGTTAAAGTTTCATATGACCTCCAGTTTCTACCTGTGTCCTTCCTGGTTCATATGAGTTCATCTAACCATGAGAGCACACATGAACTATGAATAGAAGGGAATATTCTTTGTTATTAACACAATAAATTAAATCTTTAGCACAGGAGACACATTTTGTTTGAAAATTGAGTGAAATAGTTACAATGACTAGAAAAAAGACATTATGGAAATGAAGACATTGGTGTATAAGGGATACAGACATGCCTATGGTTTTGAGAAAAGAAGTTATTTGACATTGTTCCACCACCCCCCCAAAAAAAAACAATTCAAAGATTTATTTCAAAATTTTGATCTTAATTTTTAAGTGGACTCTGTTGTAAACTTTGTACTCTTTAAGACAAAGTTCTTTTTGCTAAAATTCTGCTCCTTCCTGACATTTATGGAATGATGTTATGCTATAGCTAATAGATAAAATTATAACCTGAGAGAGATTTCCCAGAGTGTTCAGGGAAAGGCCTTTTCAGATTAAAAAAAAAGTTTTTAAGATTTTTAAAAGCTGTAAATGTTATTCCTGGATCCTAGGCATTAATTTGAATTATAATGTACTAGTAATATAAGCATCTTGGCACCTAGATCTTAAAAATTGTGTCACTCTAAAAATATTCAACTTACTCATCCAAAAATTGTGAGCTGTATTGTTAAAATCTGCCTGTGCATTTTGTTCTATTCGTGGGAAACCTGTGAACTTGACATATACTCATAAATTAGTTAAAATTAACACTGAGAAGTACTAATAGCTGTGGAATGTTTAAGAAAGTTACAAATATATGCTAAATAATGGACCTAACAGGCCTGACCCTTTATGAATTACTCTTGAAAATATCTGAAATCCAAAAATGTAAGTCCCTCTCCACCCAAAGTAGACTGTCTTGTTTTTGCCTCATGTCAGAACTTATCAACTAAATGGGAAAAGCATTTCAGCTCAGCCCATATGTACAATGTTTTCTGTTTTGGTGGGTATTCCTATTTTGAAAATGTGTTATAAAATGACAGACTGAATTTGAAATTATCATGCCCTGAGCAGTTACTCTGGAAGGGTACTGACCCGACACAGATCACAGAGAAATCCTGTCACAGTGGAGTTTACTATTGCTGTACTGGGTTCAGTTGGACAATGAATAAGAATTCTTTCTCTCCTGGCTTCCTCTCTGACTTGAGCAGAAGAGTGAATACTTTATCTACGTGAGCTGAGCTATGGATAAACTCCTTGCTAAGAGGGTATAGTAAATTATTATATTTTCACAAATGATTGCTGTTACCTCCTGCAACTTCTGTTTAGTTGTGGCTTTGATCGTGCTGTAGAGTTGTGGGAGATTTTCTACAAAATGATATAGGCTATGCTGGGAGAAAATTAGTGATTTTATAACTTCTTACTGTGAAACATGTGCTACAAAAATCTTCTAGAAAGATATGTGTGTACCTTTGCTAATTTAGAAACAGCATCTAATGGGTTGCTCCCAAATCAAGTCTGTACAAAAGAAATCATTTTGATAAAGGATTGGTGAAAAATAACTCTTCAACTTGAACTCTTGAATAATGCTTGTGAAAAAAAACTAGTCTATAGTTTTGAACAAAATCCAAATGTAATGATAACATCCTTCAATAGTAACTGATAGGAGTTATTTTTAATCCCTATAATATAAAACAGAAAGTCTGGGCATTCATTGTCTTTAAACTGATTTCTTCTGTCTTGTATGTGATTTGCAATAACTGATACAGTACTGAAGAGGAAGAATCTCTCATTGTATTGTTAATAATTTTTACTTTAGAAAGTTAGAAGCACCTAAGATGATGTATGTAGCCAACTTCAAATAAAGAAATCCAGTACTTGCCCTTTTTACTGCTGAGACTGTGGAGTTTCTTATTTTGAAATAAAAACTTTTAGTTATAGAATAAGTTTAACATGACCATATGAAGTTAGTCAGGCCATTCTTTTCCCAGATCACTTATAAATTTGGATATTCATCAAGGTAAAGCAATATTTGTTAAACAAGAAACTGTCTTTTATTGAGCGTTCACTCTCTTCATAATGTTAAAGCATTTTTAGGCACAAAGCATAAACACATTTGCTAATTCATTATCCTAATGCAAATAGGTTTTGTTTTTAAAAAATATTTCCTTTTTACCATGGTGCTCAGAATACATTGCAAAAGCAAGTTTTCTAAGTGGACTGTGGATACATAAGCCATTAGATTATATAGCATTAATTTCTGTATATATCAGCCAAATATCGATAGCCATAATTTTGGCTGGCCTCAAACTCCCAATCCTGTTGTCCTACTCTCTTACATGAAATGAGGATACCTGCTGGTACTCCTGCAAGTAGCAAACACTTCTAGAGAATAGGATTGTGTTGTTAGTGCAGTCTTTTTTGATTCAGTGAATCAATGGATGTTAATAATCAATTGAAAAAATATTTAAACTACCTCATAAAATCTAAATATGTTTCTCCTTCATTCAGTTTAAGTTCTTGGCTATTTTGTATTCTAACTGATTCTTCTTATTTATTTACATGAGTCTGTAAATTCAATGATTATTCCATCATATTTGAGAATACAGTCATAAGATAGATTATAAAGACTTCAGTTTGTATTTAAATGCAAACTGTGTCTTACTCATTTTTCCTCCTCTGATTAGGCAACACCAAGCACTCAGAAAGAAAAATCTTACAATTTTAAATAAATCCTCATCTTTGAAGAAGCAAGCAAATCATAAATTTGGCCTTCTCTCCACTATTTAGTCATGCAAGAGACAAGACTTTTAAATATTTAAATATTAATAAATAATATAAAGAGGAAAATGCACTAGTTAACCTTCCACTTCAATTATCAAAGTTTGACTGTAAGTTCCATCCAGTCTAGAAATGTCCCAAAATCCCAAAATAGAGGCTTTGTATCTTTAGTTGTGTTTATGCAAAGATGACAAGCTATCCATGAAGAATATTCAATGCTGTCTGTCATCTGTGGCAACACCATGAGCTGTGAGGTCTGTTGATTAGTCCTCATGTTCTTTGCAAGAACTTTAGTTGATATTCTGAGGACAATAATTCACTGCAAATACACAATGTCCAAATATGTGAACAGGACCATGTAGACAAGGTCAGATGGAAAGACTATCTAGGAGGAAGACAAATTTAGGTAGCAAAAAAGCAAACAGGTCAAGTGATCCTGGCTGGTAATTAGGAAAAAAACAGCAGCACTGCCTTTGTTGGGATTTTTGCCTTCCTGCCTGTCATGATTTTTGCTTTAATTCTTAAAATATCTTAGAAGATAATAGGCATTAGTGCCATGAGATCGAACTGGCCATGAAATCAGCAAGCTCTACTCTTGAAGTGTGGTCCAAGAATCCCTTGATGGCCCTGAGAATCTTCAGTACTATTTATGAGGTCCTTCTCTCTTAACCATATTATCTACATGTAACCTGGTTTCCTTTCTATATTTCAGCCAAAGGTGGCACATAGCAAGATACTGAATGTGGAAGATGATGTAGATTCCAGCTGTCTTCTATGGTCATACATATTTGTGGGCCCAGACAAATACCAATCTCCTTTCCTTTTTTGCATCTTGGAAAATAGTTATTTTCCATAAGATAGAGCTTTGATAAGATATATATTTTTTATTAATATGCTATTATCTAAAATAAATTGATAATCTAAATTCTTGGTTTTATTTTCCAGTATAAATAACAATAGTTCTAGGCTTCATAATCAACAACTCTTTTGGGGAACCCTCAATAATATTTAAAAGTGAAAAGAATCCTGACATAAGCAAGGCTGAGAACTGCTGGCCTAGATATATTTCCATGTGAATATTAATGTTCTCTGGCCTGAATTGTATGCTTAGCTCAGTTGCTAAAAGCATTAGCAAATAAGGTCAAGTTCATGTGTTCAATCCTGCATGGCCTATTATGTCCTCTTGACTCATGTGTATAGTCATAGCTTACTAAGCTGGAATATTAATTTCAAAAATAATTTTCACATAATGATGGTAATATTAATAGTGGACTGTGTGTTACACCATCTCTCTGTCATATGCATTACCTCCTTCAATATCAGTATATATATGTCAATATATGTGTATGTATATCAATATATATGTGCATATACACACACATATATATATATATATGAGCTGACATCAATGCAATTTTCATTTTACAGATGAGGAAAGTTAACAATGATGTTTGATTACATTGTGCTAGGTCACAGAGTTTATGAATTGGAGATCCAAGTTATGAGCTGGAGCACCCTGGGGCCAGAGCCCCAAGATGAACCATAGAGACTTTTGCATAAAAAGTGATGACTCAGTTTATGCCTATCCCAAACATTTGAAAATCATCCATGATATGGCAGATTGGAATTAACCACCATCATCTTCATATGTGAAAAGAAACCCCTTAAAATTAGTCCTTTTTCTCAGTACCTCTTATAGTACAGTTTAGGTATTAAGACTACAAAAAGGTGGAATGTCACCTACCACATTGTCACTATTTATAACTACATGGTTACTATAACTTTGGAATAAAGGCTACTCTTACATGTTTCCATTAGCATAATAAACAGCTTTGCTTATTCTTCTTACTACATTTTGCTATTTATTTATTGTTGGTCATGGGGCTTGAACTGTGGGCCTGGGCACTGTCCCTCAGCTCTTCAGCTCAAGGCTAGCACTCTGCCTTTGAGCCACAGCATCACTTCTGTTTTTCTGGTGGTTATTGGAAATAAGAGTTTCACAGACCTCCCTGCCTGGGCTGGCTTTAAACTGTGATCCTCATATCTCAGCCTCCTGAGTAGGATTACAAGCATGAGCCACCGGCATCCAGCTACTTATTTATTTTAGTACTGGGGATCGAACCCAGGATGTTGCACTTGCTGGGCAAGCACTTTGCCACCGAGCTACAAGCCAGCCCTCCTATTTGCTTTTTAAAAGATTTTCCATGTGACTATATAGTTTCTTGTCCTCTCTCTCTTTCTTTTTACTATCTCTAGTGTCAGGCCAGGAAGATTCCTATTCGATATCTTATCTGAGAAACATGTAAGTGGACTTAAGATTTTCAAATCAATCTGTCTGATTTTACTAGTAAACTGTCTTAATTTTAAAATATAGTCTTACAGTTTTTCTGACATGCTTTTTCAATAATAACTTATTTAATAACACATGTAAAGAGCCAGGTCTGTTATTGAACACCTGGCATCCTATCACTGGGGCCAGAAGATTACAAGTTTAAAGCCAATCTGGGCTATAAAGCAAAAACCCTGTCACAAAACCGAAACAAAGCAGAGCTCTGTGGCTGGGAGTGAGGGCTCCGTGTTATCATGCTTGCCTGCCATGGAAGAGAACCTGTGTTTAGTCTCCAACAGTATTGCAGGGGGGTGGGGGGAAGGATTTTTTGAGCAAAGACTTTGCTAAAGGAAGTGGCGCTGTGGCTCAAGCTGTAGAGCGCTCGCCTTGAGCTGAAGAGTGCAGGGACAGCAGCCCAGGTCCAGAGTTCAAGTCCCACAACCAAAAAAAAAAAAAGACTTTGCTAACATCTTTTAAGACACACTGACTTGGTGGGCACCAGTGGTTCACACATATAATCCTAGCTGTTCAGGAGTCAAAGATTTGAGATTTATATTTTGGTGTCACCCTGGCAGGAAAGTCTATGAGCCTTACCACCAGTTAATCATCAAAAAGCTGGAAGTGGAGCTGGGCTCATGTGATAGAGTACCAGCCTTGGGTGAAAATCTAAGGGACACTGCCCAGGCTCTAGTTCAAGCCCCAGTACTAGCACACACACAAAAATAGGTTCTCTAATTATACACACATCGTATAAGTATGTGCTATTACTGTATGTCAACAATGAAAATGGAAAGAGCAATAGTATTTTGACATGTTGGCTTAAAAAAATCATAGGATTTTTCCCTGTAGGCCCCAGAAAAGGTAGACATTTTCCATACCCACAGTTCCTATGAGGGCCCCAGCTGTACCAGCTGGCCCACACACTTTAGGATGCGAAATTCAAGAGCTCTTCCTCTCACAGCTAACGCCTCCTCTCCCTCTGCTGCTGGGAGCCTCACCCTTCAATTCTCCCAGGCCTTTAATTATCTGACCAGGAAGCTAAAGTCCAGTGTATAGTAATTTCCTGGCTGCCTCTCTTCACAGAGAGAAATTCTTGCACTGCAAGAAAATACTTTTGTTCACAATATTAAATCTATCCAAGCTAAAATTTGAGGCATTTATTTGCTGATTTAAAAAAAAAAAACAACTGGAGAAAATGTTCATCGACTCAAGTAAATACTTATTTTCTCCTTCTACCTAGACCAAATTTAGCTTATCACTGTTTTAGTTGCTATATTTAAAATGTGAATAATTCCCTGGTAAATATTTTAGGATTCAAGCCAGTACCTCCTACATAATAAGGATCCGTAAGCATGAAGGCCTGACATGCTTGTTCTGATTCATAACACACCAAAAAAAGTGGAAAAACCCCAAACATTTGACATATTTTATGTAATCCATTATCTATAATACCATAAGCCATTACTGAGTGTTTGCTATATGACAAACAGCAGTGTCTTAGTACTATAAAGTATATATTTTTAAGATACTTTGAAGTTTTCTGTGTAACAATTTCGTATTTGTTTTGACTACCAAATTTGAACTACCTAATACTATTTCACTTCTGTTTCACAAAACAAAGCTCTCTGTTGCTTTTTTAGCCCTGTCCGCATGTGAGGAGCAAATCATATTTAGATACAGCATTGTGTGGAATAGGACACCTGGAATAACATGCATGGGACTTTGCAGAAAGGGAGATTGGATCTGTAGCAATTGGAAATCCAACTTAGCCTCTAGTCTGGGAATAGAGTATTTAAGGCATGCTTGTTTTACCAGTTTAAACTGTAACGCTGTGTCCTGGCATTATAAAGTTCAGAAAAGAATATTAGATCCATGGGACCTAAATTCTGTGTTTCACAATCTCCCCACTTGGCATCTATAATGAAAAAGATGATACAGTGGCTTTTACTTACCTCAAGAAAATAAGATGTGTTTTAGGGCTGGAGGTATGACTTAAGTGGTAGAGCACCAGCCATGAGCAAGAAAGCCAAGCAGGTATGAAGATCTGAAATACACATGCGCACACAATTTGCAAAAGCACTAATTTTCCCTTACAATATTAAATATTTGTGTATTTAAAAAGAAAAATTCTCCAAGGTTGTGCCACGTTCTGAGTTGCTGGGCACTGAGAATCCACAGACAGGACTTGTTTTTCTGAAGTAGCTTGTTACCCATTGTCCCAAGAGATAACTTAAAACATGCCCAAACACTGCCAAGTTTTCCAGCAAGCCTGGTAATGAATGTACCTGTCAACCATACTTCTCAGAATTGGTTTCCTCTTCTGTGGTTATTTTCTTTTTCTGTAGTTATTTCTGTGGTTACATGTGTGCATCTTTACATTTCAGAATAACCAAGAATAAAGGTTTTGTTCAGTTAACATGTCCTGTTAGTACAGCCTTATCCTTAGGCAAGTATGACAAAAATGATATTGTCCTAAAAATCGTTCTATTTACTTATTTGTTTTTATGTTGGGGCTGAGGCTTGAACTCAGGCCCTACGAACTGTTCCTTAGCTTTTTTGTTCAAGGCTGGCCACTTGAACCAAAGCTTGGCTCCAACTCTAGCTTTTGGATTCCTGAGCTGACTTCCAACCTTGATTCTCAGATCTCAGCCTCCTGAGTAGTAGGATTATGGATGTGAGCCACCAGTGCCCAGCTAATCTTTGAATGGAAAAAAAAAAAAAGAGAGAATCGTTCATTTTGCTTTAACTTTTACAAATATCTTGGAAAAATACTGTACCTCTTTTCACATTTAGTGTTAGCTAACCTGGCCACCATAGAACTTTTATTAACAAGTTTCTCACTTTTGCTTATTTAGGTAATGAACTACTTACTTAGCATTAACAGTGAGTATGAGCTTTTACATATTGCAGTATTCTGTTGTTGCTATTGTTTTGTTTTTATGCCTGTCCTGAGTCTTGAACTCAGGGCCTTGGCACTATCCCTGAGGTTTATTTTGCTTAAGACGAGCACTTTACCACATAAGCCACAGTTCTACTTCCAGCTTTTTGTTAATTGGAGATAAGAGTCTCATGGACTTTCCCACTTAGGCTGGTTTCAAACCTTGGTCCTCAGATCTCACACTGCTGAGTGGCTAGGATTGTGGACCACTACCACCGCCAGGCATGTCCTGGAGTTCTTAAAGCAAAAAGAAACTTGTTGTTATCACTTCCTAACACACTAGTCTCTGTCCCATGACAGTGATTCTGTGTCCACAGTATACTTTCATAGAGCGAGGAATAAACATTTTAAGTTAAAATGGTTTACAGTGCCCCCTACAGACCACATCAAGACAAAATGTTGCTATATTGACCTGGTATTCTAAGACATAAACTCTCTTCCTCTGCTGTCTGTGATTTTATGTCTCATGAGGGCCAAGCTCTGTAACACCCTCAGAAAAATCTAGGCAAGCTCAAATCCTGATCCTGAGCAGTATCAGTTTTTTGTTGGAGAATATGAAAATACTTACCCTCTCATGGGCATCTACTTCCCCCCCCCCTCCCATGGGGGAAAATACCTTTATTTTAGTTCACATCAGTCTAGGAGAATGCTTATAGTGCGGAAGGTCTGTGCTCTAGATGAGAGATGACATCTCCAGAGCCTAGAGTGTCTCTGTCCACCTGATATAAGCCAGATTGCAGTGAACTCATGAGATAACAGTAGGGTTTATCAGCACCCAGCATGGCAAATCTCTTGAAAACACTGCCTTTATGGGAACACAAACCTGGCCATACCCTGTGTTTTTTAGCTGGTGCCCACCTTCCCTCTGTTTAAAGAGAAAGATGGGAATATTTTGCCTTTCAGCCTGAGAGCAGCCACCTCACACAGGACCCAGCAGGTGGGAAATGTGTAGCCACAGGGGGCTTTCTGACAAAAGTCCCAGTGCAAAGATGCTAACCATGCCTCCACATGTGTTAGGTTGTGGTGACCTCATTTCAGAGATGGGCGAAGTTGCTTCTACCCTAATCATAGCGAACAAAGGCAGCCTTGTAGCAATGGGGGAGGGGGACATCTGTGGTAGAGATCTTTATTTCAGTTGGCTTTGGTAATGATGATCACAAATACAGATCGCCTTTAGAAGCATTTTTCCGACTAGTTAAATTATCTTGTCCTTCTCTTCTAACTTTACAGATAGTAAAAATACTGTTTTATAGAAGCTAAAATAACCTCAGATTGTCCCTAACGATAACTATTCCAAGTTGTTGGGTGTGTTTTTTTTTATCAAATATTTGGCATGTAAAACACACACGCACAAAAATTCCCTTTAAGATGTACATATCCACCCAAACATATACATTTTTTTAAAGCTGCCTATTAAGAATGTAAAAGAGTTTAAAAAAGAAATGCCATTGTTCCAAAGGTCTTAAGAGTTTTTATTGACGGGCAACAGATTGGAGCATGAATGTCACAGTTGTTTTCGATTGTGCAATTGGTCACATTCTTTTGAAATTGGTGGGAAATTAGATCACTGCGCGAGATAACTATAAAATATCAGTACACAATATTTTGCTCTAAGATATCTGGGCATTATGCAGCTGGTGTCTCCCAGAGAACAAGTGAGGATTCAGCTCATGCACGGAGCCCACACTGCCCCTCTGCATCTCACTCTGAAGCCGTAAACATTTGATAGTGTGACCCTCAATTCACTTGACTTGAGATTATCTTATTCCAAGTAAACACCAGTCTTGGATTTTGAGGAGAGGTCCAGAGTAGCTCTATTGACTTCAAAACGAATTGGCATTTGAAATCACTAATTAGAGATTCCAGGGATATTGGTAATAAAGCCACCCTTCTCTTTTAGAAGATGGAAATTGGGAATAATTTCACACTTTGTGTTACCTTACTCACCAAATATTACTGCTATTAAAAAAAAAAACTCATTCTGGGTGCTAGTGGCTCATGCCCTAATCCTAGCTACTCAAGAGGCTGAGATATTATGATCATGGTTTGAAGCCAGCTTGAGCAGAAAAGTCCATGAAATTCATATCAAAAAGCTTGAAGTGGAGCTGTGGCCCAAGTGGTAAAGCACAAGCATGGAGCAGAAAAAGGTAAAGGACAGCACCCAGGCCCTGAGTTCAAGCCCGGTACCAGCACAAAAACAACAACAACAACAAAAACACTAGATTGATCAGCATCTAAGCAGAATAGACTAAACACTGTAAGCATCTAGAGAAAAGCAATCAAAATCTAAAGGTTATCAGAAGTAGGGAAGAAATTCTAGTTCAAAAGTTGAAAACATTCATTTTTCACTGTCCTAAAAAAGTCACACTCTACATATGATTTCCTCATCTGTAATAATCTGTAAAATGGAACCTTGGGAACAGCAGCTACTTGTGGTAGTTTGACAGGGTCAACATACTATAAACTGGAGAGCTAAAAAGAACATGAATTTATTCTCCTACAGGGCTAGAAGGCCAAAATCAAGGTGTCATCAGAATCACATTTTTCCCAAAACGGTTAGAGGAGCTGCTTTCCTTGTCCCTTCCCTTGTCAGTGTCAGAATAACTCTAGACTGATTCTGTCCTTACATTATGTTCTCCCTCTCTCCCCTCTTTCGTGTGTGTGTGTGTGTGTGTGTGTGTGTGTGTGTGTGTGCGCGCGCGCGCGCGCGCATTTTCGGTCGTTGTAGGGATACCAAAAATTGGATTAAGGGCCTATTCTAATTCAGAGTGATAACAAATATGTCTACAAAGATCCTACTTCCTAAGGAGATCACATTGTGAGGTCCCAAATGGATTTTGGGGGATACACAATTTAATCCACTATACTGAGCACTATTAGTCATAGAACTATTATAAGGATTGACTAAAAGGCTTATTGAATGTATATTGCGGTATGTCATAACATAGCTAAGTTAATCTCAGCACTTGCAATGTTTCTAACATGTAGTCAGAGATATGAAGCTTTAGATATTAGATTGGCATTCAGAAAGTACCTGTTCTTTCTGCCCAGTGTTCTGTGAAATAAATTCTGCACCATAGTCAAAGTCTGAGTTGCTAGATTAATTTATAATAACACTTTATCCTTGAAGCTATTTCCTTGAAAACATGCATGACTCATATTTATTTCCTGTCTAGTAAAATGGCAAAGTAAACACGATTAAAAGAGTGAAAAAAGAAAATTTCATTTTCCAAATTCTTCATCAGATTTGGTCGTTAAGAGAAAAACAATGCTAACCAGCCTGTCTGTATCTACATTGGTGCCCATTAGTTCCTTAGGCAATGCTCTTCTTGTAACTCTCCATGCGGTAGGCTCAGCTCTGTACCTGATTTCGTTCTATAGTAATTCATCAACAGCCATCTTTACACATACTGTATCTAGATCAGTTCTCCAAAGGGGCATTGTTTTGATGGAATGCTGGAGATCAGAAACAGACTTACCAATTGGTTTGCCAATCTATCTGCATTCAGACAAACCATGGTTCCAGTTTGAATCTGGGTCCTTTCCCAACTAGTATCAGGCAATACTATATTCCTCAAGGATGCTGACAGTCCAAAGAGTTCCTTGACCACAAAGGTCAGCAATGGATGCTCTCCAGTGTTCCTGCTGCTAAACTAGGGTACTGTAGATGATGTATATCAGATGCGTTTCAGATACATTTTCAACTTGAAGTAGTTTCAGATTAACGTACTCTTGTACGTTAAGTCGTACATATTCTACAGAGCAGTCTTTACTTGTCTCTTTTTCCTCTTCTCTCTTTCCTCTCCCATTTCCTCCTTATTCTTCGAAGTGTAATATGGATGTTTGTTATTGCTTTGGGATGGAGAATAGGTTGGTGTACAACAGGGCTGAGAAAAGTGTCCCTTCTTGTGCCTGTTAATATTCCAAGGCAGTTAATTAGCTAGCTCAGATATTATTTAATACCAACATTATTGGCTGAAAATAATATAGTGATGATATCCACCAGAGTTTTTGTTCTTAATCATTCAAACAAAAGTGATTAATTACAAATCAAGAGCAGGTTTAGCACTTGTGCACTATGTGAAATTGTATGAAAAGTACATACATAAATGTAGATTCGATGTGCACATGAATATATAGTTCTTTCCTGGTATGTATAGGGAATTGTCTTCAGGATCACCAGCACCACCCCCTCCAATCTCCTACAGACACCTAAATCTCTTATATGAAAGAAGAAAAGTCAAAACAGGTGCTGGTTTATATTCAGGAGACTGAGGATGGCAGTTCAAAACCAACCTGAGTAGAAAAGTCTGTGAGACTCATCTCTATTAACTAGCAAAAAGCTAGAAGTGGAGGTTTAGCTTAAGTGGTAGAATACCACCCTTGTGTAAAAAAGCCAAGTGAGAGCATAAGGCCCTGAGTTTAAGTTCCAGTTCTAAAAGAAAAGGAGCAAATTATTCATAACTTTCATCACTCTTAAAAGAATCCCAAACTTAAATAAATGGGGAGAGAGCCACTGAATTAGAAATGTTGTCTTATATTGGTTATATTCATTTTGCTTGAGAAGTTTAAAGAAAATTCTCAGGGAACTGTATATGGATCAGTTTCAAGGCCTTTTGTTCCCACCTTTTCAGCTGCTGTTTTTATATACCAAAAGTCCGGATTTGGGCTGCTTCACTTGCAGTTGTTTTCTCTGGCAGCTGAAATATCCAGGCAGACTGATGTCATTTGTTCCCAGAGCAGTGTCAGGGCCCTTCTGGGCAAATTTACTGATAAGTCACTAAGCAGGCACAGAGATGATATTTTATGGTACAATGAGCCATCCTTGCATAGCTAATTTATTTCTAGCTGAACTTGTAAACCTCAATCTATGTTATCAAAAAATAGACCTCTTTAAAAACTACAATTTTTCTTTGTTCCTGGGAACTTGAAGTGAAAGTTCTTTTGTATGAGTCTTTATCTTTTGCAGTTTCCTTTTTTCTGATCTAATGAAACAATTGGTATATTTAGCTCAAATTCCAATTATATTTTTAATTTTCTTTTTGGTCAGTACTAAGGATAGAAGTTGCTTGCTAGGCAAGTTGAATTGTTGAATAAGTGTTCTTGGAAGACGGGTCTTGGTAGCTTTCTTAATCTGCTTGTTCTTGTTCTGTAGGCTTACAATTTTGAGTGGAAGAAAGATACTATGTTTCGGTGTGATGAAAACCAAGAGAGTTCAGAGCCAGGTGCCAGTGGCTCACACCTCTAATCCTAGCTGCTCAGGAGGCTGAGATCTGAGGATCGTGGTTTAAAGCCAGCCTGGGAATAAAAGTTACTGTGAAACTCTTAACTCCAAGAAATACTCAAAAAAAAAAAAAAAAAAAAACCAGAAGTGGCCCTGTGGCTCAAGTGGTAAAGCAGCCTTGAGCACAAAGAGGCTCAGGGATAGTGCCCAAGACTTTTGTCCAAGCCCTAGGACAAGAAAGAAAGAAAGAAAGAAAGAAAGAAAGAAAGAAAGAAAGAAAGAAAGAAAGAAAGAAAGAAAGAAAGAAAGAAAGAAAGAAAGAAAGAAAGAAAGAAAGAAAGAAAGAAAGAAAGAAAGAAAAGAAAGAAAGAAAGAAAGAAAGAAAGAAAGAAAGAAAGAAAGAAAAGGGAGGGAGGAAAGGAAGGAAGGAAGAAAGGAAGGAAGGAAAGAAGGAAGGAAGGAGGGAGAAAGGGAGGAAGGGAAAAAGAAAAGAAAACAAGAGATTTCAGTGAAATAAATATGTTGGAAGCACTGAGCAATTACTCTCCTGGGGGTCTGGGTAGGCTTCACAGATGAGCTGGGATTTGAATAGGGGCTTTAAAAGAGACAGTGACCATATGGCTATAAAAAGACACTTGCTTCTTTGAAGCCATACCTGAGTGAATGCATTTATCACTGATGACAAGGTTTATTGGGCTGTTCTTTCAGGAAAACCTGTTTCTGTGTTGCTCTGGTTTGAGTAAGACTCCTTTACAAATTTTGTAGGCCCAACCTCACAGTATCTTTCCTCTCACTTATCTTCTTTCTATTAAAGATTTTCGTAGTAGGTAGCTTGAACTGTGCAATTGTAGATGATAGAGATTAACACTGGTTGAGAGTTGCAAGCATTCAATGAATGAATTAGCTGTCTTGTTGTCTTCAATTTTTTTCTTTTATAAACCTTTTACTTTATTGTAAAGATGCTGTACAGGGGGGTTACCATTACATGAGTAAGGCAATGAGTACATTACGTGTCAATCAGTTTGTCTTCAAATTTTATATACTGCTTTCAATAGAGTTTCTCCAGCATTAACTAGCTTGGTACTATAAGGTATATGGTACACTTCAAATAACTTTTCTATATGCTTTTAAAGTTTAATCCATGTTTGAGTGAAGGACTATATCCTGATATAAAATTCAGCAGAAAGCCATCGTCTGCAAACATTCTGTTTAACCTAGTGTAACAAAATGTGTTAATAGCTTTGTGAGGCTACCAACTGAAAAAAATGAAATATTGCCTTTTACATGTACAGAAAAATAGAATCGATGCTTAACTTCTACATTACATCATGACGTAATTATCAAGATATTTTAGGATTTTTTTCTTTACTCACTGAATATTGCATATTTACTTAGGGTGCCTACCTATTAATGGGAAATTTTTTCTCCCAATTCAAACTGAGTTATGACGTCACAAAAGTGGTAAATTTGTACACATGAAACTAACTTAAAGCACTTTCTTGGTGACGTCGAGAATTTTCATTAGTGTTTTCACATTCCATGTGAAGTAATCTTGTTACTTTTATTCCAGCTTGGACATTCGATATCTATATTTTAAAAGAGCATATCCATTTCATGTTTTCACCAGAACGTTTTGTTTTCCTTTTTCTTTTAGTCTGATGCCAATGCAAGTTACTTGAGAGCGGCTCGAGCAGGACACCTTGAGAAAGCCCTTGATTACATAAAAAATGGAGTGGACATCAATATTTGCAATCAGGTCAGTTACGGTTATTATTGTTTTATGTATTTTTATTTAAAAATGGTAAAAATCAAACTTTGACCGCTTAAAGTTTTTATTAATATGAGCCAAGATAGTCTCCTTTTGTCAATATTGTTTGCTATGAATGTATACCAGGCTGACACTGTTAAATTATTCTCTGCTTTGTTGGAGTAATATTCAGAAATAGAAGCAGACATGCTTTGTCACAATTCCTAATATTTAGTAAATCCTTCTAATGGACCCTCCCGCCTAGTTTTCAAATACACTTACTGCTAATTCAAGTTCATATAGTGTACAATGCAACTCATCAACAGTGGTGGGATGCTGTTTCTCCCAGTTTCTGGAAGACTGCTTTGTGCCCTATTTTCAACCTGATGAGTAAAGATTTTCCTTTTGCTTTTAATCAGAATGGGTTGAACGCACTCCATCTTGCTTCCAAAGAAGGTCACGTGGAAGTGGTTTCTGAGCTGCTACAGAGAGAAGCCAATGTGGATGCTGCCACAAAGGTCAGTGTTTGATGCCAAGTCCTCTGCAGATTCAGCCTGCAGGAAGAACTGGGGTATAGAACTGGGGTATGCCTCTCAGGAGGTACTGGTCAGTCTCATTTCCTTGGGGACCCTTAAACATGGAGGAATCGGAAGGGCGAGTACATTGATCTGTGTTTCCCTTTTTATCTTTACAGAAAGGCAACACAGCATTACACATAGCATCATTAGCTGGGCAAGCAGAGGTGGTCAAGGTCTTGGTTACAAATGGAGCTAATGTCAATGCACAGTCTCAGGTAAATCTGAAACTATTTGCCCATGTGTCCTCATTTATTATGTGTGTATGTGTTATATAAATGGTGTGTGCAAGTGTGTGCACACTTTTTTTTTTACTCATTAATTGGAGATAAGAATATCTTGGGCTTTCTTGTCCAGGCTAGCTTCGAACCACAATCCTCAGATCTCAGTCTTCAGGATTACAGCCATGAGCCACCAGTGCCCAGCTGGTGGCTCATTAGCCCATGTCCAGTCTCAGTGTTTGTTAACTTAGGAAGAAAATATGGATACCTGTAAATTAGAAAAATTTTCTTAGAATTTCAGAACACATCCATGCTCTTATCTAGCTAAAAATGGAGGGAAAAAACTTCTTATTTCTCTTTATTATCTAAGCATCCTTCCTGTTCTCTGAAACTTATTAAAAATAACAACAACAAAAAAAGCATACAGGAAAAATATAGAACACTCTAATCTTTAAAATGCTTAGATTATTTGTGCTGAATACAGGTCGTCCTATAATTCTCAGTCTTGCAAGAGAGTCTAAAGAGAAAGGTAATAGATTGCCATTTTAGACGTTGAGTCTTAAAGATTTAACTTCACTTTATTGTTTTAAGAATATGGTTGTCATTAATCCCAGTATTTATTATTTAAGTCATAGTGGCCTTCCTCAGAGGATCATTGCTGTAGAGAAACAGCCCCATCATAACTGAGCATCCACTGTGGTTTTGACCACATTTAAAACTTGTCTACATGTAAACGTTTCTTCCAGCCGTTAAATGCTGGCATCCTAATTTGTCAGTGCTTCCAAGCAAGGAGTGGAATATTAATTAATTAATTAATTAAAAACCTTAATTGCAAGTTTTTCCAAAGATAAAGGATTTTGTGAAGTCTAGGCAAGTAATATCAAAGCAATACTAGGAGAATAGCTAAGCTTCAGGTGTGTGATATTCTGGCACCATTAGGCCAGGCAACAAGTGAAGAATTGAGGTGATTTGCTGAGAGATACTTAATATGAAACTAATTTGAAAATCAAGAGATTAAATGAGTAAAAATGAATAAGGGAGATATTTAGTCTTCAACCACTACTTCCTTGCAAAAGACTGTTTCTTATGCTAGGAAAATAAAAAAGCAAATGAAGGCTGCAGAGATGTCACAGAATTTTGTTGGAAAAATTACTTTCTCCACAAAAATCATACTTCTTTTAGTATTTTTTATTCTGAAAACTCACACGATTGCAGTTATAACCTACATTTTGTTAAATCATATAAATTTAGTATTTCAAGTTCTTCTTTATCTTTCTTCTTTATCTTTCCCCTCATGCTTTTTTACATCATTTACTATGGCTTCCTCTTCTACCTCCTCCTCCTCCTTTCCCTGCCTCCTCTTCTCTCTCCTCTTCCTCCTCTTCTCTCCTCTTCCTTCCTCTTCCTTCTCCTCCTCCACCTCTCCCCCATCTTTTTTTGTGGTATTCAGGTTTGAGCTCAGTGTCTCTCACACTTGCAAAGCTGATATTCTATGGTGGAGCCACATCTCCAGCCCTGATTATCGTCGGTTATTTTTATGATAGGATCTCACTTCCCACCCTCCCCTGTACCTAGATTTCAATTTGCTCAGGTTAGAGTTTCAAGAGGTTTTAAGATGATAAGCATGAGCCATCATGTCCAAATGGAGATAGAGATGAAGTCTCGAAAACATTTCTGTCCAGACTGGCCAGGAACCTTGATCCTTCTACTCTCAGCCTCCCAAGTAGCTAAGGCTAGTATGTATGAGCCTTTGGTGCCTGGCTATGATGACCTTTTGATCTCCATTTTAAGTGCTTGTCTTCAGCTGCCTTTTCTGATACTGATTATCTTTGGGTCTATTTCATGAGTCTGCAGGATCACAGTGACTTCCTATCCTACTTATTCTAGCTAGAAAAGTGATCTGATGCTAGTGAATATGTCTTAGAAAAGGAATTGCATGATACTGCCCACTGGATGGCTTCTTGAATGCTTCTCTAATTGTTTTCTAGTTCCCTGACATTGAACCTTTGTTACATTTTCTATATCAGCTAGTTTGATTTCTTGTAAGGGTTCACATGGAGTCATGATAAAGATAAAGAAGAAGAGTATCACAATCCAGTACTTTCAGAGACATGCAACAGAAACATTGTGCTTTAAATTGAATGTTGCTATGATTTTATTTGCTAAAAAAAAAAAAAAAAACTGATGTTAGAATCCAAAAAGTGATAAAATCCCATTTTTTCTTATCACCATGTGAGATGATTTATGTTTTATTTTTAATATCTTTCTTATCTGTAAGTAGTTTTACAAAGAGTTGCCATTCAACAAAACAGTTTATGACAAGAATAATGTCACCCCTTTTAACATTCTTACCTGTCCCTCCCAACTCACCCTCTCTCACTTTTGTAGGATACATATTGACTTTTCTGCTGCATTCTTCCCCTTTTTTTCTCTTCATTTATCTACCCCTAAACCACACTTTACTCCTCTCAAGTAACCATTTCCTGGTGTTTATTTTGTTAAACTTTGACATTGTCTTCCTCAGGAATTACACGGAACTCTCCCCCTACATCTACCATATTCCAATTAATACATTTGTATTCACTTGCATACCCATCAAGGCATTTGCTTACATATTTACAAACCAATTTCCTTTTTTTTCCCTGAGAAAAATAAACCACCCCTTTCTAAATAGTATACTCATTTTAGAGTAATTCTTGAGCAGCCATAGTTTTAAGCCTGTCCTGCAATGTCTGGGAAGAACTGCATTCAAAATAAAATCATTATTAGTTTTTAATTTCAATTAAAAGTTTAATTCAGTTCCATACTGATGATGCGATGATGCATCAAAGGAGAAGACTTACCACCTGTGAAGCTCACAGCTCACAGCGGTGCTGAGAGATGTCCTGCCACATACTGGAGAGCAGACACCCCCTCGTCATCTGGTCACTGGCCTTCATATGACTTCTCACTGAATTATTCTGCCGCTAAAATAAGTAATGAAGTGGCTAGCCTCAATACAGAATGGATTTTTCCTAACTATTCCTAGTAGCAACTCTTTAATAGGAACTTCACAACAGTGGGTGCCAGTGGCTCGCACTTGTAATCCTTTGTTACACAAGAGACTGAGATCTGAAGATCCTCAAATACAATAGTCTCTTAACTCCAATTAACCAGCTACAAGCTGAAAATGGAGGTGTGGCCTCAAATTGTAGAGTACACTTGCCTGGAAGGAAAAAATCTGAGCAACAGCTAGGAGACTCAGGTCCCAGCACCACACAAAGAGAGAAAAGAAAGAATATCAAGCAAGGATGCCATTTTAATTGACATCCCAATAATAATTTTTCCAAACCTTGAGAAAGAAATTAGGTTGGTTAAATTGTAATTATAAGTGCAGCTTCTATTATTAAGTCTAGACTACGTTGTACTCTATACAGTGATTAATGACATTTGCTATTGAAAATTTAAACTTGCTCAGTCAAAGGACATCCTTCACTCTCTTCTCCAGTCTTTCTTCCTTAATATAAAGAACCACTGGTTTATCAAGAGCCAAAGTTCATTTCAAATAGTATGTTAGCTATCAAAACATTCCAAATAAATTTTATACAATGTTTACAAATAAAATCCCTTTATAACAAGCTTTGTTTTTTTCTCTTTTGATCTTTTGATATATTTCTTACTGAAAAAATAAAATGACAGTTAGAGCTAACAATGCAGTGTTCAGATCCAAGTAGAGACTCCCTGAGCTAACACCTCATACTACCCTATTCTCATCTGACTGACTTTCTCAAAGCTGAGTGTCCTGTATAAACCAATGAAATCTTTATCTTTTTTTTACATCCCCTGCATCTTAATTAAAAACAGCACTTTATGACATACAAAGACCTGCCATAAGAAAGTTGGCTTAATAGGAAGATTTCAGTGATGACATTTATGACCTTAAGTAAAACCACAGGAGGATTTTTTTTAAACTTTTGTTTTGTTTTGATGGAGATTATGCAGCATACCTCAGAGGTATCTACATTATGTCTGCAGATTTACATGCTCATAATAGTACCTTGTAAGCATTCAGAGCAGAAGGCACTGAAGATATCAGATAAAGTTGGACTTCAAATAGCACACTCGCTGCCTCAGAAGCTGCTTGGCCCTGTGAGAATTTCATTGATTGTTGCTACAGAAATGAAAATGTAAATTGGGCACACATGGGCTCCTTTCTCACCAGTTTGGTTTTGGAAATTTCCAAAAGTTGGGAGATTAATATGAAAAGAAGCAGTGTACTTTTTTTTCTTTTAAGCAAAGAAGGATCTTTCTGAAATCTGACCATCCTCCAAACTCAAGTTCAGAAGACAATTAGAACAGTACTTGTAAGATAAGGGAATGTGGAATGGTATGCATGTTGAACCTCTCAAGAATAACTCAGCCCCAGTGGCTCACATCTGTAACCCTAGCTACTCTGGAGGCTGAGACCTGATGATCGCAGTTCAAAGCCAGCCCAGGCAAGAAAGTCTGTGACACTATTATCTTTAGTTAACAAGCAAAAATCCAGAAGTAGAGGTGTGGCTCAAGTGATAGAGCACCAGCCTTGTATGTAAAAGCTAAAGGTCAGTGTCTAGATCCTAGTTTAAGCCCTAGTATCAGTGTAGGAGGAAAGGAAAAAGAATAGCTTTCCAGAAATTCCAGGTCTCTAAGGCCAGCATCTCCTACAACTTCCATTCCTCACTGTGGGCTTTCTTCCTGGATCATGAACTCTTTGGTTCTCACTGTAGACAGTAGTTAATCACTGGCTGGAGTGTGTACCTTCATTATGGTGGAAAAGTGAACTGGCCTTCGCAAGCTGCCACCCAATGCTTGCTTTCTTGTGTTGCAGAATGGGTTCACACCATTGTATATGGCAGCCCAGGAAAATCACCTGGAAGTGGTCAAGTTTCTCCTTGACAATGGTGCCAGCCAGAGCCTGGCTACAGAGGTAAGACACTTGAATGTTTTCTATCTTGAAGTTCTCATGTTAATAAAGCTTTTGTTTATTGGGCACTTTATAAAATTTCACTGTGATTTAAAATTTTATCCCACTAGATTTTCAGTTGCAGTTATATATTAACATGTGGGTTTATGAGTTTTATGAAAAAAATCAGAAACTCTATTTTTAAACTTTAAATAGCTCCCATTAAAGATACCCTTTCTGATCTTAAATGCCTGGTTCTACCCTATAATTGAACTGTTAGTTTGTAACATATTTGCTTGAGATGACTATTTCTGCCTCTTAATAATTTTGCCTCAAAAGCAAATGTTGTTTCAAAATGTTTTTCAATAGAACATTAATTGTAAATCTGGTTTGCTTGAAATTGAAGTTAGTTTAATTATGATTATTGGATTTACATATTTGTAAAGTTAACTAATTAGATTTAAGTCATACTAGATACAAATTATATATTTTAAATACCAAATAAAAGCAGTATTAGAGAAAAAGCTCAGAAACTTGAATCAAAATGTTGCTTAAAAAGTAAAATATTGCTTAGAAAGTAAAGTCATTGCTACTGTCAGTGATAATTTTTTTAAACTAAACAGGATGAAGGCACTGTTTATATATTAAATACATTGCCAGAAATCTAGTTCTAATAGTAAAGGACCAACATTTTGGTATTCATTTTTAACACAACAGCAGAATCCATTAACTGCAGAGTTATCTTATTATAAAGCCATTGCTCTTACTCAGATGCTGATGTGATGTCCATATGGTACAGGAAAGATGACTATAGAAGAATTGTATATGGCATACTCCAGAATTTGAGATTCTGCCTTCTGAGGCAAATCCATGAAAAGACAATTCATAAATTTTAAAAAATACACTTACACCTTCAATCGCATTCAAAGATATGTGAATTCATTAATTATATAAAGAAGAAGATCCAGTCTTTGTCTATTTGATGAAGGGGAAAAAATGATGGTGAGAGGAAACTAGACTTCTTCCGTGTTGGTGAAATTGCTAATCAGTTATATTTAGCTGGGTATTTGGTGGTAACTATCAAAAATATTTACATCCCCTCTAACTGCTAAGATTTTATATTATAATACATGTTAGAAGACAATGTAAAACTAGCTTATGTGAATGTGAATGCAATTAGCAATCATTTTTAAAAACTAAACAGAGACTATGAATCAATGAGGGGAACCTGTTTAACAACTGTTGATATACTTCTACAGTAGAATGCTATATAGCATTATTGAAAATGAGGCAAGACTGGCTGAGTATAGGGATACTTAATTGTAATCCCAGTTACTTGGGAGCCAGAGACAAGAGGGTCTCAAGTTCATAGCCAGCCCAGACAAATGTCACATAGCCCCTTCAAAAACAAGACTGAGAATTTTGCTAAAATGTTAGCACATTAGTATGCTTGGAAGCTGGGATCAATCCTGAGGCCTGGGGGAATGAAAGAAGCATGACTGTCTGTACTGATGAAAGAAAAATGTCTATATTATATGGTGATTGTTGCCTCTAAGAATTACGAGGGGAGCCTACTTTTTCACTTTATATCCTTCAGAACTATTGGGAATTTTTGTCATAAGAGTGTATTGTTAAAAAAAAAAAGAGTGCATTGTTTTTATAATCTTCTCAAAACGAGTTGAATAACTACTAGTTGGTTTCCAAAGAAAGAACAATTGGTAGGGGAGTTAGGTTGCACAGTAGGGCAAACATAAGTAGGGGAAATGTAGGTAGAATAAAGAACTTTGTTTCACCATAACAAAATCATAAACGAAATCATAAACGTTGGAGGAGACAGATATATTTAACCTACTTTGATACAGAGGATATAATATACAATGTTCAAAACATCCCTGGGAAGACCTAGTACCAACATTCCTTAAACTTTTCCTTTGAACTGCATTATAAACTCATTCCAAAAACAGAGACAAAACAGAAAAATAAAATTATGGACCAGTTTCTTTAATGAACAGGAACACAAATTTTCAATAAAATTCCTGAAAAGTGAATGCAATAGCACAGTAAAAAGATCATGTGCCATGACTAGATAGTTTTTATTCCAGAATTCAAGAATGGTTCAATATATATGAATCAATAAATATAATACAACACATATGCAAGCATACACAAGATCAAGAACAAAAATTACATGATCATCTTAATTTACATAGAAAAAGGTTTTGACAAATTTCAACATCTATGATAAAAGCTCTGGACACTAGGAATCGAAGTAATGTATCTTAACATAATAAAGACTATATATGGGCTGGGAAGGTGGCTCAGTGGTAGAGCACTTGCCTTGCATGCTCGAGGCCCTGGGTTCAATTCCTCAGCACTACATAAGCAGAAAGAAAAAAGCCGGAAGTGGTGCTGTGGCTCAAGTGGTAGAGCACTAGCCTTGAGCTGAAGAGCTGAGGGACAGTGCCCAGGCCCAGAGTTCAGGCCCCACGACCGGACCCCCCCCAAAAAAAAGACTATATATGACAAGCATATAGCCAATAGTATACTACAATACTAGGCAGAGAAATTTTGAAATTATTTCCTCTAAAATTAGGAATAAGACAAGGGTGTCCACGCTCCTCAAACTTATTCAATATAGGACTGGAACTCCTAGTCAGAGCAGTAAGGCAAGAAGAAGAGTACTAGATAGGAAAGGAAGAAATAAAATTATTCCTATTCACAGATAATATAATTCTATATTTAGTAGATCCTAAAGAGTCCACATAAAAAGTCCTGGATGTGATAAATACTTCTGTCAACATAAGAGGACATAAGATCAACATACAAAAATCAGTCACATGCTGGGCACTGGTTCTACCTGAAATCCTAGCTACTTGGAGGCTGAGATCTGAGGATCATGGTTCAAAGCCAGCCAGGGCAGCAAAGTCCATGAGCCTCTTATCTCCAATTAACCACTAAAAAGCCAGAAGTGGAGATATTGTTCAAGTGGTAGAGCACTAGACTTGAGCACAAAAGCTCAAGGACAGTGCTCAGGCCCTGAATTCAAGCACCAGAACTGGCATATACACACATACAATCAGTTACTGTTCTAAATATATATCATCAGTAAACAGAAAAATAATTCAGGAAAACAATTCCACTCACAATAACCTCAAAAGAATATACTTAGGTATAACCTAAATGGTGGTAAAACCCCTCTATAGTAAGAACTGTAAAGTTGGAAGAAAGAAATTAAGACACCAACAGATGGGAAAGACTTCCCATGTTCATGGACTGGCAGAATTAATATCAAAAAATGATCGAACACAGTCTACAAATGTCCATCAAAATTCTAATGTCATTCTTGGTAGAAATTTTAAAAAATCCTAAAATTCATATGGAAGCATAAGTCTAAATAGTAAAAGCAATTCTGAGGAAAAAGAGCAATGCTGGAGGTATCATAATACCAGACTTCGAGTTACAGAGCTATGGCAACAAAACCGGCATGGTACAGACACAAAATCAGACATAAAGACCAATGGAACAGGTTAGAAGATCCAACAGGATAGAAGATCCAGAAATAAAATCACACAACCACTGATCTTTGACAAAGGAGCCAAAAGCATACACTGGAGAAAAGATAACAAATTGTGCTGGGAAATCAGATTATATTACAGAAATCTGAAATTAGGCCTTACCTTTCACACTATCCAAACCTCAACTCGGAATGGATCAAATATCCTAATGTAAAAACTGAAACCTTAAAACTACTATTGGAAAACCTAGCATAAACCCTGGAAGATACGAGGATGGGTAATTATTTCCTGAATAATTATTACCAATAGCCTAGCAAATTACAGCAAGACTGGATGAATGGGACTGTATCGAATTAAGTTTCTATACATAAAAGACAACGCAAAGAATAGGAGAAAAAAGTCTTGGTCAGCTGTTCAAGAGATAAAGGACTAATTTCCCTGTTGTACAGAGGATTAAAAAATAAAACAGCAAAAGAACAACTTAATAATAAATGGGCAAATGAACAGACAGTTTTCAGAAGAAGAAATACAAACGACGAATTGATACATGAAGAAATGTTAAACATCTTTAGCCATAAAGGAAATGCAAATCAAAACAACACTAAGATTCCTTCTCACCCCACTCACAATGGCAATCATTAAGAAAACAGTAACAAATGCTGGTAGGGATTGGGGGTGAGGGGTGAATGCTCATATACTGCTGGTGGGCATACACAGTAGTATAACCACTGTGGAAATCAGTATAACACTTCCTCCAAAAACGAAAAATAAACCTTCTTTTAGTCCCCAGTATGCCACTGGGGACTATTATATTATTCAAAGGTGTTTGTTTGTTTGTTTTTTGTTGGTCGTGAGGCTTGAACTCTGGGCCTGGGTGCTGTTGCTCAGCTCTAGGTGAGCGCTCTACCACTTCAGCTACAGCGCCACTTCTGGTTTTCTGGTGGTTTATTGGAGACAGGAGTCTCACAAGCTGGCTTTGGACCGCGATCCTCAGATCTCAGCCTCCTGAGTAGCTAGGATTACAGGCGTGAGCCATTGGCGCCCAGCTCCAAAGGAGTTTTAAATTCTTGTACATGAAAAGAGGCCTGAAAGCCAATGTTGCAGTTTTGTTCACAACAACGGAAAACAACCACTGAATGAATTTTTTAAACTATGTACTGAATGATCTGTCAGCTTTCTTTTTCTTTTCCTCTTCTTGATCTCTCAAAAAAAATTGTGTGGGTGTGAGTACTGGGGTTCGAACCCAGGCCTTATTCCTGGTATGCGTGTATTCCACCACGAGTTACATCACTAGCTCACTATTTTCTTTAGTAACTATGCCAACACTTCATATCTAATATATATTTATCAAGAGTTTGTCACGACTGTGGTCTTTAAAACTGTTTTATATTGCTTTGTGCTATATACTTATAACTAATAACATTTATAAAAATAATTTTAAAACATAATTATATTTCAAATTCATTAATCTATTTTAAATGACAACTAGTTAATGTACAGCTATTACTTCTTACCATGAAAAAAAGAAAAAGACATAAACTTAGCACTAATTTCTTATTGTGACGATGACAGTTCCATTTGAGTATGTTGTTAGTTTTAATTACCCTAAAGGAATAGTGATATTACCTTCTTGTTAATGGAATCATAAGAAAATATTGACTGGGACCCACTTTGACCCATCCATTTACTTGCAGGATGGCTTCACACCATTGGCAGTGGCATTGCAACAAGGTCACGACCAAGTTGTTTCACTCTTGCTAGAAAATGACACAAAAGGAAAAGTGCGTCTTCCAGCTCTTCACATCGCTGCCCGAAAAGATGACACCAAAGCTGCTGCTCTGCTCCTACAGAATGACAACAATGCAGATGTGGAGTCAAAGGTAAGACCTGGAGGGGGGCACGCACGTCTCTCATGCAACTACCCACAGCGAGACATACATCTTGCAAGAATGCCTGGTCTCCCTCTTGGCATGCTCAGCCCAAACATTTGCTTCATTGAAAGGAATGAAAAGTGTAACTAAGATAGCCAGTGGAAGGTACGCCTTTCCTTACCAGCCAAAGGAAGAGGATGATCATGGTGTTATACATGCTTAAAGGGAGGCCATTTTGGAAAAACAGTGTCTGTACAACTGATAGCTTCCTTCTTTTTAATGCTAGGAATCTGTTTCAGAATACAAATCAAGCATCCAGGGGAAAACTTACAACTACTAAAGATAGTGTGCCTAAATAAACCTCTGGTTAGCATCTGAGATGGCAGGCAACGCACCAAGTGTAGATCAGCTGGAGAAAGCAAGCCAGCAGCAAAGAGCCACAGCCAAAAAAAGAAAATCAATCAGTCCCCATTGTCTCTGATACGTCTTCCTTGGAAGTCTTCGTGAAGGAAATGTGGCAATTGGACTAGGTTGCTGTGTAGCCCTTCGTTCAGTCTAGCTTTCTTTTTGTGCCTGTTTTGCTCCCATCATAGCTTCCATCTTCATCACTTAGCTGTCATGAGCTTTCTGCAGGCCATGTCACCAATAGTGAACTAACCGTTCATTTTTTCCTCCTCTTTGCTTTCCAATGTGTTAACCTAGATGGTGGTGAATAGAACAACAGAGGTATATATATGTATATACATGTATCTGTATAATCTTTATCTGCATCATCACTTCTCATTACTTAGTGCTGCTGCCTCATTTCCTTCCCTTCTTCTTTGCATTGCCTCCTGTAGGCTAGATACCTGCTTTCTACCCTACCCTCCTCAGGAGCATGTGCCAGAGCAGACAGTAGTTTGACTACCAGGGCTTTCTGCAGCTGAACCTGGTGTTTGAAAGATTTAGGAAATCTTGAAACCTAAGGGTACTACAATAGACCTGTGTGAGATGGAATGTTTGATGCTTTAGATGCTTATCAGCAATACCTAAAGCTGCAGACAACCCTGTCATTCTACTCCTCCAGGACCGAGTCTTTAGGGTTCTGCATGACACTTACCCTCCGTGGTGTCAGCAAAAGGAGAGTTACTCAGAATAGTGCCAAAAAGTCCCACCTTCCACAAGAGTCAGTGACACAGCTAGCATGGCTAAGAAGCTTGCTAACCAATTAGAAATGCATCTATTTCCTCTAAGGTTTCAATTTGGGGGGAATTAAGTGAATTGCTGCATGTTTAGCATTGTTTAAGGAAGTAAAATGCCCCTGGTGTAAAAGTACCCAGGAAAAAAAATGTATTATTGGATAGGTATTTACTAATACAGAGATCAACTTGTGGATTCATTATGGAATGTAATTGCCCATTCTATAAATCAAATTTGCTGTAATACCTTTCCCCACACCCCTAAAATTGCTTTGGTCATTAAAATTGAGACTTAATCATTGGTTGATTAATTTGAATCTTTACTGAATATATAAAACAAAGTGAATTTGACTCTCAAGAAAAGTATCCATGGCCAACGTCTATGATCTTATTTATACTTAAATAATGGTAACACGCAAGCTTTCTATGATGTTTTTCTCATCATCCCTATATTAATTTTTCAAAATGTTGGTTTCTATATAGTTGTACTACTGGATTACTAGAATTGATCAATCTCTACCCTTGGATTTTCCCTGGCTGGTCCTCTGCCTTAAGAGTATGGGGTTTATTTGAAACCCTATGAGCAATTGACATCTAGTAGAGAATGGAATGTGGACCTCAGCATATTTTGCTTCCTCATTTTTACTTGGGAAGGGTTGCGCTATTAACCTGTCCGAAGAGGAGCCAACAGCAATCACTTCAATGTCTCCTATGTTTTCTTCACAGAGTGGCTTCACTCCGCTCCATATAGCTGCTCACTACGGGAATATCAATGTGGCCACGTTGCTGTTGAACCGAGCGGCTGCTGTGGACTTTACTGCACGGGTAAGAACGCAGCAGTGTGTGATGACTTAAGAGCATTTGAAATGATGTGGCCTCTCCTTTCCCAGGATACAGAGGAAGTTGGGAGTGATGACCATTAACTGTCCTTCCAATCAATGAAACTGTGCTTTGTTTGTTTTTACTACTTGTCATAGTGTATTTCCTGCTTTTACACAGGTCTGTCTATACCCTATGGGAAAAAAAAAAAGTAAGCCAAGATCAGGGGTGCTACATGGAGCCAGTGGCAAATAATGAGTGCATCTATTGAGAGATGCCATTCAAGTCCTCATAGGTGGAAATGATCAATTTCCAAGTTAAAATTTGGGAGAGTGTTGAATATGATTCACATAGTATTTAGTGCACACTAGAGGTCAAGGACTTTCCTCACAAGTTGAGAACGTGCTGGAGAAGTAATGGGAGGCTCACAATTCTCAGCCTTAGGAACCTTTCATCTCCAATGAACTTTCATAGTAAGTAACACAATCATATAACCTTAGAAAGCTCACATTCATCAAGAATGAGAATGCCATGTATACCAACTGGACAACAACTTGAACATCCAAACACAGTACTGCAACCCTGAACATGAAAAATGGCCCAAGTTTAGTAAACTTGATCATTAGAGATACCTTTTTCTTTGTCAGTCATGGGACTTGAACTCAGGACTTGAGCACTGTCTCTGAGCTATTTTCCTCAAGGGTAGAGCCACATCTCTACTTCTAGTATTCTAGTGATTAATTAGAGATAAGAGTCTCACAGACTTTGTTTCCCAGGCTGGCAGACATTTCTAAGCCACCAGCACCACGCTTAGAAGTATCTTTTGCTGAATACCAGTGGCTCATGATGATACCAGTAGCTCATGATGATACCAATGGCTTAGATTTGAAGATCATGACTCAAAACTAGCCCTGCTGGATAAATCTGTTAGACTTTTATCTCCAATTAACCAGCAAAAATCTAGAAGTAGAAGCATGGTTCAAGTGGTAGAATATAGTAGTGAGCAAAAAGACTGAGTAACAAGAATTTGAGGCCCTGACTTTAAGACCCAGTATTATCACTAAAGTTTTTGTCACAAGTAGAAATTAAATTGGAAGCAGGATGGAGTAATGGCTTAAATGTCTGGACTTTAAAATCAGACTCTAGAGTTCAAAGCTCAGCTTTAACTACTGTGTGTGTGTGTGTGTGTGTGTGTGTGTGTATGTGTGTATGTGTGTGTGTGTGTGTGTGTGTGTGTGTGTGTGTGTTTGTCTATAAGTTTCCTCATATATTAGATTAGTTAATAGGAATTATAGAATTGTATTTTAGCCAGAAGAAAGTGGTAACACCTCTCTCCCGTTGAGTCTCTGTGAGAATTAAGAGAGATGGTAGAGGTAAAGCTCTTAGCTAAGCAATCTAGCAATCTTAAGGAATTTTGTTCTTTCCCTCTTATAATTCTTTAGTTCTATAAAAATAAATAAGAGCTCTGATTGTTTTAATATACAGACTATTTTCTGCCCTATTGTCATCAGCTTGCTGAATGTCTTTATCGATCGTAAGTGGTTTGAGTGTCAGTCAGTTCTTTTCATTCTGCAGCTCTGTTCTTATTGCATTAACTACATCCTTGACATGGAAGATCCAAGGCCTGTTTTGACTCTTTGAAGGACAAAGCTAAGCACTACTTTAAGCCATGTACAAGAAGGGCATATCATTGTTACAGCTGAAGTTAATTTCAAGATGCATTTTTCTGGTTTTATTTTATAATCCATAGTATAATAATTAAAAACTTATTAAGCCACATCTCATTGGGATATTTGGAGAATTTATATCGGATGGTACTTGAAGTTTATCTTTTATGCCATTGTTCAGAAATTCACTGATGCTGCTGAAAAATAGGATTGCTGGACTGCTTAAGCAAATTAAGATCACAAATCACAGTATTTTCATACTCCTTCTAACTGTCCCAGAGTCGGCATTCATGTGAAAACAATGATCATGGTAATTACAAAAGATGTTCCTTTATTAATGAAAGATCAATGTAAACATCAGACCTGCCTTTTGGTAAATTTGCCTAAATCACTAGAAGCAGTATGAAATAATCATGGATGCAGAAAATTTTCTTTGTTTACTCCTCACTCTCAAATGTAAAAGGTAAAAATAAGAGGCCCTGAACCACAGAACATATCAAATTCTTCCTTTTCAGAATAAAAAAAGGGGGGAGTTTTTAGATCCCCAGGTTCAAATTCCTGGGACGCCCCATGTCAGGTCTGGCCATTCTCTTCTTTATGCCAAGTTAAAGATATATAGTGATGGACAGAGAAAGGAGATTGTTACATAACAAGCATTTCATGGCAGGGCCCTTCAGTCCATCTTCAGCCATCTTAGGGAGACATGAGCTTTAAATCTAAATAGACAAAGAACTGGAGGCAGAGAGAGACAGACAGAGAGACAGAGAGACAGACAGAGAAAGAGAGAGAGAAAACAATAATTAAACAGACTCAGTGTGGTTTGGTTGACCATTATTATTTCGGTCTTTGTTCTTTGAGCTTCCAGAGAAGTTGTTAGAATTTGTTTCTTCTATCATCCCTTGAGGGGAGCATAAAAGTCACTGTTTCTTGTTGAGTGGTCTATTCTGAGTTTTTTACTATTCTTTTCCTTTGGGAGCAGGTTCCATCATCCCTCCTTGTTTACACCTTATCAGTAATAAGGCCTGACCTTCCTGGAACTCAAGGTGTCTCCAAAGTAACAGCAGGAGAGAATGGCTCAGATCAAAGGGCACAGATGCAAAATAGAGACTGGGCTACCTGTTATCTTGCTTTTAGTTAATTTATGGGCCCATGAGTCAGAGTTTAAAAATTAAGAGTTAAGCTCCTATTATAAAAACAGTGAAGATTGTTGAGCTTCATTTTCTATGAACTGGCCGCAGGTTATAACTATAAACGATATACCATAAATCATAGGTGAATAGAAGTATAGGAGTATAGGAGATGATTGAAGGTAATTTACAAACCAACCACAGCAATCGTAATCTGTGGGGAGCTCTGATTTTGTTGTCTGCTTGTGACAGATAGTAAAAGAGAATAGAGAATCGAGACCTTTGAAGACAGATATAGTATGACAGCTGTTTGAGGACACAGTCCAGAGGATGGCTACCTGCTAACACTAAAGTTGGAGAATAGGAACAAAGCCATTTTGCAGCCAAGGCCTGCACAGAGTAGATGTTCCTTCCCAAAGTAGTTAAGAGACAGAAACAAATGCAATGTGTGTGACTAAGGAGAGGACACAATGGAACTGGCTTGCTTTCTATGCTTCTTTGTAATGCTTGCTAATTTATGCAGCAATAAAGCAGATCCCAGGCAGGGACAAATTTATACCTCTAAGGAGCAATTCTAGCCATGATTTGCAACATATTTACTAAGTTTTATTAAGCCTTTTTCTCAGATTTTTATTATGATGTCAGTTTTGATTTTTTGCCTTGTGATTTTGCTCTATGCACGAAAGACAATCCATCTGACATCTTCAGTATTTCCTCAGGATTATCCTTGGGGTGAGATGACCTGTTCAGCCTCCTGGGTCCCCTACCGGGAGGTAATGCATGGCTGTTAAATGCTGCAGTGCAGTGCCGCGTCAGCAGTTTTCAAGCTTTGAATTGCACCTGCCCAGATGGCCTCAGCATCCTCTCTATTAATGCACAATCTATGCTCTTTTAGCAAATCATCCCAGCTCTCTTGAGGAAGAGAATGAAACTGAGACGCAGCAGAGAGTTCTGCCTAGCATTCCAGTAAGGGACATTATCCACTGGACTAACTAAAGGTCAAATTACATTGTGTGAATATCTGTGAAGTTTCTTTTATTGATGGAAGAAGATACATTAACACTTAGCAGGCTGAGAGTTTTGTGGGGTTTTCTTTCTTTTAGCAAATATATTGGGCCACCTAACTTAATCCCTTCTTATTATTGATCTTTCTCTTGTAAATTACTATTCAGCTACCCATTTTGAAAAGAAAATTGAACAATGTCCTTCTATTAGTCTTGCTATTTGTGGTTTGACCTTTGAAAGGATTGGGGATTTATGTCTCTAAAAGAATTTCAAGTGGTTCACATCTCAGAAAGATGGAACTAAAAAGTAACTTCCACCAAGCAGCTGGGATGAGCCCAGGAAGACAAGTGCGTAGTAAACCATAGGCCTTAAAAGCAATGGTATGTGTGGAAATGAAAGCGTGGATTGTAGTTTTGTGTGTGGTACCAGGGATCAAACTCAGGGCCTCATGGATGCAAAGTAAGGCCTCTACTAATGACCAACAACCCAAGACTAATTTTCACTTTTTTGCAAAAGGAAATCATGCAGTTATCTATAGGAACCATGCTTATATGAAAGAACTCAAATGTTTTATCATATGAATCCTACTAAGAACAGTGAGTTACAATGTTAATAACACCTTTAGTTTACTATGCTCAGCTTACTACTCTGTACATCCTATCTATGATCCCATCAGTAAGAGTATCTTGCCCAAGAAAATTGCAGAATTGTTGGAAGGTAGTTGGCTTTATGCTGTTCTAATTCTGTAGGCTAGAACTTGGCATGTGTGTGCTACAGATTAATTCACATGTCTGTTTGATGGCCTTTGTCAAATACCACATGTTTAAACTAGGTTTTGACAGATACTAGGACACATGGGGAACTCCATTAAATCATATAGAAAGTTCATTTAAGAAAAGACAAAGCAGATCGGGCAACATTGTCTAGGACAGGAAGAAATCCAGGAAGAAAAAGAGTCACTGAAGTTGGAAGGTTCCTATTTCTTCCCCTTTCCTGAATACATGTCTTGCTTTTTTACAGGACTACTGTAGAACATTTTTACTGAGAACATTTTTAAACATTTTAAATGACCTAAATAAATCCTATTTTGAAATCATGAAATAAAATTCTATTAAGGTAGGAGTTAACCAAGCTTGGCCTTACTCATTTGCAGTTTAAAAGAGAATTATTCATTAGCTGTAGAAATTTCATACCCTCCAGTAAGTGCAAACAGCAGCATGGGGCTGCTGTGCCCTAGACTGACCCTCTATAGAACATTCTAGCACATTTTCTGCACACATTCTTCTCAGATGATGCATGACAGCCTCCTTTAGTACTGCAGTTTCTCCATGGCAATGTTAAAAAAAAAAAATTGCTGCTTTTCCTCTTGTGTTTGAAGACTATAGAGGAAGGGCAAAAGAGAACCTGCAGGAGAAGAGATCAGCATTTTATAGAATTGAAAGATTGTAACAAGAGACAATCATTTGCTGACTCTCCCAAGTGACATGGTAAAACAAATCTGGAGAGGAGAGAGTGTCAGGGACAGAGCACATCCTTAGAACGGATAGGGCAATGTATACCACCAAAACAAAAAAAAAGGAGGAAGAAAAGGGAAGGAGGATAGAGAAGAAAAGGAGGGGGAGACCAGAGTACAACTGTGAGTGTAAAATGAGAGGAGATAGTGAGTCTAGCCAGGAGCAATGCCCTACTGGGCTAAGGGCCTTGGCCTTGATCCTGTAGGTGAAAGGAAGTCACTGCAGGTTTCTACAGGGAGAAGTAGAGTGATGGCAGTTGTGTTTAACAAGTATGAAGGGATGGATGAGATGAATGAAGGGGAATGAGAGTCATTTGTGAACTGTGGGCAGGAGACACATGTCTAACCCTGGTAACTTTGCGTCTCTCTAGAGCCCTGAGCCCCTGGTTTTCAACAGGGGCCAAGAGCTCAGTAGAAGTATTTCTGGTTGGCAGAGTGACTGATATGTAATAAGAACTCCAGAACAGCTTAGCCATCCTCAATACATGGAATAATCCAATTCAAATAAAAATGTTCCAACCCCAACGCAAATGGTGTTCTGCTGGATTAAGCATCTCTTCACAGCCAAGAAATGGAGAATTGGGGGAAGGGGGCCATGCAGGAGGAAGAGGACCAGGCAGGGGACAGGGTCCTCAGGATGAGAGAAAAGGTCCAGAAGTTCCTGTTCACTCTGAGATTCTCTTCAAGTGACCTCAAGTACCTTTAGAGGTACTGTTTAGTTCTCACTACTGTGACTTGGAAATTATATGGAAAAGCTGTCACAAAATTCATGCTAATTTAAGTAGTAGCTTTCTTTTATTACTATCAGAGACTATGACAAGTTTCCTGTGCATTATTTCATTTATTTTTCACTGTGATCCTATGAAATATGCCCCATATTACA
This sequence comes from Dipodomys spectabilis, assembly GCF_019054845.1. Lineage (NCBI taxonomy): Eukaryota > Metazoa > Chordata > Mammalia > Rodentia > Heteromyidae > Dipodomys > Dipodomys spectabilis. The sequence goes on along the minus strand of NW_024870884.1, from coordinate 4,330,827 downwards.
CCAAGAAGCAGGAAGTTAAAGGTTTTATGCAAAGCTATACATCTCTGAAGTAGCTTAGGGTGAGGAGCAGTAAAATAAGACATGAAAAGAAATGAATTATGCTCAGAGACAATGTAAGCACTGTACTTAATCCAGGGCTATCTCCAGCAAACCGCAACTGACAACAATGTCCCTTGTAATTGCTGCTGGCTATCCATCCTCAACTAGACCTAGGGTTGCAAGACAAATTAAATACAGTTTTGAATCCTTGATAAGCATGCTTTCAAAGGAACTCCTGATGATTAGAAAACTCCTGACCTTACATCAAAGATATAATATACAGTTTTTGCTAAAAATATATATATATAAGACAGAGGCTGGGGATAGGGAAGAACTCACACAATGGTAAAGCACTTGTGTAGCACTGTGAGTCCCTCCATGTAAGCCTAGCATCTCCCCCACCAACAAAACAACAAAAGAATAAACGAAACAAATGAAAACACACTTTGCGAAGAGTGAGGACATCTGTATTTCAAATTCAAAACAGTTTTTCTAATCATTTCCAAGGCAGTGCTTTTACTAGTTTTTCTCTTCAATTCTGACTCGTGAAGACTTCCGTTTCTAGCAAGTTCCTCAAGAAATCCTTGATCAAGCAAGGTTAGTTATTAGATAAGTTATTAGTTATTAGGTAAGAGTTATTAGATCAAAGTATCACCGTGAAAAATAAATGAAATAATGCACAGGGAACTAATTAGAAATAGCCACCAAAGCCAAGCTGTGAAAATCTTTCTCAGTAAGTTACCCAACGTTGAGTTATACCAGTCTTTAAAAACAAAAATCATTTGCTTGTAACAATCATATTTTTGTTTATGGCCTCTTAATCAAAACATAGGTTTACATTTTATTTTACAGCTTATGAAATACCATTCTGTATAGTACCACATTTGGAACTCACAAGAAGAGATATTTTTACAGATGAGCAAACTAAGGTCCTCAAGGAGTTATTTTCCCCCCACATCTTACTGAGAGTAAGTGGCAGAACAGAGGAGACTTGAACCCAGGCCTTCTTACTCATGTTGCATACCTTGATGCTGACAATCAGAGCTGGTAGATCCCACAGAGTTAGTGAGTGAGATCAGGGATCAGTGGATGGCAGCAGTGCCTGGAAGCTCAGGACAGAGTTATGGCCAGAGGCAATAGTTGGGTTTTCATGGTCCCTGTAAGACCTTATTCCATCCTTAGAAGAAGAGTTATGCACACAGACAAGGCTGTTTATACCACAGGTTTTGTTCTTTCCCAAACTTCTTTTTTTTTTTTTTTTTTGGTCGGTCGTGGGGCTTGAACTCTGGGCCTGGGCGCTGTCCCTCTGCTCTTCAGCTTAAGGCAAGCGCTCTACCACTTGAGCTACAGGGCCACTTCTGGTTTTCTGGTGGTTTATTGGAGATAGGAGTCTCACGTTCTTTCCTGCCCGGGCTGGCTTTGAACCGCGATCCTCAGATCTCAGCCTCCTGAGTAGCTAGGATTACAGGCGTGAGCCACCAGCGCCCGGCTCTTTCCCAAACTTCTTTGTTTAGGAGTTTCTAAGCAAAATAACTTTCAAAGACATTGTTTGTATTTCTGTATGTACTTGAAACTTCAGCATGCATCTAATCTGATGACCCCCGTATGAGAGCAGGCTACTTGAAAAACTAAGTTTTAAGGTGACTGAGATCTCAACTGTCTGCCAGAAATGGTTCACTTCCTGGAGGGAAAAGAACACTATCTCCCACACCCTTAACTCAAACAGTACAGGTTTATCAGAAGTGATGTCAAAATGTGGGAAACTTAAAATACCGATGCCTTGTAATGTTTATGCTTTTAAGAATTTTAGGGAGGGGGTGGGGGTGGAAGGAAGTGTAGTTGTGGAGATGGGAGGGCAGGGATGGTAGGGGAAAAACAAAGAAGGAGGCAACAATGCTTGATAAGAAATGTACTCATTACCTTGTTCATGTAATTGTAACCCCTCTGTACGGTATTTTCACAATTAAAAAAAAACTTATTTAAAAAAGAGTTTAGGGAGTGGAGTATTAGAAAAGGGGTAGAATTTTTTTTTAATGAAAGTTATAGTATTTTCTAAAAACATTTACAGGGAGTCTGAATGATTAGATCTATTTTAAGTAATTATATTTGAAATGTTTCCTCAATGTATAGATGGTAGTTGATTTTAATTGAGTCTTAAAAAACTTAGCCAAAGCCAGGCGCTGGTGGCTCACACCTGTAATTCTAGCTACTCAGGAGGCTGAGATTTGAGGATCACAGTTCAAAGCCAGCCTGGGCAGGAAAGTCCATGAGACTCTTATCTCTAATTAACCACCAGAAAACCAGAGTGACGCTGTGGCTCAAGTGGTAGAGAACTAGCCCTGTGCTGAAGAGCTCAGAGACAGCACCCAGGCCCAGAATTCAAGCCCCCCAACAACAGCAACAAAAAATTTAGCTGGGCGCTGGTAGCTCACACCTGTAATCCTAACTACTCAGGAGGCTGAGATCTGAGGATCACAGTTCAAAGCCAGCTGGAGCAAGAAAGTCTATGAATAGACTCTTTTTTTTTTTTTTTTTGCCAGTCATGGGGCCTGAGCTCTGGGCCTGGGCCCCGTCCCTCAGCTCTTCAACTCAAGGTTAGCACTCTACCACTTGAGCCACAGCGCCACTTCTGGCTTTTTCTGCTTATGTGGTGCTGAGGAATTGAACCCAGGGCCTCATGCATGCAAGGCAAGCACTCTACCACTGAACCACCTTCCCAGCTCCTATGAATAGACTCTTATCTCCAATAAACTACTCAGATAAAAGCTAGAAATGGTACTGTGGCTCGAGTAGTACAGTGCTAGCCTTGAGCATAGAGAGGCTTAGAGACAGAGCCCAGGCCTTGAGTTCAAGCCCCAAGACCAGGGGGGACAAAAAAAGAGAAGAAAAAATTTTTTGAGTTCAATTACATTAAGACTCCCTATTTGTTATTTCTTGCTGGGAAAAATTTTCTTCATTAGACAACAGACTGGTACTTTTAGATGAGCATTTGTAAGTTACAACTTTAATAAAAATATAAAAGCCAGGAGTTGTTCTTACTTAAGATGACAGAGTTGAACTTACCATTCTTAGACAGAGAATATTTTGTGAACACTGACCGTTGTATTTTCTTGGAGAATTGTATGTCAACAGTGTGTTCTGTATAGAATCTGTGCTTCTTAGATTCAGCGATTGGCCTAATGTTTGACCAAGTCAGGAAGATACCACTGGGAAACCTTTTCTTCCCTCAGATGAGAAAACCTTGTGAGATCAGACAACCACTGTTTGGCATTTTTTAGCCATGTGTTATGGTTTGAATCTAAACAATGATCTTCAGAGCCACATGCATTAAAGTCTTGGTTGCCCATCAGTTGATGGGCTTTCCAGACATAAAAGGGCCCTCACTTCAGTAATGGGTTAATCCATTGCTGAATTCATGGCTGAATGGACTGTTAGGAAGTAGGGCCCATGAACCAAAATAATTATTTCCTCTTACTAAGTTGTTTATGTCAGCCATTTTATCATGGCAAAGGCAAGTTGAATAACATACCAGGTGACCTGTTGACCCTTTCCAGCTTTATCGTGCTTATCTATGAATCTGAGTTACCACTATAATATGTTATTATAGAGGTAAAATGAGCTCTTGTTTATCTCAGTACCTGCAAAAGTTGAAGCTGTAATTAGTAATTTTGTCCTATTGTCACTTTGTTCTCATATAAACTAACTATTTGTTTGGTCTAAATCAATAGGTATCAAAAAATTTTAAAGTCTTTTAACAAAGGCTGATATGAAAAACAGACATTTAGTCTTTAAGCCTTCAGAGCTCAAATTCCTTGTTTGTAAAAAATAATGGAAATTCTGAAGTGTAGTGTGTGTGTGTGTGTGTGTGTGTGTGTGTGTGTGTGTGTGTGTGTGTGTGTGTTTAAAAACCAACTATCAGGCAAGGCTCTGGTGGTTCACGCCTGTAATCCTAGCTACTCAGGAGGCTGAGATCTGAGGATCACACTTCAAAGCCAGCCCGGGCAAGAAAGTCCATTTGACTCTTATCTCCAATAAACACCAGAAAACTAGAAGTGGCGTAGTGGCTTAAGTGGTAGAGCACTAGCCTTGAGCTGAAGAGCTGAGGGACAGCGGCCCAGGCCCAGAGTTCAAGCCCCACAACCAAAACACAAAAACAACAACAATAACAACAAAAACTATCAGGGTGATTACTATTAAAAGGCCCATTGTTAGAGATAGCGTAGAGATAGGAGAATTCCTGTACACTGTTGAGAGTGTTGAAGCCACAGGAAGAATTATCATATAACCCATGAGTTCCACTTCTTGAGTATTCACCAAGAGATCATTAAAACCAGACTCTCAAGAGACCTAGCTAGCACACCTAGCTTCATCACAGCATTATTGAGAGTAGTCAAAAGAGATGCATAGCCCAGGTGTCTTAGGTAGGTGATGTCTGAGCAGAATGTGGTCTAGGGGTTCATTAAATTGCTTCTCAGCATTAGACAAGGAAGACATTTTGGTTCATGATTAAGCATATATGAACCCTATGCTAGGTGAAATCAGCAGGCACTATAAAGCAAATAATGAACAGTTCTACTTGTATGAAATACCCAGCCTACTCAGATTCATAGAGACAGAATTGGGTTAGTGATTATTATGGGCTGGAGGGAAAGAGGAATGAGGAACTGCTTATTGATAAGAAATTTCCATTCCTCAAGAAACAGAGTGGATGTAATCAGGGCTACTGAACCATACGTTTTATTGATGAAGGTAAAGTTTTATATTGTGGATATGTTACCACAATTATTTTTTGAAGTATACATTGAAAACCACAAACTATCTTTTTTTGTTTGTTTCCAGATCCTGGGACTTGAACTCAGGGCCTGGGTGCTGTACCTGAGTTTTTTTTCTTTTTTGCTCAAAGCTAGTGCTCTACCACTTTGAGCCACAGCGCCACTTCAGGTTTTCTGGTGGTTAATTGGAGTTAAGAGTGTCATGGACTTTCCTGACTGGGCTGGCTTTGAACTGAGATCCTCAGATCTCAACCTCCCAAGTACCTAGGATTATAGACATGAGCCACCAGCACCTAGCTACAAAGTAGGTGTCTACAAAGATCCAGTTAACTGTCACATTCAGTGATGCAAAGGTCCTTGAGGAACAAGGTCCAAAATCACCCTGTCCCTGTCTTCCTATCCCTTTGGCAATAGCTGGGATTATGTGTATTAACTGAGGGTGTGTGTGTGTGGAAAGCAAGTGTTGGATATATACTCTAAATAAAGGTTCTGCTTTCCCCCAGTGCTAAATCACTTGAAGAAACCAAAGAAAGACCTGGCAGTACCTTGCTGAAATCGCTGATGAGCCATCCTCTATTTGAGTTGAAGCCCCTGACAATACTAGTGATAAACAGCTCCATGTTATCCTCATAGGGAAGCAAACCTCCTGAGTTCAGAGCAGAACAGATTCAACATTCAGAAGCTGATTTCAGAAGCAGAAATCAAATACCCAAGCATTTGCTGCTACTGCCTGGGGGTCCCAGAGCTATCAGCTAATCAACTGGAATTTGGTTGGTCTCCCAGGGAGAGGAGTAAAGTTGGGGAAGTGTCACAGTAACTGCACCTTGAGAGTCAGTCTCTGCAAGGCTGGTATGGGCTTAATCTCCTTATCTAGAATGCACAGAGAGAAAAGCTGGTATGGAATAAGCCAGCAGTTAGCAGAACTGGAGAAGAGACAGAGTTTGTCTGAAAGACCTAGTTCATTTAGTTAAATTCTCAGGGAGAAAAAGGAAAATATATATTTAATCATGGCAGTCCTCTGGATCAACAGAATAGTGTGTGAGATGTTTCCTGATTTATAGGGGTATTCTTAATGATAAATGCTAAGTTGAATTTCTTTTAAAGAAATTCATACTTAGATTTCAAAGTATAAGAGCTGAGGAGCTTTCTAAGAATATTGTAACAAATTTTCCTGGAACCAAGCAGTGGTAGTTCATGCCTGTAATCCTAGCTACTCAGGAGTCTGAGATCTGAGGATCCTTGTTCAAAGCCTAGGCAGTCAGTCCCTAAGACTTTTTTCTTTTTCTTTTATTTTATTTTATTTTTTTGCCAATCCTGGGGCTTGAACTCAGGGCCTGGGCACTGTCCCTGAGCTGCTTTTGCTCAAGACTAGCACTCTACCACTTGAGCCATAACACCACTTCTGGCTTTTTCTGTTTATGTGGTACTGAATAATCGAACCTAGGGCTTCATGCATGCTAGGCAGGCACTCTTATCACTAAGCCACATTCCTAGCCCCCAAGATTCTTATCTCCAATTAACCACTCAAAAACTGGAAGTGGAGCTGTGGTTCAAAGTGGTAGATCACTAGCTTTGAGCAGAAGAGCTCAGGGACAGCGCCTAGGCCCTGAATTCAAGCCCCACAACCGACAAGAAAAGAAAATTTTCCTGGGCATATTCTCCAAGAAGCAAATCCTTATCCATGAAAGCACCATTGCTTACAAAAATAAAAATTAAAGATGATAATTAAAAACGACAGACTGAGCACTGGTGGCTCGTGCCTGTGATCCTAGCAACTCAGATGATTGAGATCTGAAGATTGTGGTTCAAAGCCAGCCTAGGCAGGAAAGTCTGTGAGACTCTTATCTCCAATGAAGTCTGTGAGACTTATCTCCACCAGAAAACTGGAAGTGGAGTTGTGGTTCATAGTGGTAAAGTGCTAGCCTTGAGCAAAGGAGCTCAGGGACAGTGCTCAGACCCTAAATTCAAGCTCCATGTCATACACACACACACAGATATATACATACATGTCCTTAGGTAATCTCATAAAATAGAATGGAGTATGGTACGTATCACAGTATTAAGAATCTTGGAAAAGTGAACAAAGCCATTCACAAACAGCAACATGTTGGAGGATACAATATCAAAGTAGGAAAATCCAGAGAACAGAGTAGATAAGTAGCTCAACACGAGAATTAAAGACTTTTTATCAAAAAAATGGGAAATGACCACTTGATAGAATGGGATTTCTTTTAAAGATGGTGAACATATTGTTCATATTCTAGAATCAGATATAATCACTCATGAAGCTTGTCAGTGTACTTAAAAATCACTAAATTGTGTACTCCAAAATGGTGAAATTTATGTTACCTCAATTATATTTCAGTTTATTCACATTATAAAAAATAAACTATTAGAGTAAATCTTCAGTGAAAAATAATAAAAACTTACAGGGAAAAAAGTGGATTTAAACCCTCGGGCAATTAAAATTGAAATTCTGTATTTTTTTCTACATTGTATCAAATGTTAAATATTTATCAAACATTTATAAATTACCTACTCTGGATTTTAGCAGAAACCTCCCCTTAAGATGCTTAAAAACTTAGAGAAGGTATACTTATAACTGTGGGTTGAATGATGATAATATTCTTTGCTTCACTATACTCTCTGTGGACTTGTTTGCTAATCTTTTTTTTTCTGTTTCTATTTCCACCGTGAATAGTGCTAAAGTATAAAGGAATAGAATGATAAATATAAACATTTTGAAATGTGCATGTATTACATGCCTACTCTCAAGACATTGAAATTTAGATCCTGCTACATCTTGTTTCCCAACTTTTTAATCACTATAGTAACTTAAATGCAAAAGTAATAAGAATTAGCTGGGGATAGGACTGGGAAGGTGGCTCAGTGGTAGAGCGCTTGCCTTGTATGCATGAGGCCCTGGGTTTGATTTCTCAGCACCACATAAGCAGGAAAAAAAAAAAAGCCAGAAGTGGTGCTGTGGCTCAAGTGGTAGTGCACCTAGCCTTTAGCTGAAGAGCTGAGGAACAGCACCCAGGCCCAGAGTTCAGGCCCCATGACCAGACTACCCCCCCCAAAAAAAAACAAAAGAATTAGCTGGGGATACTCAACGTCGTATTATTTGGAATTTGAATTTGATTTTGAGAACATGTCAAGAAACCAAGCTAAAATCTTTGCATTATTTAATTCTCTATAGGTAGAAGATTTTGAGTGATACCTTACATTTACCTATTCTCTTAGAGATAACCTCTCAGTCATCTTCAAAGGACTGACGTAGTAGGAAAAAGAGGAAACCAGTAATGAGCTGTTCCATGTGTACATATGCATGTATGTTAATCCGGAGGCTGGAATTCAGGGCTTGGGCTGTTCCTGAGCTATTTTTGCTCATGGCTAGCACTCTGCCACTTGAGCCACAGCTCTACTTCCAGCTTTTTTGGTGATAATTGGAACTATATGTCTCATGGATTTTCCTGCTCAGGCTGGCTTTGAACTGCATTCCTCAGATTTCTGCTTCCTGAGCAGCTAGGATTACAGGCTTGAGCCACCAGTGCCTGGCTAAACGAGCAGTCCTTTATATATTCAAGCTAAAAGGAAAAAAAAAGTTTCCATTTATCACCAGCAGGATAGGATCTTGCATTGGTGACTGAGCCAAGAAGTAAACTTAGCTGTTCTCTGAGCTGGGATTTTTAGCAAGGCTGAGAGGGAGAAAATAGGCATTTCCCAGCAGAGATGGTTGCTGCTTCTAGGTTGATGTTGTCAATAACACTTACATGCTTCTATCAAGTTGTAACGTGATACTAGATGCCACGTGTATCTATTAGATCACATCAACCATGGCTCAGCCTGAGATTGACAATTTCTCTGCTGATCCTACCCAGCTCAGTCCTGCCGTGGTCCTGACAGCCCCAGCCTGTGTTGAGCCCCTTTGGCAAGGATCCTTCTGATCCTTCTGATTTTACTGCCTCTTTGATTCATTCAGGACTGCAAAATTTTTCTGCAAGATTCAGTTATTTCAGATGTGTGTGTGTGTGTATTTATATGTGTATGCATACAGTTTTTTTTGTCAGTTGTGGGGCTTGAACTCTGGGCCTGGGTGCTGCCCCTCAGCTCTTCAACTCAAGGCAAGTGCTCTACCACTTGAGCCACAGTGCCACTTCCGGTTTTCTGGTGTTTTATTGGAGATAAGAGTCTCATAGACTTTCCTGTCCCAGCTGGTTTTGAAGTGTGATCCTCAGATCTCAGCCTCCTGAGTAGCTAGGATTACAGGCAAGAGCCACCAGCACCCGGCTCAAATATATTTTTAATGTCTAAGTGATAAATAAGAATAACAAGTGGCAAACCTGTCACTTTCATGTTTAGTAAGTGTCAAGGATAATTTTTAAGACAACACTTACTGACTCACTTAATCCTCATAAGCATTCCTTCAAGGAATGTAACTTGCTGTAGAGAAAAGGCCTTTTCTAAAAGTAGAAGGAGATTAGTATAAAAGAAAATGAATAAACAGCAGAAGAGACAGCAGTGACAGAGTGCATGAGATCGCCAAACCACACATTAGGGAAACAGCAAGGAGCCGTGGGGTTTCCTTAAACACTTAATTAGCTCATTGCCCCAGAAATTTGAGATAATTAAACTTGCTGTGTACTGTGATTTTTGTTCCTGTCAAAATGCTGAATGTTCATCCAGAGCCTAATAGTGGTATGTGCGTGCGTGCATGTGTGCGCATGTGCGCGTAGTCTATGTACATGTGCTGGTCCTGGGGCTTGAACCTGGAGTCTGGGCCCTAGCCCTGAGCTTTTTTGCTCAAGGCTAGTTCTTAACCACTAGAGCCAGAGCTATTCTTCTGGGGTGTTTGGTGATTACTTGGTGGTAAGAGTCTCACAAACTTTCCTCAGATCCCAGCCTCTTAAGTAGCTAGGCTTAGAGGCCTGAGCCACCCACGCTCAGCCTGTTAAATGTGTTTTATATAAATAATTTATATCTATTTCCTTTCATTGTTGCCTGTCAAATGCATGTGTATGATACTGGATTACTTGTTTTCTCTTTATCTCCCATGTTTTAGAATGACTGGAGAGAAATACATATTAGAGCTAGGAAATCATACTTATCCTTAGCTTTTTAAAGTGAATAATTATTATATGGAATAACTTAGTAATGCTGTTGTGCTGGTTATGAAAACAATGATTTTTTTTTTATTAAAGCTCAAAGAAATGGGGCAATGCTTAGAAATTGGGAAATGAGGGCCTTTACCAATGCCTAAGCTCTGTGACCCCAGGTAAATCATTTCAACTTCACTACATTATTTATTAGATTATTTTGAAGGTAAAATGAAATTAAGATATGGAAGCACCTTATAACACTTTTTTTTTTTTGGGGGGGGGTCCGTCGTGGGGCCTGAACTCTGGGCCTAAGCGCTGTCCTTCAGCTCTTCAGCTCAAGGCTAGCACTCTACCACTTGAGCCACAGCGCCACTTCCGGCTTTTTTCTTTTTGCTTATGTGGTGCTGAGGAATCGAACCCAGGGCCTCAGGCATGCAAGGCAAGCACTCTACCACTGAGCTACCTTCCCAGCCCCCTTATAACACTTTTGAGGGGTTTATTCCTTCAGAAAAAATAATATTTTTGTTATGTTTAAGTAGTGGTACAAAGGAGTAACCATTCAACAAATCAGTTTATGGATACAATGTATCTTGATGGATGACACTTTTGAGTTTTCAAAGTCTCAATCATCCCTCTAGGAAGCTTTAGAGAAGTACAGGAGAATATGTGAGTTGGTATCCAAGGGGCTTTTTTGCCATCTGCATATCTACCGTATGAGAGAGTACATCAATACAGAAGAGAGCAAAATTAGAAATAGAATCCTTGCTCTCATGACAAAAAGCCTCTTGTGACCATGGGTAATTAAGGACTCCTCAACCAGCCGAGAGTTCACTGTGTTAGGAACGGTAGCCCTCACTCATACTGGGAAGTGGAGAGTCTCTGTCCTGTTCCACTCAGGCTCTACCAACTTTCCTGTTACTCACCTACTGGCTCAGGACTAGATTCCTTTGCATTGTTGCATTGCTGTAGTTGGTCTCAGTACGCAGAGGTAAGAAAGACAAAGCTAAATGCCTTTGTTATGTATATTACATTCTGCCAGCTTTTCACCCACACCCAAAAGGACTGAAGTATACACAGTACATATTATATATAGTTTGATTTCTTCCTTAGTGACCTATTACACATATAGAAACCATTAGCTGAAAAGTCCAGAACAGGGGCTAAGAATTGCTGCGATGATTATATTGGAATGACATAATCATTCCAACTTTGTTTACCTATTATGTGTGGCTATTTCGTGCTACAGTGGCAGAGGTAAGCAAGTGTATTAGAGGCTATGTGACCTGCCTGCAAGACAGAAAGTTTTGCTATCTGGCTCTTTTTAGGAAAACCTTGATTAGGACTGGAGATGTAGTGCAATGGTAGAGCAGTTACCTAGTTATGTAGAAGGTTCTGGGTTTGTTCCCCAATATTAATATGCCTGTTGTAGAGCAATGCTATTACTCCTCAGTGACCTCTGTCAGAATTAATTACTAAGACAAATTTATTTTACTCAGACAGGTCTCCTTTTGCAATGAATCACTTGCTATTTGTATTTCGGAATAAAATGCCTGCATTGGTATCACAGAATATCTAGCAAATATTTTTTTCAATATTTTGTATGTATTGACCTGAAAGTGTACTATATGTGGCTGGGGGTGGCAATGTCCTTTTGTTTCCCACTATCAGAAAAAGAAGATATTATTTTTCAAACATTCATTTTCAAATAACTTTAATTTCCAAAGAAGTCTCAATGGTACATAAAGTATCTAGATATTCTTCACCTAGTTTCTCCCTTAGTAAGTCCATGTTGGTACAATACAGTTCTCAAAATCAAAAATCCAATACTAATGTGTCGCTATCAGCAAAACTCTAAACTGTATGTAGATTTCATCTGGTTTTCATCTAATACCCTTAAATGTTCCAGTGCGTCATCCAGCATACATATATTGCCTTCTTATTTGTGATGTTAGACAGTGCTTTTTATGTTGTTTTCTTTTTCAAATTAAATTTTATTATCTTTAAACAAACATACAAAGGGATTTCATTCAATCAATTTATGAGGACACTGCATCTTGATCAGTGTCACCTCTTTTATCATTCTCTCTCCCCATCTATGTCAAGCCTACCTACCCTCTCAATTTCCCTAGATAGAGGATTTTTTTTTTGGTTCGTCGTGGAGTTTGAACTCTGGACTGGGTGCTGTCTCTGCGCTCTTCAGCTCAAGACGAGCACTCTACCACTTGAGCCACAGCACCACTTCTGGTTTTCTAGTGGTTTATTGGAGATAAGAGTCTCACGAATTTTCTTGCCTGGGCTGGCTTTGAACCGCGATCCTCAGATCTCAGCCTCCTGAGTAGCTAGTTTTTTATAGGCATGAACCACCAGTGCCCGGCCTAGATAGAGGATTTTTAAGGAGAAAAATTGTCATCTCATTATCAGTCACCACCAGTGGTTGAAATGGATAAACTTGAACACCACTCCACAGACCATCTCCTTTAAAATTCATCTTTTTGGAGGGGGACCAAGATGGCAACGGGGCAGTAGGGAAATGCCACAGCTCTCTCCAACCAAAAAGAGAGTTCGAGTTCCAACGTTTAATCTCCCCAAGAGACTGACAACAACAAAAAGACGAACACTCAGAGAAAAACCAGAGGTGGAAAAGGAAAAGAAGAAATTCAGAACAGAGAAGAGCGAAGACCCCTCCCCCAACCTTTACTGGCCACGCGGCAGTGCGCCAAGCCGCCGGCCAGCCGGCCCGGCGGGGGCTGCCGGAGCCACAGAGACACAGGGGGCTGCTTGCAGATCACCAGGTACTGGATTGCAGAACAGCGGATTGCCAGGAACAGAGAAACCTACCAGCCGGGAGTCTCCACGAGGATCCCACCCCCACCCCTCACTCTCCACCGGAGCGGAGAGGCTCCATCCCGCCAAAGCCGCCCGGCACCAGCAGCGCAATGAAGGGACCTGTCCGCAGACCACTGGCGGGGGCCGCCCAACCCAGCCCACAAGGACCCCAACTGAACTCGGATTGCAACAACAACTGACGACCTACAGGAATCAGCAACCAAGCAAAGACAGACACACCAAAACAAGATTGAAGAGCAGTCTCCTGAACCCCCATGCGAAAATCACAGAGAAAAATCACAAGGTTTACCACTACCCAGGACAGCAAGCTCACCTCAAAAGCCAGCAGCCACGCAGGGGAGAGCCCCAGTGGGAGCAAAGCAGGAATGGAAGACAAAAACTACATCCAAGGGTTGCTGGAGGCAATGACTCAAGAAATAAAGCGAGAAATGGATCAGAAATTGAAAGAGCACAAGGATGAACTATCAAAAGATATACAGGACATCAAACAAAAGTTGGATGCAAAAATAGAAGCTGCACAAACCTCAGTAAGAAGTGAGATAAACGCCAAATTAGAGGTAATGCATACTGATCTCACCTCATTGAGAGGTGAGATCAGTACTCTGAGAACCAACATTGAATCCATAAAGGGATCCATTTCCACCATGCAAACCACAATAGAAGCCACGGTCAACAGAGTGAATGAAATGGAAGGTAGAGTGTCAGATACAGAAGACAGAATACACCAACTGGACCAAAAAGTGACAGATATGGAAAAATCACTCAAATTAAACCAAAAGGAAATTCAAGAGCAAGCAGATAATGCTAAAAAATTTAACCTTCGCATAATCGGAGTGGACAAAGGTGAGGAATTCCAGAGCAAGGGAATGCAACACCTATTTAACAAGATAGTCAATGAAAATTTTCCCCACCTCAAAAACGACCATCTTAACTACATCACAAAAGCTTATCGAACACCCAACAAGCAAGATCCCAGGAGAAACACTTCTAGGCACATAATAGTAACAATGATGGATCTGAATAATAAGGAAACAATCCTGCATGCAGCAAAAATGAAGAAGGAGCTATACTACAACGGGAAAAAAATTAGAATCACTGCAGATCTCTCCACACAAACAATGAATGCAAGAAAAGCCTGGGAAAGCACCATACGAGCCCTGAGAGCCAATAACTGCCAACCCAGACTGATATACCCGGCAAAGCTAGCATTCACATTCGATGGAGAACTGAAAACTTTTAATAGCAAAGAAAAACTAAATGAATACATAAACATTAAGCCAGCATTACAAAGAATTCTAAGAGGGGGGACACAACCTGAAGAAAGCAACCAGGAACTGGGACCTGCCCCAAACAGGCATTACTCAAAGTCTAACTGAGCAAGCACAGGAAGAAAGGAAAGAAGAAAAACTTAGGAAAACGGAATGGCAGGGACAACAATGCATCTCTCTATACTTTCTCTTAATATAAATGGGCTGAATTCGCCAATTAAAAGAAAACGAACTGAGGACTGGATCAGAAAACAAGACCCATCCATCTGTTGCCTTCAGGAGACCCACCTCTCAGCCAAACATACAAACAAACTCAGAGTGAAGGGGTGGAAAAGGATCTACCAATCAAATTCCCCCAATAAGAAAGCAGGTGTAGCTATCCTGATATCTGACAAAATAAACTTTTCATTAAAATCAGTACAGAAAGACAAGGACGGACACTACATATTAATAAAGGGAACAATCCAAGAGGAGGATATAACCATCATCAACTTATATGCCCCAAATATTGGTGCACCCAGATATGTTAAACAAATGCTCTCAAACTTACAGAATAAAATAGATCCCAATACGATAATACTAGGAGACTTTAACACGCCACTCTCACCAAAGGACAGGTCTACCAACCAGAGGATTGGTAAAGAAGCTACCGAATTAAGTGAGGCCATACTTCAAGCGGAATTAACTGACATCTACCGAGTATTTCACCCTAAAACAACACAGTACACATTCTTCTCAGCAGCTCATGGAACTTTCTCCAAAATAGACCATATCATAGTTCATTCAAGGAACTTAAGCAAATACAAAGGGATCGACATAATCCCCTGTATCCTATCTGACCACAGTGGAATCAAGCTAGCTCTCAATAACAAAGCATACCGCAGAAATTTCTCTAATACATGGAAATTGAACAGCACACTCCTTAACAAGGCCTGGGTAACAGAAGAGATCAGAGAAGAAATAAAGCATTTCCTAGAACTCAATGAAAATGAAAACACCTCACAAAGAAACTTGTGGGACACAGCAAAAGCAGTCCTGAGGGGCAAATTTATTGCCCTCAGTGCCCACATCAAGAGAATGGAGACAGACCAAGTAAATAATCTCATGTTGCAACTAAAACAGCTAGAAAAACAAGAAAAAATGGGACCTAAAGCTACTAGACGAAGCCAGATAACCAAATTGAGAGCAGAGATTAACCAATTAGAAAATCAGAAAACCATAACCAAAATAAACCAAACAAAAAGCTGGTTCTTTGAAAAAATAAACAAAATTGATGGCCCGTTGGCAAGATTAATTAAAAAAAGAAGAGAGGAAACCCATATTAATAGGATTAGGGATGCCACGGGAAACATCACAACACGCACCCAAGATATCCAAACAATTCTAACAGACTACTTTCAAAAGCTATACTCTCTAAAGGAAGAAAATCTGGCGGAAATGGATGCATTTTTAGAGAAATACAAGTTACCCAAACTGAGCAAAGAAGAAGTTAACCAATTAAATAAGCCAATATCCTATAATGAGATACAGGAAGCTATCAAAAGTCTTCCAACAAAAAAAAGCCCAGGACCAGATGGATTCACAGCAGAATTCTATAAGACCTTTAAAGAAGAACTAATACCCATACTCCTCAAGCTCTTCAGAGAAACAGAGAAGGAGGGAGCTATCCCAAACTCATTCTACGAAGCCAATATCACACTCATCCCCAAACCAGGCAAAGACCCAACCAAAAAGGAGAATTACAGGCCAATCTCCTTGATGAACACAGATGCAAAGATCCTTAACAAGATTCTAGCTAACAGAATCCAGAAACACATAAAAAAAATAATACACTATGATCAGGTAGGCTTCATCCCAGAGACACAGGGATGGTTTAACATACGTAAGTCAATAAATGTAATCCAGCATATCAACAGAGCCAAGGTCAAGAATCACATGATTATCGCCACAGATGCAGAAAAGGCCTTTGATAAAATTCAACATTCATTCATGCTAAAAGCTCTGGAGAAAATAGGAATAGAAGGAACATTTCTAAAAACAATAAAAGCCATTTATGACAGACCAATAGCCAATATTATACTTAATGGGGAAAAGCTACAACCAATCCTCCTAAAAACAGGAACAAGGCAAGGATGTCCACTGTCTCCACTCCTCTTCAACATAGTCCTAGAACCCTTAGCCAGGGCAATAAGGCAAGAAAAAGACATTAAAGGGATCCGCATAGGGAAAGAAGAAGTGAAAATATCCCTTTTTGCAGACGACATGATACTATACCTCCACGATCCCAAAAACTCCATCCCCAAACTTTTAGAAATCATAAGTCACTTCGGCAAAATAGCAGGATACAAAATAAACCCACAAAAATCAGTTGCCTTCCTATACACTGATAACGCACAGGAGGAGAGGGAAATAAAGGGAGCAACCCCATTCACAATAACCTCCCAAAAAATAAAATATTTAGGAATTAACCTAACCAAAGATGTAAAAGAACTATTTAATGAGAACTATAAAAAGTTAAAGAAAGAAATTGCAGAAGACACTAGGAAATGGAAAGACCTCCCATGCTCCTGGATAGGCCGACTTAATATAGTAAAGATGGTGATACTTCCAAAACTAATATACAAATTCAATGCAATTCCTATTAAAATCCCAATGACATACATCACTGAAATACAGAAAACAGTCCAAAAATTTATATGGAACAACAAAAGACCTAGAATAGCCAAAACAATTCTAGGGGATAAAGACAATATGGGAGGGCTATCCATGCCGAACTTCAAACTCTACTACAGAGCTATAATCACAAAGACAGCATGGTACTGGCACAAAAACAGACCCGAAGACCAGTGGAACAGAATAGAAGATCCAGATATAAATCCACAGGCCTACAGCCAGCTGATATTCGACAAAGGAGCCAAAGACATACAATGGAAGAAACACAGCCTCTTCAACCGCTGGTGCTGGGAAAACTGGGCAGCCACATGCAGAAAACTAAAAGTGGACCCCAGCCTATCACCATGCACCAACATCAACTCAAAATGGATTAAAGACCTTAACATTAAACCTGAATCTCTGAAACTACTACAGGACAGAGTAGGAGAGACACTTGAACTAATAGGCACAGGAAGGAACTTCCTGAACAGAGTCCCAGGGTCACAACAAGTTGGAGAGAGACTCGACAAATGGGACTACCTTAAAATAAAAAGCTTCTGCACAGCTAAATCTATCGCAACTAAGCTAGAAAGACAACCAACTAATTGGGAAAAAATATTTACCAGCAATATATCAGACAAGGGGTTAACATCCTGTATATACAGGGAACTCAAGAAACTAATCCCTCCCAAACCTAACAAGCCAATTACTAAATGGGCAAGGGAACTAAAAAGGGACTTCTCAAATGAAGAAATAAAAATGGCAAAGAAACACATGAGGAAATGTTCATCATCCCTGGTGGTGAAGGAAATGCAAATAAAGACAACCCTGAGATACCACCTTACCCCAGTCAGAATGTCCCACATCCACAAATCAGCCAACGACAAATGCTGGAGGGGATGTGGAGAAAGAGGAACCCTATTACACTGCTGGTGGGAATGTACACTTATACAACCACTTTGGAAAGCAGTCTGGAGGGTCCTTAGAAAGCTAAAGATTGACCTCCCTTACGACCCAGTCATACCACTTCTAGGCATCTACCCTGAACAACAGGAACCAATATACAAGGACACGTGCACCTCCATGTTTATTGCAGCACTGTTCGCAATAGCTAGGATATGGAAACAACCTAGGTGCCCCACCACAGATGAATGGATCCAAAAATTGTGGTATCTATACACAATGGAATATTATGCAGCCATTAGAAATGACAAAATAATGGCATTTGCAGGGAAATGGATGGAGCTAGAAGGAATCATGTTGAGCGAGGTAAGCCAAGAACGAAGAGACAAACGGTACATGGTCTCCCTCATAAGTGGATGCTAAATCCAAAAGGTTAGGTGATACGACAAAACTAACAGGACTTAAGAAACAAAGAACTCCCGCTCATCTGGTTGAACCACTACTAAATATCCTCATGCTGCTGATCACAAATATGGTATATAACATGTGAACACTGTTATATATTACAGACTGTGGTAGACAATTTGCTCCAGGGAAGTTAGAATGAACTTGTGACTTTGAAATTATGTAATCATTTAATCACAATAAAAAAAAAAAAAAAGAACCTCGGGGAAGGGAGGGAGGGAGGGGATGGTAGGGGGAAAACAATGGAGGGGGTAACAATGTTCAAGAGGAAGTGTACTCATAACCTCACTCATGTAACTGTAACCCTCTGTATAGTAGCTTTACAATAAAAAAAAAATTACAAAAAAAAATAAAATAAAATAAAATTCATCTTTTTATGAGTCTCCTCAAAACTCTTGGACTATCAGACAGAAATCTTGGGAAACAGACTACTCACAGCATGTTTTTTTAAAAAAAAAAAAAAAGAAAAAAGAAAAAGAATAATGAAAACATAGGATGTTACTTAGATGCTGTTTTTGTTAAAGCCAAGGATATGAAAAGTAACTTTTTTGTTTCTTTTTACAGAATGACATCACTCCTTTACACGTTGCATCGAAAAGAGGAAATGCAAATATGGTAAAACTATTGCTTGACCGAGGAGCTAAAATTGATGCCAAAACCAGGGTAAGAGTGCTACTCGCATGCATGTGTGTACTTCCTTTTTTTCTTATTTCTTTTTTATTGTCAAAGTGATGTACAGAGGAGATACAGTTACATAAGTAAGGTAATAAGTACATTTCTTGTCAAACTTGTTACCCCTTCCCTCATTTTTCTCCCACGTTCCCTCCCCCCAAGGCCCCAAGTTGTACAGCTCATTTCTGACGTATTGTCTTATGCATATCACTGTTGCATTGGTTCCCCTTGTCCTTTGTCTCACCATTCTGTTGTTCCCCTTCTCTTCCCTAATTCAAATAAATGTATATACAATACCAGGATACCAAAATCAAATACAGTGACAAGATATACCATAGGAGAAAGAACATACAAAAGAAACAAAAAATCACATAGTACATTAAAAACAACAATAACAACAAAGAAAAATCTCTTAGGTCCATGTCTTGGAGTTCATTTCACTTAGCATCATCTTATATGGTCATGTGTACATAGCTATTGAGCTATTCTGCTCATCGGATAAGATTTATCCTAGATGTATGCTAATTGTTGCAAATAAGGGAAACCATGGGATCTATGTTTCTTTGGGTCTGTCTCATTTCACTTAATAAGATTTTTTTCAAGTCTTTCCATTTCCTAACAAATAGGGTGTTGTCATTCTTTCTGAAGGAAGCATAAAATTCCAGTGTGTGTGTGCGTGTGTGTGTGTGTGTGTGTGTGTGTATCACATTTTCTTGATCCATTCCTCTACTGAGGGGCATCTGGTTTGGTTCTATATCTTAGCTATGGTGAATAATGCTCCAATAAACATAGTTGTGCTGGTAGCTTTAGTATGGCCTTGCTTGGCTCATTTGGGTAAGTGCCCAGAAGTGGGATTGCTGAGTCATAGGGGAGCTCTATGTGGAGACTTTTGAGGAACCTCCATACTGCTTTCCAGAGTAGTCAAACAAGTTTAAACTCCCACCAACAGTGCAGTAGTGTTCCTTTTTGGCCACATCCCCCCCAGTATCTGTTATTAGATTTCTTGATTATAGTCATTCTTACTGGGGTGAGATGGAATCTCAATGTTGTTTTGATTTGCATTTTTTCATATGTCTATTGACCATTCTTATTTCCTCTTCAGAGAGGTCTAAGTCTTTAGCCCACTTACTAATGGGGCAGTTGTTTCTTTGAGGATTTGTTTTTGAAGGATTTAATTTTTTGAGTTCTAAGTATATTTTAGATATAAGGCCCTTGTCTGTTGTATGGCTAGTGAAGATCTTCTCCCAATCCCTGGATTTTCTATTGATCTTCCTAACTATGTCCTTTGCCGTGAAGAAGCTCTGCTGTTTCATACAATCCCATTTGTCCAACCTTTCTTTGATTTGTTGTATTTCTAGGTCTTTAATTTAAGCCTGTGACAAGGAGCCCTAAAGTTTCTCCTATTCCTTCCTGTAATGTTTTGAGGGTGTCTGCTTTGACTTCGAGGTCTTTGATCCATTTGGAGTTGATTCTGGTGCAGGGTGATATATAAGGATCTAACTTTAGTTTTCTACAGGTGTTTAACCAATTTTACCAGGACCATTTACTGAAGAGACTGTCTTCCATCCTATTTTTTTGGCTCCCTTATCAAAGATTAGGTGGCAATAGGTCTGCGGGTTCATTTCTGGATCTTCAGTATTATTCCATTGGTCCTCAGGTCCGTTCTTGTGCCAGTACCAAGTTGTTTTGATTATTATGACTTTGCAATAGAGTTTGAAGTTTGGTATTCATATTCCTCCAGCACTGTTCTTTCTGCTAAGGATTGTTTTTGCTATTCCGGTCTTTTATTGTTCCATATGAATTTTTGGATTGCTTCTTCTATTTCATTAAAGAATGAGGTTGGGATTTTGATGGGTATTACATTGAATTTGTAGACAGCCTTTGGAAATATTGCCATTTTCATGATGTTAATCCCCCCAATTCAGGAGCATGGGAGGTTTTTCCAATTCCTTAGTTCTGCTTTAATTTCCTCTTTCAGGTTTTTAAAGTTTTCCTCATAGAGGTCCCTTACTTTTTTGGTTAATTCCTGGGTATTTTATTTTTTGTGGGCTATTACAAAAGGAGTTGCTTTCCTGATTTCAGCTGGGCTCTTTTCATTATTGGCATACAGGAACACCCCTGATTTTTGAGGGTAATGTTATACCCTGCTACTTTGCCAAAGTTTCAGATCTGCACAAGTAACTTGGGAATGGAGTCAATGGAGTTTTTTAAATACAAGATCATGTCATCTGCAAAGAGGGAGAGTTTTACTTCCTTTTTCCCTATTTGGATCCCCTTCATGTTTGCATCTTGCCTTATTGCTCTAGCTAGGCATTCTAATACTAGAATGGATAGAGTGAATATCCTTGTCTCATTCCTGAATTTAGAGGAAATGACTTTAGCTTTTCACCATTAAGTGTAATGCTAGCTGTAGGTTTGTCATACACAACCTTTATTGAAGAATGTTCCATGGATTCCTAGTTTCTCCAGAGCTTTCATCATCAAGGGGTGTTGGATCTTGTCAAAGGCTTTCTTTGAGTCTATTGAGATGATCATCTGGTTCTTACCCTTGCTCTTGTTGATGTAATGAATTACATTAATTGACTTACATATATTGAACCAGCTTTGCATCCCTGAAATGAATCCTGTTTGATTATGGTGTATGATTTTTTTTGATGAGTTGTTGAAGTCGATTGGCCAGCATTTTGTTGAGAAGTTTTGCATTGATATTCATCAAAGAAATGGGTCAATCATCCTCTTTCTTTGATGAGTCCCTGTCAGGTTTGGGGATGAGGGTCATGCTGGCTTCATAGAGTGAACTTTCACTTTCAATTTCATTGAAGAGTTGGAGGAGTATTGGTGTGAGCTCTGCTTTGAAGGCCTTGTAGAATTCAGCTGTGAATCTGTCTGGTCGTGGGCTTTTCTTGGAAGGGAGGTCTCTTATTGCTGTTTCTATTTCAATGCTTGATATGGGTCTGTTTAGTTGGTTTAAGTCTTCTTTGTGTAGTTTTGACATATCAATATTTGCTATAAATTCTTCCATTTCTTCCACATTCTCAAATTTGTTAGCATAAAGGTTTGAGAAGTATTCCCTTATAATGTTCTGAAGCTTGGTTGTTTATGTGGTGATGTTTCCATTCTTAGCTCTGATTTTGTTTATATTTGGGTGTGTTCTTTTCTTTTTTTGGTAAGATTTGCTAAGGGTCTGTCCATTTTGATAATTTTTTCAAAGAACCAACTCTTTGTTTTGTTGATTCTTTCTATGGTTTTTTTGGGGAGGAATTTTAATTCATTTAATTCTGATTTAATTATTTGTTTCTGATTACTGGATTGGGGTTTGGTTTGTTGCTCTTTTTCAAGGAGCTTCAGGTGCATCATTAAATTGTTGGTTTGAGATCTCTCCAATTTGTTGATGTAGGAACTTGGAGCTATAAATTTTCCTCTGAATTCTGCCTTCACTGTGTCACTGGTAATTTGTATGTTCATTTTTGTTAAATATTATGAACATTTGAATTTCCTTCCTAATCTCTTCCATGACCCACTGGTGGTTCAACAGTGTGTCGTTCAGCCTCTCTGTGTTACAGGATTTTCTTTGGTGGCTTTTGGTGTTTTATTCCCTTGTATTCCCTAATTTTATTCCCTTGTATTCTGAGAGAATGCAGGGAATAAATTCAATGTTTCTGAATTTGGACAGATTTGCTTTGTGAAGTGGGAATACTGTCCCAAATACTTTTGCATTGGTTAACTAACTGCTGGCTTCTTTTCTGTTTCATTTATTCTAATCTCTTGAAAAATAACTATCACATTTTTGGGTGTTTTGCGGGGGGAGTGTCCATCATGGAGCTTGAACTCTGGACCCCATCCCTGAGCTTCTATACTCAAAGCTAGTACTTTACCTCTTTGAGCCACAGCACCACTTCTGGTTTGACGGTGGTTAATGGGAGATAAAGAGGCTCACAGACTTTCCTGTCCAGGCTGGCTTTGAACTGTGACCCTCAGATCTCTGCCTCCTGAGTAGCTAGGATTACAGGAGTGAACCTTCAGCACCCAGCTGACATTTTTTTTTTCTTAAAATGGGGTAGCCATCCATATTTATACATCATGAATACATGTTTAAATAGCATCTGCCTTAATTATAGAAACAAGGTCTACTGTGTAGAGTTTGAGTCTATTCAATTTTCAACAATTACTTGACATTACAGGCTGAACTATTTGGTCAGTTTGATATTAAAATAGATAGTTTTTTTTAATTGAAAACTAAATTTACTCTTCTTCACTGCTGGTAGGAATCTAAAATGCTGTGGTCACAACAGGAAACAGTATGGACATTCCTCAAGAAGTTAAAAATAGGACTGCCATATGGTCTCTCTCTATCCTGCTTCTGGGTATAGATACAAAATAATTGAAAGCACAGATATTAGCACCCTCATATATATTACAGCATTATTTGCAAGAGCCAAGAGCTGGATTAAAAACTTAAATGTTGATTAATAAATGCATTTTAAAATGTAGTATGTACATAGAAATGAAATAATATTTAGCCACAGAGAAAAAGGAAATCATATCACATGGAGGAACGTAAGGACTTTATGCTGAGAGAAATAAGCCACTCACAAAAGCAGGAATAGGGTATAATTCCACTTCTATGAGTTACCTATAAAGAGTCAAAATCATGGAAATAGGATGGAGCTATAGCTTCATGCTAAAGCATGTGCTTAACCATGTATGAGGCCCTGGGTTCAATCCACATCGTCAAAGCATAAAAATGTAGAAATATAAAATAAATTGTGGTGGTAGGAAGGAGAAATTGAGGAATTTTTTTAATAAAGCAAGGATAGAAGGTTCTATAACTCATTCTACCACAGTGTGACCTAGTTGACACCACTGGAATATGCACTTAAGAATGGTTTTTAATTCTAGCTACTCAGGAGGTTGAGATCTGAGGATCATGCTTCAAAGCCATGGAAGGAAGGTTTTTCCAGTACTGAGATTTGAACTCAGGACCTTATGCTAATTACTTATCTTGCTTGCTCAAATAGTACTCTACCACCTAAGCCATGTCTTCAATAACACAATTAAAACATTTATAGCTAGAAATTTTTAAAGCCAACCAATATGTCTAGTGAGATACTTATGGTATGTTATATTTTTTTTATTCTTGTGGTAGTAGTACCAAGGCATGAGCCCTTGGTCCTCATCAATGCAATTTATTTGGTATGAAGTTTTGTGGACATGAAAAAGAACTGAAACTTAGAATTGAACTTGAATCCTGGTTAAGAGTTTAACCAGATAATTTAGCTTGTAATTTCACCATCTGAAGATAAAGAAAACTAATGGTCAGCTTGAAGGATTACTGTAGTCTTAGAAGCAGACCAGAAATAATGCCAATCATTACTCATGTGTCTTTGAGCCCTTTTAATATTAAACTTCTAGCCAGTGAGTTTTCATGTCCCTACCTGTCATGTATGTGTTACACAATCTGAGCAAAAGCCAGCCAGCCTAATAAAAAGACGACTTCTCCATAAACATCCACTTATTTAAGGGCTACCATTCCCTATCATTGTACCTCCTGCAGACCTGAGCTCCTCCCTTCCGTTAGTCGCAGTCTCCATGTTTCTACAACTAGCCTCGTAACCTTAACTGATTCCTGTAGTGCTTTAATTGATTATTTCATTCATCAATCACTGCATTTATTCATTCAATCCATAAGTTACTATTGAGTGTCTACTGTGGACCAGGCATAGCAGGCAGAAAAAGCAAGACAGGACATCATTTTCTGGGCCTTTATGATCAGTAATTTTGTCTTCTTATCTACCCCAACTGTGGATTTCATCAGATGACCCAGACTTCTTTGTCCTGATGGCTACTGAGCCTGAGAACCATGTATGCACCTTGTATACACACACACACACACACACACACACACACACACACACACACACACACACACACACACACACACACACACACACACACACACACACACACACACACACACACACACACACACACACACAGCCTTCCAGAGAGGAAATGTGAGGGGCAATGAAGGTTGGCTCTGAAGGACTGTGTCTGTTGGAAAATGAAGATAAACCTTACTGTACTGATTTTTGTATGTTTCAAGAAGGTATTGTCATCATTATTATCTTTTTTTTTGGTCAGTTGTGGGTCTTAAACTCTGGGCCTGGGTGCTTTCCCTGTGCTCTTCAGCTCAAGGTGAGCGCTCTACCGCTTGAACCACAGACCACTTCTGGTTTTCTAGTGGTTTATTGGAGATAAGAGTCTCATGGAGTTTCCTGCCTGGGCTGGCTTTGAACCATGATCCCCAGATATCAGTCTCCTGAGTAGCTAGGATTACAGGCATGAGCCACTCGTGCCCAGCCAGTATTATCTTTTGTGTAAAAGAATGCTAAGACCATTGCTGTGAAATCTGTGTTCTGCTGGGCATAGGCTGTTAAAAGACACTCTAAGGAATAACAAATAGAGATATACTGCTTTCCTCACTTGATTATTACACGGAGGTACAGATCATTTGTAAATAAGAGAAATATCTCTGAGGAGAAATGTAGTATGCGGGAGCCAAGCAGCCTGACAGCCTCTGGGATTCTGATAGGTAGATTGGAAATTACTTTATCACTCCTTCTGTAGATAAGCATCATCAGTCATCAAAACAGCAAATTAACCAAGTACTCATGACTTTAATCCTAGCTACTCAGGAGGCTGAGGATCAAGGTTCGAAGCCAGCCCAGGCAGACATATCTTAGATTTTTTTTTCCAGTTAACTATCAAAAAGCCAAGAGTAGACATGTGGCTCAGCTGGTAAAGCACCAGCCTTGAGTGAAAAATCCAAACAAGACCACAAATTCCAGCCCCAGTAACAACACACACACACACACACACACACACACACACACACACACACACACACAGCAAAGAGCAAACTAGCAAAAAATTGTCACTTTGCATGCTACCAATACTTTCACAATTTGTTTGGTACAATAAGAAGAGAAACAACTATGCAGGAACTTGATATAGGGGTACTCTAGTGTCACAGAAGACAGCTTGGAGATAAACATAAAAGTTCTTCTGGATAAAACTATCAGCAATGGAATTTTTTAAGTAGAATTTGCTGTGCAGCTTGGTTCCCTTACCACCTATCTGGTTTTGACTTGGATTTCCTTTTTTCATCTCATGTGAATGAGATGATGTGGATGTGAAGGAAAGACTTGATAAACCAGAGGACAGAAAAGCCTGTCAATCTTTTGTTGTTTTCCGGCTGTGGAATGGCTTAGGGGAGGGGTGTCAATAGTTCATAGACTGAATTGTTCATAGACTGAATTCCTGGCAGGCCAAATGGAAGAAAATGTACCATATCCCCAAACTATGTGAACCGTGTGTGTTCTCATCAAAGCTTTCCTTCTGCCTTGCCAAAAGGAGGAAAAGAAGGGGCGGGGTGGGTGGTGGGTGGTGGGAGGAGGAGCGAAGGGGGGGAAACTGAGCTAAAATGTCATAAAGCCATTAAGGACAGTGGAATGCTTTTCATCATTACAAGATGTGGCTACCCAACCCAGTTGTAGCGTTTGAGAAAATAATGTTACTTTCCCATCTACCTACTCAACACTTCCTGCTATTGTGGCTACCTGGTTTCATTCAAATCTGAGTTGGTGTGCACTAATTCCCTGGGGTTTGGGTTCTTTGCTTTCTGTTTGTTTTGCAATACTAGGATTTAAACTCAGGGCTTTGTGCGTGCTAGGCAGGTGCTCTACCACTTGATCCACACCTCCACCCCCCTTTTCTCTGGTTATTTGCTCAGGCCATAATTATGTTTCACAGTCACATGTGACCTTACCTCTGTTGAGATGGGGTCTTGCAGAGTTTTTCCCCTTGGATTAGCCTGAAAACCTGATCTTCCCATCCTTCACCACTCTCGTAGCTGGAATGACAGGTACATCTCACCACATCCAGTTATTGGTTGAGATAAGGTAGGTCTTACAACTTTTTGCCTTGGCTAACCTCAGATTGTAATCCTCCTGAGCCAGAATGGCCAGCCTGGAGACCAGCATCTCTTGACTTCACTTCAGAGGTCAACTTAGAAAGACCTTTGCCCTATGACTCTTTTCCCTGCCTGGGATGCTGACTTAATAAAGGATTCTGTTTAAAAGAAAATCCATAGAGCCCTCTCATTCAAGGAAGTAAACTTGAATTGTGCTCAGAGTAATCTGAGTGGTTGCTGAGCAAGATCTTACCAGCTAGCAAAGCAGCGTGAGCGTGTATTTTAATTTTGGATTTAGGGCTTAATCTCTAGTCTTAAATGTGACTAGAAAGTGGTATAATTGTGTCCTGAGAAAAATTCACACTCCTAAAATCTTTATTCCCTTCTTAATACAGACAGGGAGCTGTCCCTGATCATCTGTTTTTGTTTTTTCTGCAGGTTATTATAACTTTATAGGCCTTTAAGAAAAATTATACTTATACTCCCAGCTACTACTTGGAAGGCAGAGAGCTAGGGGATTGAGATTCCAGGCCAGCCTGAGAAAAAATTAACCAGACCTTAATATCAACTAAGAAAGCTCACCATGGTTGTGTATGTGTGTGTGATTCCAGCTATGTAGAAAGTCTAAATAGGAAGACCCCCCCCCCAGTCAGAGCATACCCACCCAAATACACATAGAATCCTCCCTTAAACATAGCTGTAGTAGAAGAGAAGAGGGCATATGTGACTCCAGGTCAAGTAGTAGAACTCCTGCCTAGCAGAAGGAAGACTAAATACAAACCCTAGTAGAACTTTTTCTAGATTAAGAGAAGAGCTGGGCACTGGTGGCTCATGCCTGTAATCCTAGCTACTCAGGAGGCTGAGATCTGAGGATTACAATTCAAAGCCAGCCCAGGTAGGAAAGTCTGTGAGACTCTTATCTACAATCAACCACCAGAAAACCAGAAGCGGTGCTGTGGCTCAAGTGGGAGAGTGCTAGCCTTGAGCTGAAGGGCTTAGAGACAGCACATAGGCCCAGAGCTCAACTTTCTTTACTTCCCTGTCCTGATACCTTTCTGGTAGTGTTGGAAAGCTCATTTACCTTACTAAAATAGTGATCTAAAAGTAGTGGGTGCATGTCACATGCCTGGTTCTCCAGAAGAATCTATAAAGCAAGCACAGCACAGTTTTTATTTTAGCTAATTGCTATACGTTTCCCAGTGCAGGTGTTCAGAAGGTGATCCACTTTATCCTCCTATTTTCCCTTAGCAGATGTTGGTGACACTCATATCCAATTTCTTTTTAATAATTCCGTACCAGTTAGGCCCACAAATACTCCATAGTCATCAACTATAAAACATTTTTCATTGCCTTTCTTTACCAAAGGATAGACAGCAATTCAATAAGTCACCATTTCTGTTTATTTATGAATCTTAAGTTACTTGAACATACAACATTTTGTTGAATGCTGGTTGCTCATGTCTGTAACCTTAGCTGTTCAGCAAGCTGAGATCTGAGGGTCACAGTTTGAAGCCAGATCAGGAAGACATATGTGAGAGACTTTTTAATCTCTAAGTAACTAGAAAAATCCAACAGGGATGTGTGTTTCAAGTGGTAGAATGCTAGCCTTGAGGGAAAAAAGCTAAGTACAAGGCCCTAATAACTGGCACACACACAAAAAAACAACCAAGGTCAAACAAACTATGAGGTTTATAATAGTTATCAAACAAAAGTTGAAATTAATAGCGTAATTAGTGTAATTATATTAAAGAATTCTCATATATAAGGTGGTATATTATTTCAACATATAGTTTCATATTTTATACATAATGTGTTTTCACATTATTTAAAATGTATGTTATACTAGGTTCCAGTGACTCATGTTACTCAGGAGGCTGAGATCTGAGGATGCTAGTTCAGAGTCAGCCCAGGTAGAAAAGTCTGTGAGAGTCTTATCTCAATTAACTACCAAAGAGCTGGAAATGGAGCTGGTGCTCAAGTGAGAGAGATTTGTCTTGAGCTAAAAACCTCAGGGACAGCACTTAGGCTGAGTTCAAGCCTCAGGACCTGAACACACACACACACACACACACACACACACACACACACACACACACACACACACACACACACACACACACACACACACACACACACACACACACACACACACACACACACACACACACACACACACACACACACACACACACACACACACACACACACACACACACACACACACACACACACACACACTTATAACATCTAGAACAATCTCCAGTCCTCACTGGTGGGCGGGGGGGGGGGGGGGGGGGGGAGTTAGCTTTAAAAAGCAAACAAAGAAGGAAAAGGTAGCTATCTGTATGTGTGTTTCTGTCTGTCTATAATGATTTGATGTTTAGAATACTAAATATGAATAACACTAAAACCAAGGAAGCCAAGAAAGAATAACGTAAAATCTTAAAATCAAAATAGAAAAATATAAAAGAAATACCATAAAGGTAATGTTGTAGTCTCAGAAAGCTGTAATTTTCCTAAGAGAAAGGATTTTGCCATCTTTTACTTGATTATTAAAACATATAGAATGTATGCCAGAAAAGGGGATTAGAAAGAAATGTTTTTTCTCTCCTTTAAATTAGTGGCAGAAATAATTTTGTGATGTGAAAGGAATATTGGATGCTTATAGTTTCAGAGATTGCTTGACAACATAGAAGAAACCTAACCCTTCAGGGGCAGCTATGAATGTAAACTGTCACTCCAACCTCTTACTTCCGTGTGACCTTGGTTAGGTACATGAAACCTTTATCATCTATTTATAAAACCACTGATGCTTTCTCATGGTATAAATGTCAAGATTAAATGAGACCCAAATACAAAGTGTCTGTAAGAGGGGCCACTCAAAACAGTGTCACTTCACTTCCTCTTAGATAAACTGTATAACAGTTTAATGCTCCACAAAGTGAAGATACCCTGAGAATTGTTGGTGAAAAGATGTAATATAATGTAATATAGTATAATACAATGTAATGTAATAGTTTTGCTATTACATTATAATTAATATCATTTAGTTTACCTTTGGCTCACATCACATTTCTTCTCTGTGAGCACTCTCTACAGTGTCTTTTACTGTTCTTACTTTCCAATTAAGTATTAGTTTCTGTCTTACATTTACATTATGTCTTGCTATTTGTTCAGGCCAGCCTAGAAACACTTACTATACAATATATATTATATATTTAACAGTCACGTGCAACAGGAATCTTTTTTCTTGAATTTCTTTTCCTTCTCAAGAGTGAGAGGGTGTGTGTGTGTGTGTGTGTGTGTGTGTGTGTGTGTGTGTGTGTGTGTGTGTGTGTGTGTGTGTGTGTGTGTGTGTGTGTGTGTGTGTGCGCACGTGCGCGTGCATGAGAGAGACAGAGAGAGAATTGGTTTGGTTTAGTTTAGTTTGATTTGTTTCTTGCTTGGATTTTGCTTAGAAAGAGAGGGACCTAGCAGATAAAAATCAAAATAAATATGTCACTTCTTGAAAATATTTGCCACGTCATTCATTAGTACCCCAGTATTGGATTTGAGCAAATTGTACCTATGAAGAATATGTTCTAGGCCTGTATTTTCAGGTATGATACTCTAATATCCTGTTCCATGCTCTTCAGAATAATCAGACCTAAAAGACAATGTTTTTGTCCTTCCTGTGGTAGTGTTTTTGTTCTTCCTGTGGTAGTGTTTGCTCTTAGGCAAACATAGAGAGCATTCTGTTCAGCCAGCAAAGTGCAGTTCCCTCTCACTAAGAAAATTACTGTCACTGAGATGAAATACAAGATCTGGAAAAGCCAGTTTTCCTTGATTCACAATTCTGCCCAAGGGAGATTTGTTCATTATTTAGTGTTTTGAAAGCCAAGGGAATTGAAAAATAAATAAATTACCTACCAACCCATGCAATTTCATTTCCCTCTTGTACTGTTACCATAGCAACTTAGCATCTCCCTCCTCTCTGGTCCAACTACATGTGCTGTGTTGTTGTAGCAGCCTCCCCTCAGTCCCCCAAGAATTGCCTTTGTCAGGAATTTTTGAGCGGGAAGTTGTTGGTGCTGTAGCCTCTTGAGGAACTGTTTTTGTCTCAGAATCCATTCTCTTGCTAGGCAAGCACTCTACACTTGAGCTAGGTCCCCAGCAAGTTTTCATTTTTCAAATGAAGACCATAGGATTTTTGGTTATGTTTTCAGACCTGGAGTTTGACTCCGGGCCTAGAGCTTGCTAGGCTGGTCTTCTTCCACTTTGAGGATAAAATGCTATGATGATTCCTGAGTTTACTTCACAATCAAACAAGCAAGGGAGAAAAGGCTGGACTTAGATGAACTGTGACTGATCTTGAGGTAACAAATAGTTACTTTTTAAACTGATGAAATCAGCAAAAAATGATTTCTAATGGACAGTATGCCTCAGAGGATTTGATGGTTGAAATAGATTTTATTCTTCACCAAACATTTTGCATGTAGTATGTATATAACATTGTGCTTTGAGGAAGATCATGTTCAAGGACAAAGGAAGTAAGCTGAAATAATTATTTGTTCACGTGACCAGAGTTTGAAATGTTTACACATATTATTCTGGAAACCTTTGAGAGAAGATGTAAGAAACAATTTTAACTTTTCAGTTCATAGAAAACAATCGTAGCGCTGTATGGATGTGTGAAATGTTTCTTCAAGGTGAAAGGAAAAGATGACTAGTATGTTATTTATCTTTTGAGTTTTATATCATGTTTGTGGTCATGTTTATGGGTTCCTGTGTTTTCTTTTGTTAGCGAAGCACTGTCACCACTTGAAAGGCAGCTTTACTTTGGTGTTATAAAAGCAAATATTTTAACAGCATAAAAGGCAAAATATTTAAACCTGTGCAAGGAATGTGCTAATCAGGTCCCAAAATGTTTGTGATTCAGATTTTCTTTTCTTAGGACAAATTTATTCAACACAAAGTAACCCCTTCTGACTATATTGTGCTGAGTCTCTTGAGTTACTTGCTGGAAGCCTTCCACTCTTGGGAACACCATTGCCAAGGGTGACTTTTGTCTTCTTTAGCCAACCTCCTGATGCTCTCCTTGGGGACGTACTTGTAGAAATGTCGTCAGAAAACCTGTTTCTTATATGGCCTGGAGACTTGAGAGATTATATGGCTTTCACAACCTGAAAGTTGGGTACCCAACTTGTCTACCAGCTCCAGGCACTTGTCATATCAATATCCACTTGGCTACCATCAGTTTCTTCTTCAAAAGCAGTTCATGGGTAGCAATCCAGTTTCTCTTGGAAGTCAACATCTAGTGCAGATTCATGAGCTCTTTCATATGGTCACAGGGGTGCTGAAGGAGGAAAAGCTTCTGGCCCCAAACCAAGCACTAAAGCCCTTGCCACCCTTAAACTCCTTTCCCAAATGAAATCTCAGAGTCAGATGGTCAACCCAGAGTCAAGGAAAAAATGTGCAGGCTGTGGCACATTGTCAACCTAGCTGCCTTTGGCTGGTCCCCACCACTTCACTCCCCCATCCAACAATAAATGTTGTCTATCTTGTGCCCACATCTCCTCTTGCTGCTTAGAAATAGGTGTATGAGGAGGAGGAAGGGGGAGTCCTCCCCTAGCCGCCCTGGGGAAGACGGGAGAGGCCTGGGATGCTCTGGCTTCAGATTGTATTTTCAAGGAATATTAATACTATGGAGATACTTTTTAGTAGATTCGAAACAGAGTGTACCTGCTTGCACACACAGTACAATGGTTAGGCTCACATTCCAGTCTGTTCACCCAGTCTAGAATATCTCAATATATTGAATCAACTTCCAGTACAATTTTAGATTGATTATCCTTAGTGTAAGTTTTTGTTTTATCAATTGGAGAAGTCATCGAATTGGGGAACACAGAAGCCAGGGCATGTATGAAAACTTCTCCAGAGGGCTTGGGGTCACTTGGTTGGTAAACAATGAACTCTCCACATCCCCATTTCCCTACCTCTTCCCTGACACATAGGCTTGCTGCAGTCCTAGAGGAGAAAGAACTCCAACTCTTACCCATAGGGACCAAGGGTACAAAACCCTGTGAGTGGGAAGAAGCAAAAGGGAGGATGGAAAGTATTACTGCCATATTGACAGCTGCAGGCCGCTGCATGGTTGAATAAACAAGTTCTTTCACATATCAGATGGTTATAAACACACTGCGGGCAACCGAAACAAAGTACTTTATGGAGTTGTCCTATGATAGATCATTGAAAAGAGTTTAGGGCCAAATATTATTAAGTTGGCATTTCATATTATTATATTATTATTGTCATATGGAATTCAAATGAGTTCAGGCAGCTGATGATGATGCTGCAAAAAGCTGTCTACTCTGCAAACAAGCTTTCTCATCACTTGCATCTATAAATGCAAAAATTGGGGGTGGTCTGGAGATTGAAACCTGACTCATTCTAACAATAAAGAGGACTCAATAACAGATGATGAACTAGTTGTGAAAACTGAAACTAACTAAAATAGGATTTTTAACAAATCATGTAAAAATCATAAAAGAAGAGGCAACAATGCTGGATAAGAAATGTACTTGTTATCTTGCCCATGTAATTGTAAACCCTCTATGGTATTTTCACAATAAAAAAATCATAAATGTATTCTGGATATTTTAGTCAGTTATGTTTCAGTGGTTATAGAGAGAAATCTAATCAGAAATGGTGGGGTTTTTTGTTTTTTTATTTTTGGGGTTTTTTTTTGTCGGTCATGGGGCTTGAACTCTGGACATGAGCGCTGTACCTCAGCTCTGCAGCTCAAGGCTAGCACTCTACCACTTGAGCTACAGCACCACTTACGGTTTTTTCTGGTGGTTTATTGGAGATAAGAGTTTCAAGGACTTTCCTGCCTGGGCCGGCTTTGAACTTCGATCCTCAGATCTCAGCCTCCTGAGTAGCTAGGATTATAAGCGTGAGCCACCTGCACCTGGCTTTCAGACATATTTTTGATAGCGACATGTTCTCAGAAATTTTCACAAATTTATGTTCTTTTGTGGTGAGACACATGAAATGGTAATCAATACATACTCAAGCATAACATTATATCATGAAAAAATAAGTGTGAGAAATAGATACAAAAATACAAAAGGGACAAGAATCCAAAAATGCAAAAGGATAATATAAAATGCTACTACAAATTACTATTAACATGTTTCTGTGTTTTTCAAATTATTTGTAGTAGTTAGATCCTAAACTATATATTTTGCAACTACTTAAATTTGTGAAAGAAAAATAATTTTTTTGTTGTTGTTTTGCCAATCCTAAGGCTTGAACTCTGGACCTAGACACTGTCCCTAGGCTCCTTTGCTCCAGGCTGGCATTCTACCACTTGAGCCACAGCATCACTTCTGGTTTTCTGGTGGTTTATTGGAGATAAGAGTTTCATGGACTTTCCTGCCCGGGCCGGCATTGAACCATGATCTTCAGATCTCAGCCTCCTGAGTAGCTAGGATTATAGGTGTGAGCCACGGGCTCCTGGTGAAAGAAAATTCTTTCTCATCTTAAAAATAGGAAATTCTTCCATGTGCTAGTGGCTCACACCTGTAATCCTAGCTACTCAGGAGGCTGAGGTCTGAGGATTGAGATTCAAAGCCAGCCTGGGCAGGAAAATCTGTGATACTCTTATCTGTGATTCACTGCCAGAAAACTAGAAGTGGTAGAGTGCTAGCCTTGAGCAGAGGAGCTCAGGGACAGAGCCCAGGCCCTGAGTTCAAGCCCTATGACTGATAAAAAACAAAAACAAAAATTCTGAGATATATGAACCAATGTTTGAAGCTCCCTAGTCTGCAGAGTATATGCCATGCTGGGTCCTAAGAAGTACTAGGCATTTCTACAGTTGACCAGTAAATCTAACTGAAGATGTCCCTTGGTTCTCAGGATGGTCTGACGCCGCTGCACTGTGGGGCAAGAAGCGGCCATGAGCAAGTTGTGGAAATGCTGCTTGATCGAGCTGCGCCTATTCTTTCCAAAACCAAGGTAATGGATTTCCTCCACAACACACTGCATTTACATTCGAATCGCCTTGCTGGTTATGTAACTGAATCACACAGGAAAAATAATAATAAGTTCAACTTAGCAAATAAAGAAACTTTGTGTATTCACTTTTGGAGACACTCGAGATAAGTTTGGGTTCATAAAGCCTCCGTCCTGTACCACAAAATCACTTTTGTATGGGTCATTTTTGTTCTATTTCAAAACACTGTTTTGTTCTACTCTGTGAAGTTTATATAGTTCAGAACTGATTGCTCGTGAGATTAAGAAAAATGAAAAGATGCACCCTCCAAAAATCTGTGTTATCTCGTTCTCCAATCTCTTATTTTCTGTTTTCTGTCTTTCTCCTTTCCTCTCCCCTCCCCTCCCCATCCCTCCCCTCTTCTTACCTCCTCTCCTCTTTTCTATAGCAATTTTATTTGAAAGTGAAAAGAAAGCTGTGAAATTAGTAGACGCTCAGTTGGGAGAAGGGCCCCAAAGAAAAGTTCAAGCCTCGTAGTTTATTTCCTGAGTTAACAGATTTGGGCTAGGCATGTCGCTCAATGGTAGAGAGCTTGGCTAGCATGCAGGAGGCCCTAGGTTTGATTCCCAGTGTCAACAATAGGAGAAAGATTTTATAGACTATTAGAAACTGAGACTCCTACTTGGCTGATCAAGACGGAAAATTTTGGAAACGTGGACATTGAGTGGATTTGGGTGAAAGTCGAAGTGTATCTGAAAGGGACACACAATAATTTCCTGGAAGAAAAAAAAAAGGAAAAAAGTAGCTTTTGAGTTTTTGGTTTTGTTTTTTATTTTGAAATAGGGTTCTACCAATCCAACCCAAGCTGACCTCAAACTCACAATCCTCTATACCAGCCTCCCCAGTATGTGTGTACCATGGTACCATTTCTAAAAAATTGTCTTTGTCAATATTGTTTAGGATTTTCTAATATAAAGCCTTCTGACATTGTTTGGAAAACGTAAATAGTTGCAAATAAATTTTGAGTTGCACAAACTTCCACAGTCATTACTATTTGAATCGACTAAATCGGTGAACTTTGGGTGTGAGTTTAGAGAGTGTCTGAATTTGTAAACATTTTTAAAGTAACTAGATCACACGTGATTGCCCTTTATCCTCTGATCAGCATCTCCTGAACCACTCAGGGGTGTGGGGTCTGAACAGTTTCATCATTCATTTGACTTGCAGGGCTTAGATTGGAGGACCATTGAGCGTCTTACCTAATAGAATTAGCATCCACCAAGTTCTTGTTGGATATGATCACCTATTGGCCTTTTCAGTGCTTCTCCTTCTCTTTCTTGTGCCTATCTTCTTCTACTGCCCTTCTGAGCCATGTTGTCTTAGTCACAAGTCCCTTCACTTCCCTCTGACTCCTTCATAATCCAGACTCCCACTTTGCACTTCTTGTCCAACACATCACATCAACCTTCCAGTTACAACAAACTTATCCAAGTAACACCATCATTCTCTTTAACATCTGTTTTCATTTTGTCAAATCAATACACAGATAGCTAAAATCAGATACTTATCCTTTCTCTCCCATTCTTCTTCTCCTTATTGATTTGGTTATTTCCTGGGGATTTCCTTTATGCTTTCCAATCTCTCTCTCTCTCTCTCTCTCTCTCTCTCTCTCTCACACACACACACACACACACACACACACACTTAATAGAGTTTCAAACTTGCAAGTAGATGCACCAGCACCTGAACCATGCCCTCAGCTCACTCTCTTCTTTAGTTCAGGTAGAGTTTCGTGGGGTTTTTAGCCTGCCTTAACTGGACCTCAATCCCCCTACTTCTGCTTCCTCCATAGCTGGGATGACAGGCATATGTCACCATAGCCAATTTTTCTAGCTAGCTTTTGTCCTCTGGATGGCCTTAAACCACATTCTTTCCATTCTCTGCCTTCTAAGTAGCTGGTATTAAAAATGTGAATCACTGCGCCTAGCCAAGAATTCTCTTCTCATTTTATGGATGTAGTGTTTTTCTCTTACCTATCTGACAATATTCAAGATGGCATTTTAATCCTATTTTGCTCCTCTGATGTCCTTCATTCCTAAGAGTCCTCCTCTCTTCTCTTTTCCTCACCCTCTCCCTCTCCTTCTCCATCTATATTTTCTGTTAGATGATTCCCACAAATGTCTGTTTCTGGTCAGGCTTCACATGTGTGTGGAAGCTGTGTGAGCGTGTAGTACGTGGAGCTGATGGTCATGGGCACTGGCATGGAGAGGACTCCAATGTGTAACTTAGCTGCCCTTTCATTGGGACAGAGCACCTTCTGCCTGCTCTCCACTTCTCCTCCTTTACCATCCTCTAGCCGCTCCACCTTCTTTACTTCCTAGATACCAGGTTTGTTTTCATTAGGTGTATTTGTTTTTTGTTTCACAAGAACACCAAACATACTTTATTAGCACAAAAAGCAGCCATAACAAGGCACGGCAAGCAGAAGATACATTAGCAGTCAATATTTGTATGTGTGACATACAAATACAGCTTTTCTTTTTTGTAAGCCTTGACAATAGCCATAGGGATATAAAATAACTTTCTGGAGCAGCTGGTACGGAAACTAAGTAGCACTCCCCAGCAGCACAGAACACAGGAACAAAATGACAATGGATTCGGCTACTGTCGTGCGTAGGACAGAACTGAACATTCAGTTCAATACTAAGAAGCAAACACCATTGTAATCATTGCCAAAGCACTCATTCAAATTGTACTATATACTATTCTAAATGACAAACGTAACATAACGTAAAGTTACTTACCCATCATTTGCTGTTTATTTGGTTTGGTTTCCCTCATCTGCTCTTCAACTCAAATGTGTTCTCAGCCAGGCCTTTTTGGGGGCTATCACTCCACCTAACCAGTACTTCGCTAAGTTACCATCTTCTGGCCAGATCTGATTTCCTTTCAAGCTCTTGACACCATCAGCTTATTTTTTCTTCTGGCTTACTATCTAGAAAATAAAAGATTTTTCCCCTTGTTCAGTACAGTACACAATAAATATTTGTTGAAAGAACAGGGCATGAATGCACAAACTCCTAATTTTAACACTATCTGTCCAGTCTTTCCGGACATGCATCTGATGAAGCTCAGAAAGCCATGTCACCAGATCCCTATTTTCAGGCACTTTATGTAATATGACCATGATTTTTTTTTCTTTTCATTCTTTTCTGTCACTCCTCAGGACTCTGTATTTCCCACCCATTTGTCATTGTCTTTGTATATCACTAGAGACTTGCATATTTGACACTCTCTCCATTTCTGTTCTCCACTCAGTCATTTGTTCACTCAGATTTTGTTTCTTTGTTTATTTCATATTTTCCTCAAGGACTATATCAAAACATAAAGCAAAGGAAAGTGTTGGCAGGCGTAAGTCCCCGCATATGTTCGTGGGTGGCAGGATCTCAAATGGGAACTGTTCCCACCCTTTGTTGCACCTTGGTTTCTACTTTGGTTCAAAATGTTTGAGAGGAATTTTTTTTTTAGGCAAAGATATCCTGATTGACGGGCAGTGTATGAAGTCCTGAAATTTACGTAAATATTTATTGAGCTATTTGTCTATGCAGCGCTCGCAGCTGGACAAGATGGGGAAAATGTAAACATAAGCTTCCTGTCTTTTAGGAACACAGAGAGTCAAAATTATGTGGCAATGAGTGAATAAATGCCAACATTGTGAGTGCCTAAAAAGGGGGGGGGTCACGTTACGTTTCCTTGAGCTCCCTTGTTGTGTCATTCATTAATAAATTAGGAGATAGTAACTTGTCCCAGAGAATTCTGAAACAACCTAGTTCATTGTGTGTGTTTAAGATATCATACCTTTCAAAACTCATTGAGGACAACATTTTGGGAAACTGAATTTGCTGCTCTTATTTTTCCCCCCAAATATGTTAAATTACATTATAATGAATCGAGCTTCTTCTCATGATTGGATTCTCCAGTAATTTCCCAGGTCTCCTTCCTTCATCTTCATACTTAAGGAAGGCAAAGCACTTCTCTAACCTTTTTCCTCTATTAGAAAACATGAATTTAATGGCAAGTGCCATTCCATTCCAACTTTTGCAGGGAAATGGGGTGCTGGGAATTGAATCTAGGGCCTGGTGCATCATTAAATGTCTACTCCACTGCTGAGCAATACTCCAGGGTTTTATTACCTTTGACCTGATTTATTTCTTCTTTCAGACTGTTAAATAAATTTGCAACTCATTACCACTGCACATGATTAACTACTACGGAAACCCAGTTGATTCAAATTATCTAAGATGAGCATTAGTAACTTTGTTGGTATCTTGCATTTCTTTATCGTGGACACATGGGGGCACCAGATTTATAGAAATAGGAACATTTTTCCTTAGTACATTGCAAACAAATGTGTTGTGGTTAGTTGCTTTTTATTTGTTTTTGTTTTTGTTTTTTTTAAATCAAATCAATGTATTCAGTATCAAGCCTTGGCAATCTGTAAGGACAAAATAATTAGCAATTCAGCAAATACCAATCTGTTCTTGCTTTTATTATTTTTTTTTCCTTTCAATCTTAAATGAGAAATCCTATTTATTAGCAATGCAACCCATTCTGGATCCTAGTATGATTTATATTGCTAGGAATAGAAATTATCTTTAACAGTTTGTTACTGATTGACAAGAAAAGTGAGAAGATCCTTCTTTTTTTTTTTTTTGGTCGGTCGTGGGGCCTGAACTCTGGGCCTGGGCGCTGTCCCTCAGCTCTTCAGCTCATGGCTAGCGCTCTATCCCTTGAGCCACAGTACCACTTCTCACTTTTTCTGCTTATGTGGTACGGAGGAACTGAACCCAGGGCCTCATGTATGCTAGGCAAGCATTCTACCACTGATCTACCTTCCTGGCCCAAGAAGATCCATTTTTAATTTAACAGTAGTTCAAGACAGTTGTCAAGGCTGGGACCAGTGATTTACACCTATAAGCCTAACTATTCAGGAGGCTGAAATCTCTGAGTATCATCACTCAAAGTCACCTTGTGCAGAAAAATTTTGTTCCAGCTAACAAGCAAAAAGTCAGATGGAGCTGTGGTTCAAGTGGTCAAGTGCCAGCCTTGAGTGAAAAAGTTAAGCGATAGGATTAACAGTGGCTCTGAGCTCAAGCCCTAGTACTAGGAACACAACAAAATTGTCAACACTTTTTTAGAAATGGAAGTATCTTCATGAGGAATAATTAAAGTTTTTAATCTGTTGGTATTTGCACAGATTTTATTTTGTGCTTGGTTTCTTTGTATTTAAAAGGTAAAAATATTAAGCCCTCATTTTCTTATTGTTCCAGAATGGATTGTCTCCATTGCACATGGCCACCCAAGGGGACCACTTAAACTGCGTCCAGCTTCTCCTCCAGCATAATGTGCCCGTGGACGACGTCACCAATGATTACCTGACGGCCCTCCATGTGGCTGCCCACTGTGGCCATTATAAAGTCGCCAAGGTCCTCTTGGATAAGAAAGCGAACCCCAATGCCAAAGCCTTGGTGAGTGGCTCTGCCAGTAAGTCCAGCCTAAGTGGTACTGCAGACAATGTGTTATTTTGGGGGTGAAGAAGTTGCTTTTACAGAGGTAACAGTGTAAACTGTAAGGTAAATGTCATCAATTTTTCCACATGGTCTCAGAAATCTGCAGAACCTCCTATCTCTGTTGTAAACAAGCTGATAGAGCTCAACTCTTTGCTCTTTTCGGGTGACACTTGTGATTGTTTTATGTAATGAAACACAAAGAATACAGTTACAAAAAACTGAGGTGGCTTGTTATAGGTAAGGGTAAAATTTTATGAGTTAATTTATTTTTTGCCAGGTGCTGGTGGCTTACTCCTGTAATCCTAGTTACTCAGGAGGTTGAGATCTGAGGATCATGGTTCAAAACAAGCCTAGGCAGGAAAGGCCATGAGACTCTGATCTCCTATTAACCACCAGAAAACCAGGAGAGGAGCCATGGCTCAAAGTGGTAGAGTACTAGCCTTGAGCAAGAGTTCAGGGACAGCACCTAGGCCCTGAGTCCAAGTCCCATGACTAATAAAAACAACACACACACACACACACACACACACACACTTTTTTCTGAGCTCTAAAAACATGAAGCCAGATGATCAAGAAGCTCTGTCTAGGAATTGGTGAGTAAAACCTACATTGTGTTAACTTTGGACGTTATTCAACTATTAATCCCTGGTATTAATGCCTTTTGTCTTTGTCAATCCCAATTTTGCTCTAATTTGCAATCTTCACTACTAAATTGACCTGCACTTGTATCCTTAACTGTGCTATACTTTGGTTTTACCATTGGAAAAATAAATAGTCCCAATTTAGCAAGCTATTTTTATTTCACAATAAGCACCCATACTTTGGGGAAAAAAATAAGTCACTAATTTTAGGGAAAACCTAAGTCTTCTAGCAATTTTGTGGTAAAGGCTAGGATGGGATCAACCCTTTCAGGAACACCTCAACTTCCTTTCAATGTCTGTTCTGAATGGGTCCATAGCACCTCTGGCATTTTATGAGCTTGGACATTCAAGGGGAAGAGAGGCAGCAAGGAAACAAAGAAAGGAAACTAAACTCCCTGGCCCAGACAACTCCAATGCCACGTTCGGGTCGGTCTATATCCAAGCAGCATTTCAAGACTTGTGGACCTACCCAGTATGGCAAACGTGTCTGAATTCTCAGAAGGGAGGAAAAGAAATTAGCAACCAATGACTCATTTTCCCCTACAAGTTAAAAACAAAAAAGCCCTAAAACAGGGTGTGGACTGATGGCTCTCTTGTCCCTATGACTAAAGATTTCACCGTGTATGGAGGTCATAGCCAGGCATCACGTGGTGGACTAAGGCCAGAGAAATGGCC
This sequence comes from Dipodomys spectabilis, assembly GCF_019054845.1. Classification (NCBI taxonomy): domain Eukaryota; kingdom Metazoa; phylum Chordata; class Mammalia; order Rodentia; family Heteromyidae; genus Dipodomys; species Dipodomys spectabilis. Next base: position 4,289,277 of record NW_024870884.1, on the reverse strand, counting down.
TTGAGAACCTCCTTGGTCCCTGAAGTCATTGCCACTTAGAATAACTTTGGTCCAGTATTTATGGTAGGGCCTGGTACGTTGTACTCTATGAACAGCTGAAATACAGAGTTATGGAGCCATAGCTGTTGGGCAGAACAATTTGGTAGGCAATTTGGTTAAAAAAAAAAAAAAAAAGCAGGTTGTTTCCTTAGATGGAATATGAAAGCAAGTAATCCAGGAATCATTCATTCTGCTTCCTTGGAGTACCCATTTAAGTCTCCACACTGGAGAAAAAACCATCAAGCATTTTAGAAGTGGTCTCACAGTTTCTCAATTCTATAGGCTTTGGTGGATATGAGGACACACTTTTACTATGCTGGGTTTTTTTTTTTTTTTTGTTACACAGCTGATCATTTTTTTGTTGTTTTTTACAGTTTGGGGGGTATTTTTTCTATATGTTTTGAGGGAGGCAAAAGAAGGACATTATTTGAGAGAGTGAATTCCAACTTATAGTAGATAAACACATGATCCTGTTGTCTTAGTTACTAGATTATAACAAATACTTCCTTACCACAACCAGTATAACCGTGGGTCCTAATCACAGCTAGCTACATTGGCTCCCTAAGGGTGAAAAAAAATGCCTGTTTCATTCCCCATAGTTTCTGTTTATTTTGAAGTCTTTACATTTTTTTTTAGCAAGTCGGATTTCAATGGAATACAATGAAGCAGGCATGGTAGACCCTGGGCATGCATGGGTCTACGGTGGTCCATCAAGACCACCATTGAGGAAGAGCCACAAAAGTTTATGATGCATGGAGTTTAGTACTGTGCTGCTGATACTTGATTTATTTTTTTTCCCAAATGCTACCCAACTTCTCCAAAAGGTATTCATTTTTACCTTTTATTGGGGGCAACATTTTCTTTTGATGATGCGAATTTTCACAAAATTAAGGACAAAGTAACAGCAGATCACACTGCGTTTGAACACAACTGATGACCATGAAGGAGAACTTATTCACATCAAATGAGCTGCAAACACATTTACAGAGTGTGTACGTGTGTGGTGTATGGGTGGGTGTGTTGGTCCTGGGGTTTAAATTTAGGGCCTGGGTACTGTCCCTGAGTGTTTTTTGCTCAAGGCTAGTGCTCTACCACTTGGGCTACAGCTCTACTGGGTTTTATTTGGTGGTTAGTTCAAGATAGGAATATTTCAAGGATTTTCTTGCCCATGTTCACTTTGAGCCATGATTTCAGATCTCAGCTTCCTGATTAGCTAGGATTAAAGGCATGAGCCGCCGGTGCTTACCTGATTTATTATTTGGTTGACCACATTTCAGAATCACATGTAATACATTCATGAATAAGATGGACTTAACTGTTTATGCATTTGTCCCTTACAGAATGGCTTTACCCCTCTTCATATTGCCTGCAAAAAGAATCGAATTAAAGTCATGGAACTCCTTCTGAAACATGGTGCATCCATACAAGCCGTAACCGAGGTGAGTGGAGGAGGATGGCTGGGGTTTGCCAGCGTCCATGGAGCGTACAGCCTCAGTAGCCAAGGTGCTTTTGCTGTCTCCTGGGACCAGCTGGCTTTGCCTGTGTCATTGCTAGTGACGATAGTCTGCGCCCTATGCCAGAGGGACTGCCAGGACTAAAGAGCCACAGATGTGTGTGGGTGGAGGGTGGGAACAGATGCATCCCATGACTAAAAATACAGCCCAAAGTACATGCTCAAGGTGAGCGGCACCATTATGGAAAGTAAAACAGGAAATTTGATAATGTAGTACTTCTCTGA